>NC_044984.1:14368352-14709415 GCF_008728515.1 Papio anubis | reverse complement strand
AGTTTATCTCATGGGTGTAGTGGATTTGCCTTAAACCCAAAGATATGTTTTGCTGGGTTAATAGGTATCCAGTGGATCTTGAGGATGAGAAAGGGAAGGAACTCTGTCTGTTCTATGTGTGGGAATCTCTAACCCCTTAATTTCTTCCCAATTACAGATTTTTACTCAGTTTCATTTTTAGCATATGCATATCCATTCTTTGCCTCCTTCATTGCCTTTATTCAAGGATAGTTTCCCTTTAAGATAATCTTTAAACATTTCTTCAGTTTTTAAAATCTTATCATTATATAGTTCACCATTATAAAAACCACAAGAGTCATGTTTCACAACATTTTTATAAAAAGATTTTTACATCAAGATGCTTACTGATTCAGACAAGGAACAATTCCTTTTCCTGTTTTAAACTACGTATCAAGACTCAGAAAAATCTATCAACTTACAGGTAACTTGTATCTCCTTGCAGGCAAACCTAATTAGTGAAGATATTGAAAGTGCAATCAGTGACAGTAAAGGAGGGAAACAGAAGAGGCGGCCTGATGCCCTGAGGTAAAAACATTAAAAGAAATCAAGGGGTGGAATTGATTTGTTTCTAAGGCTTTTTTCCCCCCAAAGAGTTAGAAGAATTATTTTCCATGGAAGTATATTATTATATTGTATAGATCATAACCTGTAGTCTCAACACATTTGTTCTCCCAAGTTTGTCAGTGCGTTTGCTCCTTTGCTCTCCATATTTTTGATCTTTCTCTGATATGGCTTCACTTGGGTTGGAAGTCACAGGGTCATGAAAGATGAGTGGCATTTGAAGAGAAGGTATCCTAGGGAAATACAAGCTAGACAGTAGGATTGTAATTGTTCCATGGCCCTTGCAAATCACATGAGACTCAGAAAGAAAATCAACCTAGTTTTCAGCTGACTATTAATTTTTTTATTTCATATGCATTCATAAATATGCATAATATGGAATGCTTAGGAAATCCTTATTGCCCCTTGACATAGTTGTTTCTGAATTTTAATAACTAGTACCACAAGTTGAGTTAATTGATATGTTATAGAAATAGAGATGGTAAAAATTCTATTTGTTTTCATCTTTTTAAGGATGATTTCCAACGCAGACCCTGGTATACCGCCTCCACCCAGAGCTCCTGCCCCTGCGCCCCCTGGGACCGTCACCCAGGTGGATGTTAGAAGTCGAGTGGCAGCCTGGTCTGCGTGGGCAGCCGACCAAGGGGACTGTGAGTCTTCCTAGAATTAATACTTATTGAACACTTACTTTGGGTTGGGGCATAGGTCTTGCTTTCAAATTCTGATGCTGATTTCAGAACTGAAGCTTGAGGTTACTTTTAAAAAAATCAAATCTGGCTGGGCACAGTGTCTCATGCCTGTAATCCCAGCACTTTGGGAGGCTGAGGCGGGCGGATCACCTGAGGTCAGGAGTTCGAGACCAGCCTGACCAATATGATGAAACCCTGTCTGTACTAAAACTACAAAAATTTGGTGAGCGTGGTGGCAGGCACCTGTAACCCCAGCTACTGGGATGGCTGAGACAGGAGAATCGCTTGAACCCGGGAGGCGGAGGTTGCAGTGAGCTGAGATCACGCCATTTCACTCCAGCCTGGACAACAAGAACAAAACTCCATTTCAAAAAAAAAAATCAAATCTTAGGTGAAAGAAAGTTAAGCCTTGAATTTTGTTAAGATTATTATCTGTAAGAGTTCAGACCCACCATTTAATAAATATGGTGTTAGGGTTAGAGTCTTTTTTTTTTTTTTTAATGCTAAGAGAGGAAGTTTCACTTGATTGACAGTTAAAAAGATGGCAACAAAATATGTACAGGTTTTTTTTAAAGACTGCACTTAAAATTATTTCCAGTTTTAATTATTTAACTACAGTCCCTTTGTGGACAAGTTTGTCATATTGATGGAAAGGTTGTCAGGACAGTGGTTGGCTGCTGGCAGTGGAGAAGGGTAAAAGGTATCCATCATACGACTGTACTTGTCAAGTGGGCCCTATGAGCGTGGCATCATTTCACCTTGGCATTCTGTTTAAAAACAATTATAACATAGAACTTAGCGTTACTGTTTTTTTTTTTTTAAATATAACCTCATATATTTTTATTTTACAAATAATCATTATGTAAAATTTGAAAAATTTGGAATGTATAAAACTTGTAACTGTATAACTAGGGAAATAAATTCATCTGTAATTTTCATCATCCTGTTGACAAGTTGATTTTACTTTCTAGTCTTTTCTTGTTTCTTAAACAATAAAGTTCATGTTGTACACGCAGTTTTGAATACTGATTTTTAGAATTATATGATGCATATTTTGCCATATAACATTTTTAAAAGTTGATTTTTGATGAATATATAATTGTTTATATTATTGTATCATTTTCAACCATTCTCAATTTTGAAATATTATTTCATAGTTTATTTTTTATCAATAATGATGGACATCTTCGTTTATAAATCTTTGACCATATCTCTGGTTATTTCTATAGGATAGATTTCTAGAAGTGATATTATGGGCTAAGAATATTAACCTTTAAAGAACTCTTGACACATATTGCCAAACAACTTCCTAAAAACACTGAATTATAATTTCCCACTTGCTTAAAAAAACCTCCCTGTTTTAGCTTATATTTCTATAAAGTCATTTTTTAAATTTAATGTGTATCTGTCTTATTAGTAATATATTCATTAAAATAGACAAGTTAGGACATCATTAGATTACTAAACAACCAAAGCAACTCAGTGGATAGCCTTCTAGTGCTAAAAGTCACCTGACATTTTGGTGGGCTATCTTTTCTGAGTGTGTAATTTTGGATGATTTATATTGCTAGATCCTGTAGCTAAATGTTTGAATGGAAATATGGTGTAGGGGTCTGAGCATTCAGACAGATGACAACAGTTCTGTAAGTCTGCTGTGGAAAAATGAGAGCTGCTCTCTGCTGCTTCATCAATAATAACTGAGATCTCATTGTGTTTCACCTGTATTATTAGTGTTACTTTTTATGTGTTAGAATATTTTACTAGAATCTGAAATGTTTATAACTAAAAAATGCCTTAAAATGTGTTTGGTCTAGTCTCTTCATTTTAAGGACGAATAAATTGTGATTCAGCAGGCTCGAATCTGATGAACGCTAGAGCCTCATTCTTTTGCCTCTACTCCAGTGGGACTTCTTAACTTTCTAATTTTTTTTTTTTTGAGACAGAGTCTCCCTGTCTCCCAGGCTAGTGGCCTGATACTGGCTCACTGCAAGCTTCGCCTCCTGGGTTCACGCTATTCTCCTGCCTCAGCCTCCCGAGTAGCTGGGACTACAGGCGCCCGCCACCACGGCCGGCTAATTTTTTGTGTTTTTAGTAGAGACGGGGTTTCACCGTGTTAGCCAGGATGGTCTCCATCTCCTGACCTCGTGATCCACCCGCCTCAGCCTCCCAAAGTGCTGGGATTACAGGCGTGAGCCACCGCGCCCGGCCAGCTTTCTTATTCTTTAACCAGTAAAGTATGATTCACACAGGGTATCTGGCACTGTAGTTAAACGATATAACTCATTTCCAAAAATGAGGCACCTCAGACTCTTCTTTGGATGTGCAGGGTAAAAGTTGGGCTCTGAAGCAAGACCTGATCTGTCTACCTGTGTGGTCTTGGCAAGTTATCTCTTTGTACTTCAGCCTCATCTCTAAAATGCGGATAATAATTCATGGGTTGCTGTGAATCTGAAAGTAAATAATGTTTATGATAGTACTGACTACAGAATAGTAAGCGTAATTTGTGGTTCTCATTTTGCCAAATTGAGTTCATTTTCTTTCTGAATTGTTTTCTATTTTGTTTAGGTTTCTTGTATTCTTAAAGGTTTTTTTCAGAGGTTTAAATGTAAGCCGAGCTACCGAATATATGAAAAAAAGAACTCTTTGATGCTTTCATTAAAAAAAAAATAGAGCTATGTAGTTTAATTTTATAAGTTTCTGTTTTCATAAATTATGTAAATTTTTATTGATCTTTGTACTTAAAATGTTTAAAATACAGTAATTTATTGTATTCTATACTTTTTGTGTACTTATGGTGTTTTTGTTGTTACTATTTTGATGAAGAGGTTCTGAAGTAGAGGAAGGATAAGACAAGCTTACAGACATTCTGAATAAACCTGTAAAAATATATGTTGAACCTTATATATATTATATAATGTATATATAATACATCTTATGTATATATAATACATCTTATATGATGTATATATAATATATTATGTATAATATTATATATATGTTGAACTATATATATAATATGTTGAACCATATATATATATATATTTTTTTTTGAGATGGAGTCTCGCTCTGTCACCCAGGTTGGAGTGCAGTGGTGCGATCTCAGCTCACTGCAACCTCTGCCTCCTGGGTTCAAGCGATTCTCCTGCCTCAGCCTCCTAAGTAGCTGGGATTGCAGGCGCATGCCACCATACCTGGCTAATTTTTGTATTTTTAGTAGAGACAGGGTTTCACCGTGTTAGCCAAGATTGTCTTGATCTCCTGACCTCGTGATCCTCCCACCTCAGCCTCCAAAAGTGCTGGAATTACAGGCGTGTGCCACTGTGCCCTGCCGAACCTAATATAATTTATAACAAAGAGAGAATTGATCCCTAGGGGTTTCTGAGCTTTCATTAAATTTTATCTGAAATATTTTCTGCAATGTCATCTGCTTAAACTAAGTGAGATAAGGCTTTCAGAACTTCAAATTTACCCCTAGACTAAACAGAAGACTTATTATTCAGGTTTGGCCTGGATCCAGTCCAGTTTTTAGTTGGAAAGCCCCTCAAGAGGAGTATCTTTCTGGTTCCTCTGAAGGCTCTGGCTGACTCAGGCTGAACTGCTTCTCCTTTGAATCCCTGAGGTATATCTACCCCTGACTTCCAAAGGTGGTCTCTGTGGAATAGCGCCAGTGGCACTAGGGTTCCTAGTTGTGTTTCAGACCTGACAGAGCCCAAGAAATACCATATCTCCCTGTCACTGTGCCCTCCAGATGATATTTTTTGGGGACCTCTGTAGAGTTCCTAATAGCTATTTCAACCTCAACTTAGTGCTTTCTGTGGTAGTCCACTACAGCCAAGGTAGCAGCTAACTATGTGTAAAATAGTAGCTAACTGGCAAGATTTCATAGATAGAAATTTTAATTATCTTAAAGTAGTTAACAGCCGTTAATTAAGTTTCATAAGACATGGTGATTTCTTCTTTCTTTTTTTTTTGTTGGCAAGTATTCCAGTTATAGGTAAAGTTAGTGCATAGGAAGAATAGCAATACAAAGTTTCCAATATTTTTTTGCAGTTCTCTGTATTGAGCATCATGAGTCATGATGATGTATCGTGAGTTGTACTTCCGTTTGTGGTGTTACATTTCTGTTGTTCCATCCATATATTTTAAAATTTATTCTTCCATGAAATATCTGTAACAACTCTCTGTGTTTAGGGGTAGTATTAACTGACTCATACCAGGAAGGAGTTCATGATAATAACTTCATGAGTAACATCATGCTCTAGCCAACTGAGCAACCTTAATATCTTGAATGGACATTTATTTTTTAATGTGAAAATTTCTGTCTGCTTTTAAAGCTCGTAGCTTCAAATTAATGAGCCCAATATTGTGGGTTTTAAGCTTAATTACACTTAAATTTTAAGAAGCACTCTGCTGTCAGAACTCCCAAAGCTTTATTGTAGTCACAGTATTGGAATGTATAAAAATTATAGCTCTGTTGCATTAGAACTAAGTTGACCAGCTTTTGAGAAGTAAAAGCTTAACTGCTGGTTTATGTTTCTGGCTTGTGTAGGAATTAAACCATGCTAAGTTAAGGTTGGTTCTACAGGTAGCTGACTCAGGGAAGAGAGAGAATAGAGGGGATATTACAAGTTAAATAAACATCATAAAGGTGAGAGGACCAATACGTAAGCTCCGCCCAGCTGCTCCTGTTAGTGTAGACAAGGATGCATTTCATGGCTGATGAGCACAGTTTTGACTTGTGTATCCAGTGGAGGTGTTCCCTTTTGCAAATGGTCCTCCTTTTAAACTAATTTTTATGTTTTAATTGCCTATATTGGTATTGTGTGAGTAAAAGGTTGAAAGACATGATTCTCCTTTCTATAGTTGAGAAACCAAGGCAGTATCATGAGCAGGAAGAAACGCCTGAGATGATGGCAGCCCGCATTGACAGAGATGTGGTAAGTACAGGAGTCACCTTTAGATCATTGGCTTTTTTTTTCTTAAGAGGAAAAAAAACTTCATAAGTAAATGAAGCTTATTTAAATAAAGATGTTTTATGGAAACTATGTTTTCTGTTTCCAGTGATGGTTATGCCCTCTGAATTAGTTTTTTCCTTAACCATTTTTTGCCTTTATGCCAGTATTTAGTTAGGAGACTTGGGCTGTGATAGAAGAATCAGCATATTAACTAGTTTACATTGGAACTTAGGCTGAATTATTAGCTGTCAGGAATGGTGCAGTTTTTATTTTATTATAGTTCGTAATTCATAATTGAAATATCTTTTTAATATGTCTTATTGGCATTTATTAACAATGTATTTTAGAATAAATAAAAAAGTCAAGTGGCATTTTTAAAGGATAGATTTGTAAATTGTAATGCTTTTGTAAAAGTTAATGCTACGTTTGTTTTCATTTCTTTCTAGTGATTTACAGAATGAGAATGCTGTAAATGCTTTATGATAGCATTCTCATTCTATAAATGAGATTCAGAATATGCTGTTAATATAGTTACTTTTTATACTGTACGCATGTTACTAGCTTATTGAGAAACAAATACTAAAAGGAATTTGAAATTTGGAATTCCATTTTTATATCACACTATTACGTGTGATACTGAAAAGTTTATGTAACACCAATTTCTAGTCTTAAATTAGAAGAATGTCAAGTTTCACACATATTGGAGAAAGGCAACTAAGACTATAGTATGTAAGATAATCAGATTCATTCCAGTGGTCTCTGATAGCATGGTGCATTATTAATTCTATTTTGTCACGTGGAAATTCTTATTAATGCTTAGTATCATAGATTAGCTATTAGGTTATCACAACAATCCGTGTACCTTTAATTCCATGAAATAATATTGTCAGTGCTTTATTGGAACATTTATCAGTAAAGCAAAAATGTCAGTGCTCTTCTAACAAAACGTAGTTTAGAATTTTCCTCCCAACTGTGTGGGAGAACACTGGGAAAAATAGAGCAATTGAAAATAATAATCCAAGTAGTTATTGTGAATGCTTCCTTGATGACATTGAAAATAGAGCAAAAGTAAGCTAAAGAAATATGTAAATGTCAGATGTTGGCTACAGGTATATTTAGTTTGATTCTTGTAATTAGTAATAAACTTGAAATTGGCATGTGGGCTGCTACTTTTTCTAAAAAAACCTTTCTATTATTTACTAACAGTGTACAGCTAAGGTAAACGTTTTGTTTTATATTTTATTCTATAATTTCTAATTTCAGCAAATCTTAAACCACATTTTGGATGACATTGAATTTTTTATCACGAAACTCCAAAAAGCAGCAGAAGCATTTTCTGAACTTTCTAAAAGGAAGAAAAATAAGAAAGGTAAAAAGAAAGGACCAGGAGGTAAGTTGGATTTTCTTAATCTTCTTATGACTGGTTAGAACTCCAGTACTGGCTGGAGTGGCTCACCCCTGTATTCCCAGCACTTTGGGAGGCTGAGGTGGGCAGATCACCTGAGGTCAGGAGTTTGAGACCAGCCTGTCCAATGTGATGAAACCCCATCTCTACTAAAAATACAAAAATTAGCTGGTCATGGTGGCATGTGCCTGTAATCGCAGCTACTCGGGAGGCTGAGACAGGAGAATCGCTTGAACCTGGTGGAGGTTGCAGCGAGTCGAGATGGCGCCATTGAACTCCAGCCTGGGCAACAAGAGCGAAACTCTGTGTCCAAAAAAAAAAAAAAAAAAAGAACTCTGGTACTAGGCAGAGTTTTGACCCTCATGAACTGCTTAGCAAAACTTCATTGATTGTGGACTAGGGTTCTTCTTCTAGTCTTGGGGTAGCACCTGAGATTTAGGCAAAGAGTAGGATGAACTCAGGAAGAGTCCATTTTGGTTATAAGTCAGCTATATAGTGAAGAAAGATCCTGGAATGTTTTACCTAAATCGCAGAGACTCTGAGATTCAGGCAGTGATCATCTGTCTGTAGTTTTGATTAGTTATTGTAAAATTAAGTGTCTGTTAAAGAAAGACATAGCTCTATTCTTCTTATATTTGAATTTATTCTATTATAAACTAGAACCATATTATTTGTTAAATAAAAGAGTTGACTTATTAAAATATTTAAAAGTTTCAACGGATTTGAATTTTTTATCACAAAACTTTAAACAGTACATTCAGATCATATACGAAGTCACATATAGACAATTTTGAAGTATGCTGCAGTTCAGCTATTTAAAATGGCCTCAGCTATATAAAATTAAACTTATGGAAGTAATGTTTATACTTCCGCTGACAAAATGGTAGAGATGGAAAGATATAAAATAGTAAATAAATATCCCTTACATTACAGATAATTTCCAAATCTTTCTCTACCACATATTTATATGATAAGCATATCACCTTTGGCTTTATCTTCTACATGTGAATGTGCCTCCTCTCTACATATTCTGAAATTAAGTACGATTGCTTCCTGGTATCATAAACCACTTACTCCTTTTGAAATTCTCTGTGAAAGATATACTATGCTCTTGATCACCCAGATTGAAAACCACAGATTCTTCTATGATTTCATTCTCTAGCTTGTAGCCAACATCAATTTTATTTTCTCAACATCTCCTGTATCCAGTTATTTCCCTTTTAATTTTCATATCCAGTTCAAGCTACTATCATTTTTTTTTTACCCTGCTTTCTAAGCAGTTTTAAGCCTCTGCTTTTTCATGCTGTGAGAACAATCTTCAAAAGCGTTCAGCCACTTCATGCTTCTGCTGTGAAGCACGCTAGTTCCATGTTCTATTGATTTAAGTACAACTGTTCACCGTGGAAATCAAGGTTATCCACAATCTAACCTTGATCTACCCTTCCAATCTCATGTTTCTCTGCTTTTGTTTGTTGTTTCATATACATGCAATTCCCCCTTTCCTTGTTTTTGCTGATGCTGTTTTATACAACCATGATGTTTGTCCCACCACATCGCCCTGGACCAAACTTTTTCAAATCCCGTCTTAGAGGCTACTCTCTCCATCTAATACCCTTTAAGTATCCATTTCCTTATCTCCCAACCAGGTATGTCTCTTCTCATAATGATTGGTACTTGTCTTGTTATTTATCTGAGTCATGTATGTTATTAGCTTTTAAGGCAGGGCTTGTCACTTACTCACTTTTATACCCTTCACAATGATAAGCCCAATGCCTGCCATAGAGAAAGGCTACAATGAATATTTATGGAATTAAATGAGTAATTTGTAGTGCCTAAAGACAGAGCAATCCATTTTGAACTTTGTATCTTCTCAGTTTCTTACAGTCAGACTATGAGATGCAGCCCAGTAGTTAGGTAGCATGTCTGATGAGATCCTCAAATTTTACAGACATAAATGTGGTTTTTGTTTTTCCATTTAATAAGTTTTCTTGGATTTTGCTCTGATCTCCTCCTCTTGCTTATTTCATTAGAGGGTGTTTTAACGCTGCGGGCAAAACCTCCACCTCCTGATGAATTTCTTGACTGTTTCCAAAAGTTTAAACATGGATTTAACCTTCTGGTAAGTGAAATTTATGTATATAGAATTAGAAGAAATAAATGAAAAAGATGAAAGTCTAGTCAGGATGTTTCTGATCAAATTGAGAAATAAAATTGTTTTTATAGATTTTTTGGGGGGTATGTATGTTTTGATTTGCCTTCAATTAAAACAGCAAATTTTAAAACATATATATCTATGAGACTTGATTGAAAAACAATGACTTCTATTCTCACTCTATCCATGCTAAAGAATGTATGTAAAATGAAACTGGTGGTAAAGACCACCCCCTCTGAGTCTATGTTGGACCTTTCTGAGTGTCTGACTTTGCTTGATATTAATCTATTTTCTGTTTTCTTCATGTTGCAGGCCAAACTGAAGTCTCATATTCAGAATCCTAGTGCTGCAGATTTGGTTCACTTTTTGTTTACTCCATTAAATATGGTGAGATTTTATTAGTTTAAGAAAGAATCATTCTTAGTATATTTTTTTAACCCCCAGTGTCTGTCTGGATTATCTAAAGTGCTTTTCTTCATTACCTTGTGTGGGTACTATTTCTTTGCCATTTGTGTAAATGTCAAGAATGTAAAATTTGAGAATTTAAAAGAACCTTATAAATCATCTAGTTTAAGCACCTTATTTTATAGTTGAGGAAACTGGTATCTCTGACAGTGCTAGGGATATGAAAATAAATAAAGATTTATTGTATACCAGTGTTTCAATGTATACTAGTATATAATATTCAGTGCCTTGAATAATGTAGATGTTTTTCTTATTCTCACAAAATAATCATGAGAAGTCTAGTTCTTCATGGATGGTTTGCTCCATGAAGTCATTCAGGAACCCATGTTCTTTTTATTGAGGTGTTCCTTCATCTCCTGAACTGTCTCTGACTTGTTTACTCATTTATGTACTTATCCTACAAATACAAATTGAGAGCCTCCTCTGTGCTTGGCTTTAAAGTAACTCATCAGGAACAAAACAGACAAAAATTCTTACACTGTTAGAACTTATATTGTAGCATACAGAGGTAACCAATAACCTAAATAAATGTCCGAGTAATACAGTAGTCTAAAAATCACATGCTATGCAGAAAAATAGAGGAGCAAAGGAGAACTGGGAGTTCTCTAGGGAGATGCACGCATGTGTGTATGTTTGTGGGAAACGGAGTGTTGCACTTTTTGAGTAGGGTTGGTTAAAGGAAGCCTTAATGAGAAGATGTCATTGGAGTAAAGGAAGTAAAGAATGGATCATGTGGATCCTTGAAAGAAGAGAATTCCAGACAGAGAATAGTTAATGTGTAAATGTTCTGAGGTGGTAACATGCAAAGGATGTTCTTGGAATACGTAGATACTGTGACTTCAACGGAATGAGGGAAGAAAAGATTAGAAAGAGATGATATAAGCGGGATAACAGGAAAATACATCTTGTTTGTCTTTATCAGGAATTGGGAGACCTTTGACAATTGAGTTTTCAGCAGAAAAGGATTGCCCTGGCTATAATGTTTAGAAATTTTGGGGAAGAAGAAGCTAGGGTCATTACTAAAATAATCCAGATGGGAGATTATGGTGCTTGGACATAGTATCGTTGAAGGTGGTGAGAAGTCTGATCTGGTTATAAATTTGCTGCTAGATTGGATATACTGTGCAAGAGCCAAGGATTGTTCCCAGCTTTTTGGCCTAAGACTGACAGGATGGAGTGATGATTAACCAAGATGGGGAAGACTGGGTAGAGCAGGTTTTTGGAGGTTGGTGAAGAATTCAGTTTTAGACATATCAAAATTGAGTTGCATCCAGATGGGGAAATTTGAATTGATAGTTGAGTATATATATTTGGAGTTCAATGGAGAAATCAGGCCAAGGACTGGTTGAGCCCTGGGCATTTGATGTTAGGAGAATGGGAAGAACCAGCAAGTAAGATTGACAAGAGGCAGTAAGGGAGGATAACTCTCATCCTTCTTTCCCCAGAGATAAGTAGACAAGACCTGAAGTAGAATATGAAATGAGTATTGCTTTACAAACATAGGAAAGTAAGTAACATTATCAACATGAATGTCAGAAGCTAAGCAATAAGGCATTAGAAGATGAAAGTCCAAGAGTACATCAATAATTTATGAATGCTTCCATATGTTGTTGCTATATGTGGAGCATCAGATTTCTACTTGCCTAATTATTTCTGAATAATTCTTGCTATATAATTGCTTTTAAAAAATTAGACGGAGACCAAGGGGATACATATGCAAAGAAACTGATACTAGTTCCTTAACAAAATTTGTATTATTTTTTAACATTTTTGATGCTATCTTAGTTTGAGTATTTGTAAGTATTATTTATTAAAGCAGTTTCTGCTGCCTCTTCTTATTTATTTCACACACTTTGAGAGATCTTATGTAGATGTCTAGTCATTACACAGAGTAGAGCTATAACATAACAAGACTGGTTTCCCTGACATATACAAATTGGTCTTCGTGATCAGGTTATGTACCTGAAAACATTGGTTTACTTGCCAATGTTTAGTATCTCTGCTTTTCTCAAAAATTACTCCTTATTAATGGTCCCTACAATCATAATATTTTGCTGGTCCATTTAATGTTCTCCCTACAGGGCCCCAGACATTTTACTTGGACAAGGGAGATGGGGAGGAACATCTATTCAGGGCCTGCTACTGGCCAGGCATGATGTAGTGGCTTTACACCTGCAAGTTGCTCTCCTCTTCCCTCAGCATGGACATATACACACAAGCATAGCCACAGCACATGTGCCTGCACACGTTCTTGAGAGGGAACCATGGCTCTTAACCTTTCATTTACAGTTTCTTTCATTTTATTTCCTCTTTGTCAAATCAGAGATTTTTATATTCATCTACTCATTTTCTTTAGTTTTACTTTTCCCTCTTATTGCCACATATTTATTGGAAACGTGTTCAAGGTTGGAAGTTAAAAATTACTATGCTAGGTAGACAGGGTAGGTTTTGTTCTCAAATAAGGGTTAGCTTTCCTCCTTTATCTGCCATCTTTTTTCATTCATTCCAGTACCACTGTATCATCTGCAATTGAAAGTCAGATAAGTCTTAGTCCAACTCCTCGAGGAGGGGAAACTGAAAAGCCATAAATTATGGTGTAATAGTGTAATGTGTTACTAATATGCATAAATTACAGTGTAACAGTGTAGTGTGTTACACATATGCATAAATTACAGTGTAATAGTATAATGTGTGACTAATACACCTAAATTGTTTAGAGGATGCAGGGTGGGGAGTGGTACATCAGAGTTACACTGTGGGGTTAACACAGGCTTTCCTAAGACTTGGGACCTGAGTAGAGTTCTGAATAATGGGGAAGGGCCTTCTGGGGAACTGGGAACAGCATGTGCAAATACACAGAGGCCTAGAACAGCATAGCATACTGAGAACACCTGGATGATTGGAGCCATTCAAAAAATCTCCTTTCTTCTTGTGCCACGTCTCTGAGAAGGGAAGATTTTATAAAGGGACTCTGGTTTCTGCTCTAGGAGATAACTACCATTTTTCTAAGCCAGAAAATAGCTTATAAGAAGTAAATTTAGAGCCGTTTTTGGACATCTACTTATCCTCATTTTGCTTATCAGAGAATTGCACCTGTTGGTTTGTTTCTGCTGTCATTAAATTATCCATATTAAATCAGGGAAATTTTCCAAAAATAATTCTGGAGAAAAGTACCATAGATTCAGAGTACCAGTTCTCATTCCTGTTTCGCCTTCCTCCCTGGATCCTTTTATTTTTTATGTGTCTGTATACGCACAGCCATAGACTGTTAACTCTTGATAGTATTGTTTTTCTTGATAGTATTCATCTTGGGAACTGTATTTTTCAAGTTTAGCATAATAGATTTGCCAGTAGAGAAACCCATATTTAAAACAACAACAATAACAAAACAGGGATAGTAAAATCACCTGATCTAGAGTTCTCTACATAGCCTTCAGTATCTTCCAGAGAAACTATAGTCATATGCAGCCCATAGGCAGATGCTGTGAAAGTTGTTAAATTGTTAACTTTCATTTTAGATTTTAAAGCACTGCTGGGCTGGGCAAGTTGATTTCACAAGCTGTTTTTCATTCGGTAGCATATTGCACAGCATCAAAATTTAATATGACTATTAAAAAATAGTGCTTATTTTGGCATGTCTGCCATTTTGTCTACACATTTTGAAAATACACAAAGAATAGTCATCTTCTTGCTAAAAATGGTTTATTCTTTTAGGTGGTGCAGGCAACAGGAGGTCCTGAACTAGCCAGTTCAGTACTTAGTCCCCTATTGAGTAAGGACACAATTGATTTCTTAAATTATACTGTCAATGGTGATGAACGGCAGCTGTGGATATCTTTGGGAGCAACTTGGATGAAAGCCAGGTAAGCATATATGAGTTCAGCATTTGCCACCTATAATGCCTTAAGTACCGTTCTTTGTTTATTATATGGATCTAATGAGACATTTATTTAACCTTGTACATAAGAGGGCTAAGTGTCATAGGATGAAAAAGCTTAAACCCTTAAAAGCTACAAATCTGGTGGAAGAGATAGAAGTGTATGTAATATAAGGCATGATATACCTTAGGAGTGAATCATAAACAAAATGCTGTTGGTTGGCAAGGGGGAGCAGTCAGGAAGAGGATTTAGACAGGAGGGCAGTTAGCTTTCAAAGAAGAGCTGGCATTTAAAATCAACAGGTACACATAGAGTTCACACACATACACACACACACACACGCGTGCACAGTGCTTGCTAGTCCATGCACTTTACATAATTACTCTTATTATCCCCATTTTGCAGATGAGGAAAGTAAGGCCCAGAGAGGATAAGTAATTTGCCCAAGGTCACACAACTTGTAAGTGACAGAGCGGGGATGTGAACTCATGCCATGTAGCTCTGGAGTCAGTATTCATCATTAGTTTGCTAAACTGCCTTTTAGCAGGATGAGTAGGATTTCCACAGTTCCATAGCAGGGCAGGGGCCTGTCCAGGTAGAGAGAGAAGCAGAAGTGAAAGCATGAGGTAGTTAAGAGAAGAGAGGATAAAGATGTGTTTCTCTAGAATATGGACTTTGGGTAGCAGATGATTGTGGAAGGGCAGGAGGAGGAGGGTATTAAAATGAGCATATAGAGTTGAGGGCTGGATTATGCAGGCTTTCAGTGCCATGCTAAAGAGTTGGAGCATGGTTCTGTAGGCTGTGGAGAACCAATAACTTTGTGAATAGAGGTGTGACATAATGACATCTATGTTTTAGAAAGGTCAGTCTGGTAGTTGAGGCTAGCAAGGACAAGGACAGAAGTAACTGGAGGCAGAGGCCTTTTGAGATGCTAATGTTTTAGTAGAGGCTCCTTATAAATCAGTATTCGTCAGGACTAGAGAGCCACAATGGAACTGAAAAGGAAGAGTGGGTAATTTTAAGAATTGTACATTTGTCAATAAAGTGATTATGGAAGACAGATTATTAACAACTGTAGTACTAATGCTTGCTGAGCAAGGCAAGGTAAGAAAATATTTCTAATTTCATGATTGTAAATAAATAATTTTTGCTTTGCTCATTTATGTAAATCTTTTTATTTATTTCACCACTTAGAACAAATCACTTAGCATGGCCACTTAGACATTTGTCTTCCTAATGTTTTTGAATGGGTTAGCCTAAGAGTCATGGGCCAATTCATAATGTTTTTTCTCCATTTTTCTCCTATTGAAACATATACAAACTTTTCCACTTATTTTTTGGACTTCGACAGTTGCTTGTGTTGGAATATAGTTAAGCAGAGAATTCTTTGAAAGCATTGCAGTTGTTGCCTTTAAATTGAAAATATTTACATTTATTTATACTATTTATGTATTAGTATAGCACAGTGTATGCCATATAATACTGTTCTTATACTGTATAAATCTTTTTATTTTTGTAATTTTTAATTGATACATTATTAATAGTTGTACATATTTTCAGGGTACATATGATATTTTAATACATTCATATAATGTATAAAGATGAAATCAGGGTAATTAGGATATCCATCACCTTAAATATCTTAAATATTTATGCTAGGAACATTTGAATTTTTCTCTTCTAGCTATTTTGAAATGTACAATAGGTTAGTGCTAACTATAGTCACCCTACTGATCTAACACTGGGTCTTAGTTCTTCTATTCAATGTACGTTTGTCTCCATTAATCAAATTCTTTTCATCTCCCTGCAACCCTGCCCCATCCCTGTTAGCCACTAGTAATCACCAGTCTACTCTCTATCTTCATGCAATCCACTTTTTTTAGCTTCTGCATATGAGTGAACTTATTTCACTTAACGGAATGACCTCCAGTTCCATCCATGTTGCTGCAAATGACAGGATTTCTTTCGTTTTTATGGCTGAATAATATTCCATTGTAAATAGATCACTTAAATCTATTAGATTTATATAGGTTATGATTTTATGATAAGCTTAGGTGGTATCCTTTAATTTCATGAAGCTTATTAAATTGATCAAGCGTCACATTACAAATATAGCTCAGGCTCCTTAATTTCTTTGTTTAGGGTTCTATCTTAAAATAAGAAAATTAACATTTAAAAAACTACATCAAAACGAACTATATTGTTAGCTGTTAACATGCAGAAAGGGTCATTTTAGATCCTGATTGTTAAGAGTCTTCGGAAATGAATGTACTGACTGATTTAAAAACTCATAAAGATAAAAAGAACCATGAAAATCTATAACAATCTGAATAAGATGGCTGATTTCATCATAGTAGAAATATAACATGAAGAATTAAATATGAAAGATAAAGCAACATATTCTAGCAAAAACAAAGCCCTCATTTTTGTCCTAGTTATTTTTGTGGTTCATGAGTGATTAGGATCTTATAGAAATAAGTTTCACTCAGTGTCATTAAATGATGAACCGATATGATTGTGATTACAGATTAGCTGACTTTACTGATTAAAACAGAGCTGATACATTTAATTTATAAAACTGGCCATCTGTTTCATTTTAGGGGACTTCATAAATTTAAAAATCATAAACCTTAAGAACTTGCTGGACTGTTTCTCTTTTGAAAGATACGTCTAATACCAGGAGGTTTCAACAACGATGGCAGAGGAGTGAAGGGAAAGTTGGGAATCTGAAACTACTTTAAATGTTAGAGAAGTTTGTTCTCTAAATACTTATACTCCTAGCTCCACTCTCCCTTCTTACACAAATTTTTAAAAACCTATACCCATGTTAAAAACTTGAGTTTAACAGAGAATTGGGGCAATGTTGTGAAAACAGATCATGCAACAGATTTCAATCTTTTTTTCATTTTATTGGTGTGAAATACTGGCATAAACATGTTTGCTTTTTCTTTTTGGGTGGATGGAAGACAGATTAGGTCTATGTGCTGTTTTTGTTGTTTATGTGTGTGTGCGTGTGTATGTCTAGCCTTACCGAAGATAACTGTGAGTATGGATACATTCCTAGGTTTTATTGTTTATACGCCTTCATTCCCTCCTACAGAGCAGAGTGGCCAAAAGAACAGTTTATTCCACCATATGTTCCACGGTTCCGCAATGGCTGGGAGCCCCCAATGCTGAACTTTATGGGAGCAACAATGGAACAAGATCTTTATCAACTGGCAGAATCTGTGGCAAATGTAGCAGAACATCAGCGCAAACAGGAAATAAAAAGATTATCCACCGAGGTAAAGTTTTTTTTTAACATTACCCTTTGTAGACAGTGTAATTATCTCTGTATTCTCTGATAATTCTGATTGCAAGTTCTCATTTTATTGATCTGAAAATTGTTCTAGAATCAAAGTCTGAATGTTACCCTCTCCTGACTTACCTCTCTCTCTTGCCTCTGTCATTTTTTGTGACAGTTGCTGTGTTCCTCTGTGAAGCCCAACCCCAACCCAAATTGCTCTCCTATAGCCTGTCAACCCTCCCCCTCCCCTTGTTGCCACTGTTCTGGCTCTGGCGATCCTAAGTAGGCTTTTTTAGGATGACTTTCTCTCCTTGTCAGGGAATTGCACTACTGCCCTTTGGCTTATTTCTTTCTGTTTTCCTCTCCCCTTATCAGGCCCTCTAGACAGTTCCCTGAACCTAGATCCTCTAACCTGTCCCAAGCAGCTGTTTCCTGAATGTCCCTAATTATTTTCTCCTTCTTCTCTTCACGTTGCTTTGCCCCTCTTGTCTTCTGTTTGTTTTCTTTCTTCCCTTTTGCCTAGTTCTAAGCCTCTGGAGTCCTATCACCCTTGCTAGAGGACCAAAGTTCTTCTGTACTCTAGTCCTTAGGTTCAAATGATCATTTATAAAACTATACACCTTGAGGAGATCTTAACATTCATTTTATCTTTTAAGTATTTAGTCATCTTTAGAGTATAACCTATTTGGGAATCAAGTTGAGAGAATGAAATTGAGCATGCTGTCTTGTCACATTCCCTACAAATGATGTTTCTGTGACTCTTCTTGTTGGAAAAGAACATTGAACATTGATTAAAGCTGGACCAAACACAAATAGGATGGGCAGAACCTGAAGAATTAGGTGAATGAGATCTAGTTTGAAGAAGAAACTGTAAATGATGACGAGATCTTCCCAAAGTCCTATTATTTTTATTAATTCCTTAGATTAATTTTCTCAGGCTATCATAGGTATTTATAATGTGGCAAATGTGGTGTGAAGGAATGAATTGTCAAACCATGGTGTATTATATCCTGTAACTACTTTTAAGGCGAAATGTTTATCTAAATTAAATTTTAAAAATTGTTCCCTTTGTGAACTATTATTTGGACAATAACAATAGTATTATAGAAGTTTGGTTTAATTCCTGAAACTTTAAAAATAAAGCAACATATTACTTTGAAATTATTTTTTTCTAATGTAATTTTTTTTTTCTCTGGCTGTATTATAAGGGAAGAGGTGGATTCCATGCCTGTCCTTCCCTTTAAATGAATAATTAAGATGACCTCACTGCTCGGTTGGCAAGTGTATATCCCTGCCTGTATTTCGGAGTTCAGGCCTCATCACTGTGAACTTTCTTTCCATTTAAAGGGCAGTTTTTCTAGAGGAAAGAAAATATAATCAAACATGAAATTATGATACACTTGCTGTTGCTATAGTTACAGCTGACTGTTTTTACATCCTAAAAATTTCCAGCTTATAGCCTTCATATCTTAAGTAAGAAAATATACTCATTTTATAATGTATGCCTCAGAAATTCACTTTTGTGATTTCGTTCTCAATTTGTGTATTTAAGAAGAGAGTAATGGGCTCCCAGGATATAAGTTTGTCTACTTTCACTGAATAAGTGATTTTAAAAGAGGAATTATTGAGAATCCTTACTTGTAATGAGTTATCATTTTCCTGTTATAAACTATATTTCATTTTATGGCTGAAGTAGTTATTCAGAGGTTTTAAAAAATGAAAAACACATGCTAGCAGTTCCAGGGAATTTTATGCCTTGAGATTTTGTTGGAAAAGAGGCCAAGTAATGGTAACTTAAAATGCATAAAAATGTAATCATCCCTAGAAGAGAGATTTTATTATACTTTATTGCTACTATAATAAATGCATTTTCCACAAGACTTGGGTAATTCAGGATCTTATGATTTTTGTTTAGGATTGAAAGACATAGGTGACATACAGTGACAAATATGGGTGGCAGTACTCAGCTTCTTTACTTCCTCTGAACCCTAAGCAAGCTTTGGTAGTCATCACAGTTAGTCATTAGTCATCATTTCTCTTCTCCCTTTCAGTATTCCCAGTCACTCTCAGGACCCAGTGATTTCATACTGCTGACTTCACTGTTAATGTTCAGAGCTGGGCAAAAGGTGTGGGTGCTTCTAACAGAGCACTCCCCTCTTTAGAACAGCCTTTAATTAAAGATTACCTAATCTAATGTAGTGCCTCTACTCTTTCCCAGGGAAATGATAAACTGAATTAATTAAGCTCAGATTTTTTTAATTTAAAAGGCTGAACTTGTTTATTTGTATTTATATTAAGCACGGTATCCTGATTTTGTATATATAAACGTCACCTGCCGTGTCCGTGGATAAACTCAGCCTTCCTCCTGCTTACTTTGCCATTAGAATTAACTGTGGTAACCATATGTTCAAGACTTTTCTGAAACATTCCCAGCTTCAACTATTTTGCCCCAATGAATCTATCAACAAATACACAAAATCCATAATGAAAATAGCCAAGGAATTCCAGTGCTTCAGTGTCTATCATGCTTCTTCCAGACCTCATTTTCATATAAAGAAACAACGTAAAAGCTTTGGGGAGTTTTTGTTTGTTTTCTCCCAGTCTGAGCATGTATTCTCTGTAGCAGGGGTCGCCAGTCCCTGGGTCGTGGACCAGTACTGGTGCGTGGCCTGTTAGAAACTGGGCCTCACTGCAGGAGGTGAGCGGCAGGCCTGGGAGCATTACTGCCTGAGCTCCACCTCCTGTCAGATGAGCTGCACCTTTAGATTCCATTAGGAGCAAGAACCCTCTTGTGAACTGCACATACAAGGGATCTAGGTTACACACTTATGAAAATCTAATGCCTGATGATCTGAGGAGGAACAGTTTCATCCGAAAACCATCCCCGTCGTCTCCGGCCCTGGGGTCCATGGAAAAATTGCCTTCCGTGAAACCAGTCCTGCTACCAAAAAGGCTGGGGATTGCTGGTCTATAGCTTTAAAACCATGGAAACCATGGTCCTCAGTGGGACCTGTGAATCTCAACTGTCACTCTTGGTCGCTCCCAGTAGTTTCCTGTCTGAATTGTCTTAACTGCAAAAAAGAAATGACTCCAGCATGCTCTTATCCTGGACTCTTGGCTATCAAGATCCATTTAGTTGTGCCTTTTTGTGTTTCCCTTAACAGCAAAGATGATAATAGTGCTGCTATTTTTTTAAAAATTGAAAATACTATAATATTCTGTGTATCATTTTAAAATTGAAAAAAAAAGAGAAGTCAGTATAATTTTAATGCATAGAGTTCAGTTGATTTTCATGTGACAATATTTACTTTGCTACAGTGGTGACAGTTTCTTGAACAGAAAGAGCAAGATTACCCTTTGCACTAGTGACTTTTCTTATTATAAGTAAGTCTTTGACAAAAATGTATCACTCCCATTTCATAATGTGTTAACATAATGATCCGTCACTTGAAAATGAAAACTTATCACAATATAGTTGAGAGATCTTGTTGACTGACCTGAGTGCTGATTCAAATAGTATTTGGTGATTCTTTAATCTGCCCCACTTTGTCTTTCAGCATTCCAGTGTATCAGAGTATCATCCAGCGGATGGCCATGCGTTCGGTAGCAACATTTACCCAAGAGGATCCCACCTGGACCAAGGGGAAGCTGCTGTTGCTTTTAAGCCAACTTCTAATCGCCATATAGATAGGTAACATTTAATGAGCACCCTTTTGAAAGCTGTGGATAACTGTCTGATCTAGTGCTAACGGAGGTGACAGTGTCTGTATTGTCTGCTGCTTCTTTAAACTTTCTGTCTGTTAATTAGTTGATAAAGTTTCAGTTGTTCCTTTAGAGAACTGGTTTTGATCAACAAAAGATGTCTGGACCTTCAGTCTGTAATTCTCATTTAGTGCAAATGCCTTTGGATGACTTTCCATTTTTTAAAAGATACTTCTGACAAAATGTGTACATTAAGAAGAAAGAATTGTCTTGAAACCCTCCATTAGTTTGTACCAGATGGTCTCTGAGGATCCTTCCAGCTCTGTAGCTTTTAAAGGAAACAGTTTCCATCTTTATCTTCACCCAATGAAAACAAATAAGCCTTCCTTTAGATAGATATATTTAAACTGAGTATAAACTAAATATTTAAACAGGGTCAATGCCTTATTTGTCATTCGTGCTATTTCATCTTTTTATCTTGACTTTCCAGTTTTATACTTCATTTATTCTTCTATATTTTCACTCTTAAAAAATTTAATATAGGCAGAGATGGAGAATTGGGATGAGAAGAAATAAAGGAACTGGAATAAGTTCTCTTTTTTTTTATTTCCAATCTTGTTTTTAGTAAGTGACATCTACATAGAGCCAAGCCATGTAGAAAAGAGAAAAGGAGGTAAAATGTTGATAACACGGGTATAGGAGGAGGGTCATTCAGTGAACTGAGGGTAGAGAACTCAGCCTAGTACTTTCCTGCTTCAAAGCCTCTCTTACCACAAGAGTTATATGCCCTTTATTTCTTTTCTATACACTCTTTTCTTAATATAATCTGAAGAAAGTGAGATTCAAAATTTTTGTTCTTTGTCAGGGAAGGTGACAGGTAATGCTTAAAGTAATTGCTGTAGAAATTACACAGGTATAACTCCAAGGGCACCAGTGACATTAAATTGAGTACAAAGAAAAGTCAGCAATGAATAATATATATTTTAAATGCCAACATATGAGAATGTTTTAATTATATAATTAATTTTTAGTAGATACAGTTGGAAATCGGTTTTGAAGCTTGAACATTATTTCATTGAAATCATTCTTAACTAACTTAGTACTCGTCTTAATATTTTCTTTTTTCTTTCTTTCTGTCTTAGATGTCAATATTATAGCAATCATTTCAGATTAATAGATTTCTTTCAGTTTTATCACTTCAGTAATTTGGATGATTTTCCACAGCTAAGTAGCTAGAAAACCACTTGAGTGCATATGTAGAGTACATATTGACATTAGAAAACTTTTATCAGGTTCCATTTTAAGACCACATCTAGCATACTGTGGTCACTCCATAAGTGTAGATTTATTTGATTGATGGATTGGATGAATAAGTGCATGAGAGTGTATCCAGTATTTCAGAGTCACTACTTCCCTGTCCTTCACCTGCATATCTATAAGGGATAGTATTACTGATGGAATAAACTCTGCCATTTATTTTGGGCACCTTACCACAGAGTCTTTTAAAAGCTTACCTTGATTTGTATGATCTTTATCGAGTATCAGGGAAATGTAACTTTGGTTTATTGATTTAGTTATATCTTTGTACCCGTTCTACTTCCAAAATAGATTCAGTTAGCTCACTTAAATTATATGTAGTTAAAGTAATATTATTATTGAAAATTAAATAATGAAATAAAATATAAAATTAAGAAGTTAAGAGGGAAGATGAGAATTTTTATGAAGTGTAAAAGTTGACACTATTGTTGAATTTCAGATTTGTCTTTCAGATTTCTGGCTGTCAGAACAAAAAGAGAAACATAATCATTTGCTAACATTAGGAAAAGGAATGAGTATCAGTTCATTGGGACAAAAAATGCTTTTCTTACTCCTAAATTCTCAATAATATTCGTCTCATGAAACTTAATGTAGGATGGGATAGGTGATGTCAGGGACATTTATTTTTAACAATTTTTTTTCCTCACCACAGAGAAGGCTGTCGTGAATTTTATAAGGTTTCTTTTAGTAACCTTTGATAAATAGAAATTTAAATAAAATATAGTGAAGGAAATTCCATGAAGGAATAATAGACTAGAGTGGTCAGAAGTTCGCCATAGAAAGAATTTTTTTGAATACCTTGAGTGGTGGGTAGATTTTATATCTCAGTTGTTCTTATGGATTCTGCCTCAGCTGGACTTAATAGGAGCTAGGATAGTTGATAAATACATGAATCATTGATGTTCTGTGTTGCTAAGAAAATTTGTCATCATTTTGAAAAACTCTCTGAAAATTGTGGTCTGATATAAAATATACAAAGGTTTGGAATTTGTTGTTATAAATAATTATGATTGACCTTAAACTCTATTACATAGCAGGAATGCAGTAGATACTGTTAGAAGAAAAACTTCAGACAAATTAAATTTAACAGTGTAATTGAGCAAATGGGGGGAAAAAAACGGCTCATGAATTGGGGAGCCCCCATAATCACAGCAGATTCAGAGAGACTTCAGGGATGCCTCATGGTCAGAGCAAATGTATAGACAAAAAAAGGAAAGTGACGTACAGAAAACGGACGTGACGTATAGAAACAGCTGACTGGTTACAGTTTGGCATTTGCACACAATTTGAACAGTCAGCGGCCTATGAGTGCTTGAAGTATGGCTGCTGGGATTGGCTGAGACTCAGCTATTGTTACAGAAGCATACTCCTAAATTGGGTTTTCAATGTGTCTACCTACTAAATTAGGTTATGATTTGTCCACAGGACTCAAGTGTGGAAGTACAGAGGGCTTCTCAGAACATATTTAGCTTAACAATGCCATACGAAGTATATTCACTGTTCTGTGAAATTACTATGCCATTAGGTAGACCATTCGTTGAATTTAAAGCCCACACCTTTGAGTTTTATAGCTTACTGCTGTCAGATGCAATTAATATTTTAGAGAAGTTCTCAAATTACTACTGTCTATATGTCTGCTCTCTATCAAGTGGCATATCTATTATTCCAAATCAGAAACTGAGCCCATACCTTTTGTTACATTCCATAGCTCTTAAGAAACTTTGGTACCTCTTTTTTTTTTGAGACAGAGTTTTGCTCTTGTCGTCCAGGCTGGAGTGCAATGGCACAATCTCGGCCTACTGCAACCTCCGCCTCCTCATTTCAAGCGATTCTCCCACCTCAGCCTCCTCAGTAGCTGGGGTTACAGGCATGTGCCACCATGCCCAGCTAATTTTGTATTTTTAGTAGAGATGGGGTTTCACCATATTGGACAGGCTGGTCTCAAACTCCTGACCCCAGGTGATCCGCCCTCCTCAGCCTCCCAAAGTGCTGGGATTAGGGGCATGAGCCACCGCGCCTGGTTTGGTACCTCTGAAAAATTACAAATTGTGATTATCTGTTTGATAACTATGGTCAGTGTCATATCCATGCTTAACCTATAGAGGGCAAGAAGCTGTGAGCCGTAAAGATTTGTAAATTCTAAAGCAATTAAGGTAAACACTTCTGAGACCTGCAAGATAAAAAAAAACTTTGTTATAGACCCTTAACTCTCCATTATTAATAATGATTATTTTGCAGATCATAGGAGAAAGGAAAATAGGGGAAGAGAGGAAGATAAAACACTGAGATTACTGTTTTCCTAATGTTTGGGGTAATTGAATCTCTTTTATCCCCCAAATGAAATCTTAGTAGATTAAATGTGAATATATAAAGTAAATAAAAGCAGAGCTATTCCAGTAGGGATAGGGATGGGAAATCTATGGAACACAGTTTTAAAATTATTATTATTAATAGCATATAATAATTACTTCACCATAATTTCACCTTTTCCACCAATCTTCTTTTTAATGTACTAAAAATAGCCAATAAGCTGTTCATACATGCTTGTCTATAAGGTGTTCTATACTGGTCTTCTTTCTTCTTTGTCCCTATCTCCCTCCTCCAATGGAGTTACTACCTAAGAGGTAACAAAAACCTATGATGACAGGATACATTATGTCTACAACTGTCCTGCAGGCCCTGGTATAACTCAGCATTCCAGAGAACTTGGTAGACAGCAAAAATAATGGCAACTTGACGGGGTAGGATGACCTAACATCTTTAGTCTCTACCTGCTATTTCCCTTGTAGAGATGTGTAAATAAATGTGGGAATGTAAATGGAGGAGAAGACTAGGGAGTAAAATGAATAAAGGGTTAAAGTAATTTTATTATTGAAATAGATGAAGAAAATACAAATATTTAATGCATCAAGTGTATTGTGTTACAAATAAAAGTAATCTTTCGTTAAGTTATTAAATCTATTAGTACTCATTTAATGATTAGAAGAGGTATTTGGTTTTGTGAGGAAGTTTTATTTTTAAAAAATAGGGCCCATACACTTTTTAAAAGTTTATAGTGAATTAAATTATTTATTTATTTATTTGAAAGTGTTACTAGTCTCATACTTAGTGCATATCTGTCTTTTTTTGCAGTTTAGATAACTGTGCAAAGTGTTTCTAAAAACCGATACCTAGTTATAAATTTTTAATTTACATATTTGGTTACTGAATTGCAGACATTGCCTGAATTAGTGAAATCAACATATAACTAAAATTACCACTATGGAAATTATTTTCAGTCTCCTTTAATTTTATGAAAAATACTAACATTTGTCTTTATCTAGTTCTTTTATGGTAGAGATGATAATTAACAAAATATCCAGTATATGTATTTAGCTGACAAAGAATTTATAGACTTGGATTCTTGATTTTTCTAAGTACCACCTAGCCTTGTGATTTTGCATTATTTGTTTTTTTTCCATGGCCACAGTTTGTTCGTTTTAATAGCAAGAACTTTAAAGTAACTTGTATTTGTCATAATGTAAAATGTAATAAAATGAAACTGCTGTAACTTTTCAGAAAGTTTTCTGGTAGAATTTGGCTTGTCTTAATGTTTTCTGTTGTTATCCTTTAGGAAGAGCTAAAACAGAATAATAATCTTTTTTCTTTCTTTTTATAGAAATTATGAACCACTCAAATCACAACCCAAGAAATATGCCAAATCCAAGTATGACTTTGTAGCAAGGAACAACAGTGAGCTCTCAGTTCTAAAGGATGA
Source organism: Papio anubis (assembly GCF_008728515.1). Taxonomy (NCBI): domain Eukaryota; kingdom Metazoa; phylum Chordata; class Mammalia; order Primates; family Cercopithecidae; genus Papio; species Papio anubis. The sequence goes on along the minus strand of NC_044984.1, from coordinate 14,683,227 downwards.
TATTTTAGAGGTAATAGAAATTTTTCTTTTTTATACTCTTAATAATGTAGTTTTATTGTATTACTCGTTTGGTATATAACTAAACTTTCCTTCAAAAGTGTTATATTACTAAAGACATAGTATATGAGAAATACCTACATCTATTTAGAAGAGGTATACAGATACTCCTTCTAAGGGGATAGCTTTAGAATACTCCTTTATTTGTTTTTTTGTGGGAAGGGGAGGGGGTGGGCTTTTTAACTTCCTTTGGTCTCTTCCTTGCCCTCTTTCTTCTGATATTTCTTCATTTTGGAGCCAAGGCTAGTTATCAGTTCAGATGTAGAGGCACATAATAGTTCAATAAGAGACATTTTCTTTTTTTATCCTATATCCTTGCACAGATATACTCAGCAGTCATTGAGCTAATGATGTTAGGGATAGTCCACCACAACACCAACTTCTCTTTGTTAGGTTCTAATTGAGAGTTCATCTTCTTGAATATGTAAGGTGAATTATCACAATAAATTTTGTGAGGAAAAAAAGTGATGTTTATATACTTTTTATTTCTATCGCCAAAATGGAGACAATGGGTTTTTCCAAAAGTCATTTTAGTCCTTAAGTCCTTTAAGTACTTTAGTCCTTAAGTACTTCAAATAATGCAGACCGTTCTTTGGAGGTAAAATGGACCTTGTGTAGATTCACCATAATGATACCTTACCTACTGTATACTCATAAATGTCTTAGTGTAATTCCTGAGAATCATTCAATCAACACTATGTTGATGCTGAGTTAATTATCAGAAGTAGAAAAATTTTCTTTGTTGAAGTCTAGGGAACTTCCTTCGTAAAATGGCTTTTATATGGAAATTATACCTTTATTTTCTTGCACGTGACAGATACTTGATGATCGGAAGCAATGGTGGAAAGTTCGAAATGCAAGTGGAGACTCTGGATTTGTGCCAAATAACATTTTGGATATTGTGAGACCTCCAGAATCTGGATTGGGGCGTGCTGATCCACCTTATACTCATACTATACAGGTGAGCATGATTTCTTAGTAAAATGTAGTATGTACACATTTACAAAGTTATCACTCTTAAAGAGGATTTAAACACCTTTGTGTATTGATCATTTTGATATGTAGTTGGTTATATATTTTTTTCTAGAGTAATTGGTTGGGGAGTGGCAATGGTGAGAGACACAGGGAAAATTACACATATGTTTTCTGATTTACTTCTAGAAATTGTTCAAAATGTTTAACAGTAGGTGCCTGATTCTCTGAAAGCTTTTTCCCCCGATCTATAGTATTTCTGACATTTGAAGAAATGGTATTTCTGTGTTTTTACCCACAGCTCTCCTATCCACTAGTGGCTTCCTCTTGATAGAGGATGGCACTGAGATCGTGGCTTGGTGTCCAGCAGTTCATCTTCAGCCCTTGCCTTCAGTCTCTTAAATGATCTGCCACTGACCAGCCTTAAACTTGCACTCATCTCACCTTACACCAGTACATGAGTACTTGTTCAGCTGGATTACAATATTTTTCCTCTCTTGATTTTAAGATTAAAATGTACTTATGATATAGATTAGATAGGTCAGATTCTCTTTTCCTGATCATTGAAGGCCTATGAAGGTCCATTCTTAGGGCCCATGCCACATTTTCAGGATTTCAATGACCCTGGTCAGCTCATTCGCCCTAACATCTGAATTAACTTGCTTTTAAATTTGGGAATTTTAGACCTGTGACAGGCTCTCTAGAGTCAGGTCTGTAGACAAAGAATGGATGGACTCTCTCAGGTACAGCCTATAAACGTGGGGTGGCTTCTCATTCCCCAAGAAAGAATTCTTTAATTTTCAAAGTCTTGAGAAAAAGATCACATCTGACCTCATAATAATGTCATGAATTTGAGTAGAAGCTGCATAGAATATGCAGTGAAATCATTAATTTTTATATCAGATCTAGGCTTAAAAAAATACAGATTGTCCAAAGCTGGAATTGTGGTCATACTTCTGCTGCCATGACAATTTATTTCAGTACTTATGGCTCCTCATGACATTCATGCCTGGGCTTGGTCCTGTGCTTATCCAGAGGGACTTGGCCTTACTAGAATCCATGAACCAAGCAAACATTCAAAATAAAGAATTTGTGTGTAGTTTCTCTATCTCAGTAACTTAAAGTGATGGCAATGGAAATTATTTCCTGTGTTATGTTTTGGCTGGCCTGATGTGTGTATATATTATGTATTACTTATTTTATGTTCATCATTTGTCATTAGCTGTTGATGCCAAAGAAGGAGTTTGAGTTATTCAAGGTATGGTCTCCTCCATTTCCCATGGGTTTCTGAAGTGAATTTTCTTAGTTTTTATACCTTTTTCTTTTCTTAGTTCCTACTTTTCTGAGTTTAGTATCTGTTTACCTAATACAATATAGGCTTCTGTCTGGTTCATGAATACCAGTTCTTCATTTTCTTTCCTATAGAGGTAGTATATGCTTGAAACCTATACTTAAAATAATGGTAGAGTACATATCTTGGGCTGTATCAACTAATTTTAATATGCAGTTCATGGTAAGCTCTGAGAAGCACTATTCATAAAGGATATCCCTGATCCCCATATGTGAGCAGAAGGCAAAAGTTTGTATTTTAAGTGTTGAAAGCAATTATCCAAATTTGTTTTTGTGTGCGTGGTTGCTGGAAATAAGCAAACTTTGATAAAATAAAATACTTAAACATGCAATAGTATAAATTCTATAATAGAAATTTTCTCCTACCTGAGATTCCTAAAGAGTTTAATATCTCTTACTTTTTGCTGTTTACTGTTCAGTCCTGTCTTTTTCTTTAGTTCTGATTCTTGGCTTGAGCCATAAGTTGACTTTTCCGTTTAAAAGGTTGCTTCTGTCTAAAACTGAACCAAAACTATTAATATATATCATAGGCAGGGAAAGTATTTTCAGAGAATGTCAAACCTATTCCTCCTTTCTTAAACAGAACCTCATCTTTTATTTTTGTCAACTTTGGCACAACCAAGACATTTTTTTAAGAGTTCACAAGTTTCAGGAGTTTGTTTTGCTACTTTATGTAAATAGAAACTTGTGGTTCTTATAGGGATTGCCTATTTGGCTATTTCGTTTTAAACTTTTCAACACTATCCTACTTTCTTCTTAAAAATTCTGATTGCAACTACAAACGTAGTGGTGTATGTAGAAATGTGTACAGAGGCTTTCTGTGTATATACAGAAGCGTATGCTGTTCAGATTGAGGGCCCTACTTTTAAAATATATTAAAAACAATCTGCTTTTTAACACCTCCTGAAAATTTTGGGCTGAGCTCAACAAAACCACTAAGACCTTGTAAAATTTTTTTTTTAAGCAAGCTTCACAGTCTGCTTTGCTGTCTGCTATCTGGCATAAATCCTACTCTAAAAGGATTCCTATTCTCAAAACATTTATAATATAGTCTTTAAAAAAAAAAGAATAGAGTAAAATGGAAAAGAAAACATCCTTGGAAATATGTGCCAGTCATTTTTATATCTCTACAACAGTGTCGCCAGATACCCATATCTAAAATATCTAAGGAAAAATCCTGTAACTTATTTCAGAATGATAATTAAGATACCACAATATTTATATAATAGATTCCACTGATCCTAATACCCTAGCCTTATAAAACTCAACTGGATTGCAATTTTATGTCTTACTCATCTTTTTATTCACTCATTCCACAAATACATATTGAGTACCGGCATCTCACACACTTGGTAAAAAGAACAATGGAAAGCCTAGCACCAAGCAGATCCTTCCCAAAAGCCCGCTTAAGTCCACAGGTCATCTGCCAAGGCCTTGCTCCTTCCTGCATGCTTGCTGTATCCAGAGCAGCGTGACCCTCTCTCTCCTCCTCAGATACAGCCCACACACTTGTTTTCCCTTCCATCCGTCTCTCTCATTTAATGATATCAAAACTTTGAAGAAATATAAAGAAACTTCTTTTAACAAAAATATTTTAGATTCCTGCACCATGCTGCCAAAAGGCAAGCAATGATTCATTACTTAAGTTTGCTTCACATTCACAGAGAATAACATTCACAGATATTCCACTCTAGAGAAGATATGCCAGTGGCCAGTGCTCACGCTGTGCCAGGCATTGTTTAAGCACTTGGCAAATCCAAATTCGTTTAATTCCCATAACAACCTTGTGAAGGAGGCACATTTTTTCATGGGAAACTAAGGTGTAGGAGACATAACTTGCCCAGATTTATACAGCTGTATGAAGCCAGGATTGGGCCCCAGTGCTCCGGATCCGGAGCCTGTGCTGTGTTGCATTCTGCTGTTCTAGAGAATAGTGATTACAAAAGGTTATTTCGGTTGGGCACAATGGCTCACGCCTGTAATCCCAAAACTTTGGGAGGCCAAGGCAGGCAGATCACTTGAGGTCAGGAGTTTGAGACCAGCCTGGCCAACATGGCAAAACCCTGTCTCTACCAAAAGTACCAAAATTACCCAGGCATGATGGCACACACCTGTAATCCCAGCTACTCAGCAGACTGAGGCAGGAGAATCGCTTGAACCCAGGAAGCAGAGGTTGCAGTGAGCCGAGATTGTGCCACTGCACGCCAGCCTGGCGACAGAGCAAGACTCCGTCTCAAAACAAGAAAAAGAAGAAAAAAAAAAAGGTTGTCATCTCTTTTTGTATAAACCCATAGTTTTTCTCTGTATTAATATTTGAAGTGGTATTTTCTCAGAATAGCTTTACTTTGCATTATACTGTGGTAAAAGTTGATCTGATCAGTCACAATCCTTGGAAATTGATTTTTGCCTTATGTATCCATTCCCTGGATTTCATGGTATCTTTCATTATTTTATAATTTAGGAAAATAACCCAAATTATATGATTTACTTAGAAAAGGACATTTTGTAAGTGGTGGAAGTAAGGGAATTAGGTGTAAACTATTTCCATGCAACATCTGTGAGTCACCAAATATTTAAAAAATGGACACAGTCATGACTCTTATTATTATGCCCTTACATTTCCTATAAAGAAATCGATATAAATAATGGCAGTTTCTGGGTGAAGGGCACAAGTGCAGCTCTTGCCTATTGTTCACACACTTTTTATCAGAGATTTTGTTCTGATGACAGCGATGCTCATACCAGGCACCACCAGTGAATAGGTGTTGAATTGCCACCTGGTGTCCCTGAGAGTCTGGGCTATTTAATATCCTCACATTTGAAGTGATTTTTAACAGCTCTGTAAAGACAACCATTCCCACCTAATGTATTTCCCCCATGGCTTCAGCAAAGTTTTAAACATAAAAGAGAGAGTAATAAAAATATACAAAAGATACTGACATAAAAGATTGAATAAACCACAGAGAAAGGAAGTCAATGCTGAGGAGAGATTATGGAGAGATAACACGTCTTTTGATAAAGACGTCTTTTGATAAAGAATGTTGTACAGCATTCCAAGGCTTTATAGTATTTGAGCTGGGCAATAGATGGACATCCAGGGTGCTTTCTCCCCACCTGGAAGCTACTTGGCACATAAAGTTTCCTGATCTTTATTTTGACTTGATTCTCAGACCTCTAGCCCTGTGGCTGCTCATCTACTAGAATTACCGTTGTGCCCATTTAAATTTGCAAGCTATATGCCAAGAGCAGAAACCACCTCCTCCCCTGATGTTATTTATTATATATCTGGTGGACTGACTAAAGAAGTCTCTCATTTATTCTTAATTATTATCTATGCATTTATTATTATTATAGGTATTCTTACTCTACCAAGATTCAAATAATTATGAATGTCCAGTCTCTGTGGTCATGTGAATTCAACAAAACATTTCCCATATTCTCTGTTGTCTAGCAAGAGATATTGTAATATGATACCATGAGAAAAGCCCCAATCTAGGTATTGGTAGATGAGGGTTCTAGTCCTTAAAGAGAGCACTTTATATTTCTGTGTTCCAATTCACTTGGTCATGAAATAGCAGGAGTCAGTTATGTGGTCTCTACAATCCAGTCTAGGTATAAAATCTTCTCATTCATTATATACATGTTTAAATAGCCCTAAATTAAAAGGGGAAATATTTTCTACAGGTGATGACTAAACCACTAACACTACTAATTTCAGCCTATGTTATTAGTGCTCTGTTTTTTAAGCTCAGTCCAGACATTTAGATACTGCTGGACAGAGTGACCATTTTGCCAAAGATGGCTTCATACTCTTCCAGCCAGGCCAAGCTCCTGATAATATTCAGTTCTTCAAACCTGTTTTTTAAAAATTAATCTCGGAAGACTCTGCTCATTAATTATAGGCATGGTTTTTAGACAAAGATGTTTACTTTTTATTCTGCCACATGTATTGACATTTTCTCAGAGGCTTCTTAATGATAATTTGAATAATACCCACTCTAAATATATATATGTATTTTTATACATATATAAAGTATTGATAATTATTGTCTGACATGCACATGTACATAATTTTATTAAATGTTCTGTGTTTGTTCAGGCTGCTCACAAAGTTTGAAACTAAAGCTCACTAAAATCACACCATAATGCATTGCAGTATTACCTTTTGTAAAATCAGCTAATTAAACAAGAATTACTCTTACATTTAATGCATTCTCATTGTATTCTTTATGAGCAATAGGAATAAAATAAACCTATATCTTAGTATTTTATTTAAGCATACAAATAGTTACTATGGAAGTACTTTACACTGTTTCTACTGTAGTAGAATCTATATGATTAGTTTTCCATGGCTAGATAGTGATGGGAATTAATTATAGATTTACAGGCTCCTTCACTGGTTGATTGTGGGCATGTAATTTTACTGTCAGACTAATTTACTCTTTCTGATATTTGATGTGAATTATAATTGATAGTATTTTAATTCCATTTCCTGTATTAATTTTCTCATTTGATGTGATTTGCTCCATTTTCCTAATAGCAATTACTTGGCGAGCTGTCAGAGGTAACCCACATTCGTTCCCTCATGGCACTTCTTTTTAATGTAATTTTTTCGATTCAGTCTCTGGACTTAACACCCTCCAAATGTTCCAGCTGTGCTTGGTTTTCACTGCAGAGTTCCAAAGAAACCAAATTTAGAGGAAAAATGTGTAATTTAGAGTAGGTTAAATATTTAAGAACAGTTCAATTTTAATGGCTTTGTTGAGCTTACTTGCATAATTTCCCCTCTGAAGCAGCATCTTGTATGAATCAGGACCTTATCTCTCAATAGCATTCTTTAATTCTTTAGAATTTCTACTCAGCTGAAGTTGCTAAAGAAAAGTGACTCATTCCAACTTAATTATCAATAGGAAAGTAAATTTCTTATGGGGTCTATTAATTCTGCCTTCTTTCAGAGAAAGAGAGACAAAAAGATGCATTTTACTTCTAACAGAACTTTGTATTTGTGGGATATCACAGGCAAGAGTAAGGAAGTGACAGTTGGGTGCAAAAGTAGGTCCACACCAGGCTGACGAACCCTCCCAGTTCCTAGTTGGGGAGTCTGAGGGGTTTGTGAAGATGTGGTACTTTCAGTGTTAATTACTAGGAAAGTCTCAGACAAACCAAGAACAGTTGGTCAGAATTTCTTTTTTGAATTTGGAGCTTCAGTACCTTTGTTTCAGGAGAAGAGTGTTCAGAGTGCACTTCTGTTCTCCAAGACATTCTGTAAACTGAGACACACTGGAATCATTAATTCTGTAGCTTCAACAGAAAATAGCCAAGAGACAAACGTAAGGAAAGGAAGAGCAGTAGTTGGGTGGTAGGTAAAGAGGAGTAGAGAAGCTAGGGAGGGACACAGAAAAGTGACGTTAGGAGTCAGTGCTGATTCTTTTTCTTCCACATGAAGAATTTCCAACAGTTTCCATGGAAGAGCTGTCTTGGTTGCCATTCAGAACCAGTTGTCACGATTCAAGGAAGGTACTTCCCCCCTTTTCATGTCAGAGGTTGGAAACATGGGGCAGGAGGAGAGGACTAAGTAAAGAGGAAAATATGCAAGTAAATATAATTTATGGCATACATTTTCATATGGGTTTTCTTTAATCAAATATGTATTTTAAACCTATTATTTTGTTAGGTCATACTGATAAAGTTGCATTATGTAACAATGGCATGAATGAAATAAGGCACAGAACATTTGGTGAGTTTGTTTTCAAGCTTGATTGTGACAGTAACACAGTTTATTCACTTTCTCACAGTAGTATGTGATGACTAGCAAAAGCAAAAATTATGAGTCATGTCATGGAAAGCGGGCTCATGGCATTTTTGTTTGTTTAGGCTTTAAAAACAATAATTGAAACTATGATGCTTTTGAAACACTAATGTGAGAATTCATTAGCTCTTCATGAAATTATGTGCAGAGGACATTCTTGTCAAGGGAACATTGCGTATACATTAATCAGAAGACTTGTGTGTGTGCTAAGTATTACATTCTGGTGATGTTTGCTGTATTTTGACTGCTTTAAGTATTTTATTGGCCCAAATATAGGAAGATTGTTTTGTGGGGAATAATAATAACAATTCATTCTTTCATTCTAATACAGTATTGAATACATTAGAAATATTTCTAAGCCTTGAATGCTAAGGGGATTAGAAACTCAGTTTCTGTCCCACCTAACTCCCTTCTTTCACTCTGAGAATCTTACCCTCTACTCCCTCCTTCCCTCCCGTCCTGCCTCTCTCCTCCTTACCCTCCTTCTTCCCTCAGCATCTACCAGCATTATAAACACTCCTTTCAGATATACTTCCCTCCTTTCATAATACACTTCCCACTTCCTCGACCCCATCCCACTGGTCGGTGAGTAGCAGCTTTGAAACAAAGAGCTGAAAAGAATGAGGGCTCCTTCCCACACCGGTTTCCACAGGTGTTAGTCATTTGCCATGAAGGTGACTGATGAAGGTTGATGTGTTGTTTTTGAGTAATAGTTTAATGAAAAAAGTGATGTGTCTCTGTGTGGTGTGTATTTTTGTTTGTTTTTGATCTCTGTGGAAATTGGGAGGACTCTCTTAAAATCAATATTACCTGATATTTGGGCCATTTTAGAATTTAAAACTAAATGCTGTTCTAATCAAAGGACCAGATTACCAAAAGGTCTTTTTGCATGTAATATGCTAAGCCTAAATTAGAATAATTAAAATTGTGCCAGTGCAGTATCTAAACTTTGCCTTAATTACAAATAATTGCCCTGTATCTTTGATTCTAAAAAGAAAATGTGCCTTTTGAGAATTTGGAGCCTCTCACAATGCGTTACCTATTAAAATTGTTTTATTTAGATTTAAAGTGTTAACTATTGCGTGTGTTTTAATAAAGAATATTCACAAATGCTGTTTTATAGGTATTTTATAGGTATGCCTAACAATCATGTTTTTAAAATTATTAAAAAGCATTTTGTGACACCTACCTTTTTTAATACAAATGGCCACAGGTCCCTTTCTAGTATTCATTTGTGAGTTGCAATCATAAACATTTAAAAACCATACTATTACCCTCACAACCATCCACCTCACGACATTTCCATTTTAACGAGGGAAATTTCTAATTTTAATAAATTAGCATTAAGATGCTGGCAGAAGAAGTTATGCCTTGAACAAAATAATACCAATATTTTAAAATTATTTATTGGAAACAGAATTTAAAATCTTTGAATATAGCATACATTTAAAATGAGTAAGTGATGCTTTATGCTATTGACATTTAGACTTCCAGTACAATTGCAAATTATTATTAGCATAAATTTAAAAATAATTATAAATCTTTCTACCTCCCCTGGTCTTGTGTGATTCCAAGCCCAAATTCAGTTTTCTTGACATTTATTATTATAATACTACTATTTGCTATTGACGTAGCCTTGTGACTCCTTAACTGACATTTTGACTTTGAACAAATTATGTAGAATGTTTAAAATAAGATTTTTAATGGTCATTATACCATATAGGATTACAGATAAATTTGTAATGGGTTTGCAAGTAAGTTTAAAAATAGCCAACAATGTCCTATCCAAGTATAATTTGTTTTCCTAGCCTAGGTTTATATTTTTTAAATTTTAAGTTAATTATTTGCCTTTTTATAGAAACAAAGGATGGAGTATGGCCCAAGACCAGCTGATACTCCCCCTGCTCCATCACCTCCTCCAACACCAGCTCCTGTTCCTGTCCCCCTTCCCCCTTCCACTCCAGCACCTGTTCCTGTGTCAAAGGTCCCAGCAAATGTAACGCGTCAAAACAGCAGCTCCAGTGACAGTGGTGTCAATATCATGCGAGACAGCCAGAGACACAAACAACTTCCGGTGGACCGTAAGTTTCCCAGGGAGGCAAAAAATATCTTCTGCAAATTAAAAGCACTGCTAAGTAAAATATTGTTTACTGTTGATTCTGCTTGTATTAAATATAAATAATAGTCCTTTATACTTGCATGGTACTTAATAGATTGCAAAGATTTTCACCTGGTTTCTCATCACCTATGTGGTTCTGAGAAACAGGAAGTATTCTCTCCGCTCTCTAATGCATGCCTTTCTACTCCTTTTCCAATCTATCATGATGGTTGAATGCAGACTCTGGAGCCAGACATCCTGGACTTTGTATAGTGAAACAGCACATGCCAGCTGCCTGACCTTCAGTGGTTTAATTATCCTCTCAGCACTTCAATATCTGAGAAGTGGAGAAAAATAATAGTATCTACTTCATAGGATAAGCGTGAGGATTTAATGAGATAATTGCATAGAAAGCATCTAATTCAGTGCTTCTCAGCCAGGAGCGATTTTGTCCTCTTCTCCATCCTTCTGAGGACATTTGATACTGCCTGAAGACATTTTTGGTTGTCAAAACTGGGGGATGCTACTGATGTCTAATGGGTAGAGACCAGGGACACTTAGCAACAACTTACAATGCACTGGACAGCCTCCAACAAACGGAGTTATCTGGCCGAAAATGTCAATGGTGCTGAGGTTGAAAACCCCTGACTGATTCTGACACTGTATGATACATAATACGCAGTCACTAACTACATGCTGTCATTGTCGTCATCATCATCATAACCCTCCTACTTCTCTTCCTCTTGCTATTCACAGTAGCTGCACATTCACACTATGTTAATATAATCACCGGCCAATAGTAGTCTCAGATTTACCCTCCAAATTCAAATTTCATGTGACTTACGCTTCAGTGCCATATTTTCATAAATTTAAATTTGATGTTTCATATAAATGGTTTCTATGAAAACCATATTTAAATAAACTAAAAAGACACTATGACCAACTTTGGATTATCCTTATTTGTATTGTTGGTCAATAGCGGTGTAGATATTTTGAAAACTGAAGGTAATTTTAAGATAAATTTTGTTTAACCTTGTAGTATGTGGCATGTCAATTTAATCTCCAAATTTGGTGTTTTAAACGTATTATAAAGTTACTTTGCTTTATCTATACATGATATGTAAAAACTCTTGGAAAACCAGAGCTATGAAGATATTTCATATTTCCTCAATATGACAAAAGTATATAAAGTGTGTGTGTGTGTGTGTGTGTGTGAGAGAGAGAGAGAGAGAGAGAGAGAGAGAGAGAGACGGATATCTATTTTTCCCTCAGTGTGGGCCTCTCTTAGGGTTCTGCCTTCATTTTCCACATAAACATACTTTTTTACTATAGTTCATTCTATTTCCATTTCTTTCAGTACTGTTTGTATCATTGGGAAAAGAATGATTCCCAAATTAGTCATCATATTAAAATTCATCTCTGGCATCCAGATAACAGTATGGAACTATTAACTTTATAGCTGAGATTGGATGCTTTCTATTTATGTTGAAAACTAAATTACTGAATCTTTCACTCCCATTTTCATCCTCCTGTTTTTCTCGCCTCAGTAAGTCATTGCCACATCTGTTCAGTTGTGGACATTCTTGATAAATCAAAAAATAAAAAAGACACTAAAACTATTACTATTTAACAATTCTAAAAATTCTGATTAAATGCAATAAGCATAAGCCTACTTTTACTCATTAATTTTTCTCCCACAGTATGTCCAATTTAAATGACTGTCATATCTATCTTACCAGAAAACTAAAGGAAAAGTGAAGTTTTGGAAAGTGATTAGCTCTTTCTGTATGGCAAAAACAACTGTGTGTGTGAGTGTGTATAATCATAATAAAATAGAATATGCTACTAAGTTTTTAAAATTACGTGGAGTTTTTAAAAAGAGCTTTCTTTTTCAAAGACGCTAAAGACATAGTTTTAAGATGAGAAATTTCTATAAATATTTTTATTGAGTTCCCTAAGGAGAAAACTTCCTGTCAGAAATAACTGTTCCCTTCTTTATTCTTCCCACAAGTTTATAGCATTTCCCTCCCTAGAGACGTCAGCATAGTCATCTTTGACACGGTGGGACTCTTTCTCCAGGCCTAGCTGGGATCAGAGTTCATCGGCATCCAGTCCCCATTTGGAGCAGTGTGTGGGTTAGGACAGTCTGTTCTTTGTTCACTCTGAGAAACCAAGAATAACCTAGTGGGAAAGAGGCATAGTTTGCATACTTTTAAAGATAGAGAACTCTCCTGATAATTGTGACTCATCATTTTCAAGTCTGTTTTTCGTAAGTAAAAGGGTGGCATTGGTGTATAAAATATAAACATCTCTCCCAAAATTAACACACATACTTGTTTCCTCAGAATAATAGAAATCTTACAATATATTTGCAACTTATGTAAGTGCCTTTTTAAAATATCTCAGAAATACAGTTTGGCATTAAATAAATATATTTCTCTTTATAAAACAAATATTTCTTGATAACTTTATTGCAGAACAGTTGTTTTCTGAATGAATGTTAGGGCTTAATGTTCTTTTAGAACCAAACAGTACACATATTTCAGTGTGTGTTTATTGATAGCCAGATTTCTTTCAAAATATGCCTACTCATGCTACCCACATTCTCTGCTTACTGCCTAAACATCTGGTAAAAATAAAATGGAAGGAACTAGGAAGTAAATACTCATAGAAATCTATCAAGTAGCAGGTATGAACAGGGGGAAGAAGCCAACATGCCTGTTTTTACAGCGTAGCAAGTGGCCAGAGTGAAGCCCTTTTGTGGAAGTCTGTGTGTTGCCTATTCAAAGTAGCTGCGAAGCCTTGTGTCATAGAAGCTATTCAGACTGTTTTATCGCAGGATCCCAAAAGGTTCTCCTTTTATCCCTTTTAAGATACCAACACTTTAGTTGCTTTGTATTTCTCCCATTTCCTTTGAAATGCTAGTCCTTTTATTTGAGTTTAATCTTTTGTAATCAGAGTGTTATTTTAGAAAGGTGTAAAGTTATTCTGGTTTGTTGTGTGTTAGAACATTAGAAATGGAAACCAAAAGCCCAGGAACATGTTAGGCAGAGGGTTTTTTTTGTGCTTCCTGGAAGAAAACTATGCTGCAGACTGGTGATGATCAATATACTGGCAAAGTCAGCAGATAAGAAACCAAATCTTTTAATATGGTGATACATTTTATTTTTTTTCCCTTTGAGATGCACTCATATGCTGTTTGACAGTTTGATGTAGTGATTTTTTAAAAGGTAACTAATGAAATGCATGTAATGTATACTTAAATGTAACAATCAATAGTATTCTCTCTCTCTCAGTCTCTCTAGCACACCCTACTCCTCCCTCCCTCCCCCTTTCCCCTTTTTGACTTCTCCTTCAAAAGATTTCCTAGATACTTGAGGCATTAAAAAAATTAGACTGAAATAACACTATCCACACTTTCCCTTATTTCCCAGGGGCACCAAACACTTTCTAAAACCCTTTCCCCTAGGGGAAAAAAATCATAGAACATTGGTCACAAAAAGGTCCATGAGTGACGAGGTTATTGTCACTTGCCAACTTAGATTGTTCTTATTTCTTGAAAGTGAAAACAAACAAGGTAACATACCTATGTATAGATACACACATATTTTTAAATACACAGACACGTTATTCCCCTTCCCATACTTTTATGTCTTTCCTATTTTTGTCATGACAGTATGTTCATATACACACACATCTTTTCCATTAACACAAATGACGAGGAAAAAGGAGTAGCTAGGGAAGTTAATCAAAGGTGATTTTAATGACTTTGGCTATAAAACAGCCCTGTGCGGAAAGTCAGAAGATCCAATTCTAGCTAAATTATTCTACTAATTGAAATGTGACTTTGACAGATCATTTCTCTGTTTTTGGCCTTCATTTTCTTATCTGGTTATTTAAGGGGTTTGTACATGATGATTCTCAAAGTCTCAGTGAAAAAGTCAGCAGACTGCCTCATTCATTCAGTCAACAAGTAGTTATTGAATTAAAGCACCGTTCCAGGTGTTAGGATATAGATGCAAACAAAAAAAGGGAAGCGTCCTTTTTCTCCTCAGGCTTACATTTTAATGAAAGGAGGTAGTTTAAAAAACGATTAAGTTGGCTGGGCGTGGTGACTCATGCCTGTAATCCCAGCACTTTGGGAGGCTGAGGCGGGCGGATCACGAGGTCAGCAGATTGAGACCATCCTGGCCAAAAGGATGAAACCCCATCTCTACTAAAAATACAAAAATTAGCTGGGCGCGGGCATGGTGGTACACACCTGTAGTCCCAGCTACTCAGGAGGCTGAGGCAGGAGAATCGCTTGAACCCAGGAGGTGGAGGTTGCAGTGAGCCAAGATCACACCACTGCACTCCAGCTTGGCGACAGAGCAAGACTCCATTTCACAAAAACAAACAAACAAACAAAACAAACAAACAAACAAAAAAAACAATTAAGTTGATAGACAAAACGATGAAGAAGGTGGTAAGTGGTTTGGAGACTAATAAAACTATGTGGATAGAGAGTGCTTTGGGGGAGGGGTTGCAATTTTATATACATCTGGGGGAAATGTAAAGGTGGGGTGGAATAAGCCATGTGAAGATGCAGGGGAAAGCATTCCAGGCAGAGGAGACTGGAATGGCCTTTAAATTTGAAGAGCGCCAAGGGAGCCATTGGGAGCAAGAGTGAAGGGCTCCAGAAGAGTTGTGGAGTGGCTTTAGAGAGGTGGAGGTCTTGTAGGGCCTTTTACTGGGAGTAATTAGGATCACTTGGGAATGTTTTGAGCAGAGGAGCTGCAACATCTTACAATTTTTTTTTGTTTTTTGAGACGGAGTCTTGCTCTCTTGCCAGGCTGGACTACCGTGGCGCGATCTTGGCTCACTACAACCTCCACCTCCTGGGTTCAAGCGATTCTCCTGCCTCAGGCTCCCAAGTAGCTGGGGCTACAGGCACGCGCGACCATGCCCAGCTAATTTTTGTATTTTTAGTAGGACGGGGTTTCACCATGTTGGCCAGGATGGTCTTGATTTCTTGACCTTGCGATCCACCTGCCTCAGCCTCCCAAAGTGCTTGGATTACAGGCGTGAGCCACCTGGCCTGACTACATTTTAGAAGAATCACTTAGTTGTTATATTGAGAAGAGAATGAAGAGAAAGGGGTAGGGTGGTAGGGAGTGGAAACAGAGAGATCTGTTAATAGGCTGGTGACTCAGACCAAGCTGGCAACAGAAAGAATACAGTGGAATCATTGGATTTTGGATACATTATGAGGTCGGACTAACAGGATCTGCTAATGAATTAGATATAGCATAGGACAGAGAATCAAGTGCAGCTCCGTGGTATTTTGCCAGAACTGGAAAGATAGAATTGTCATTAAGTGAGTTGAGAAGTCTAAAAAGCAAGTCTAAGAGTTTATAAAAGCAAGCTTCAGGAAGAAGATCAGGAATTCCGGTTTGGGCATGCTATATTGACATGCATTTGAGCTATTTAGCAGATATCCAAATGAATATATCAAGTGGACAACATATATGGACCTAAGTTCCGAGTAAGAGGACTGGAAAAATAATTTGGTAACCATCATCTTTTAAATGGCCGTGGACCTAAGCACAGTGGTCACTGATGGAGGTAGTGCCGGCAGAGATGAGTCTCAGGATTGTCCCCTAGAGCACCTTAATATTACTTAGTTGGAGAGATGAGAATATTCAGAAGAGGATCCGGAGAAGGGGAATCCAGAGACATGGGAGGAAAATGAGGAGACTGTAGTATCCTGAAGGCCACAGGAAGAAAATGTTTCCAGGAGGAATCTCCTGCTTCAAATGTGTGCTGATAGGTTAAATGAGATAGTAGCTGGGAAAGAATTGGCTGGAGTTTAGCAAAGTGTAGTAGAGAGATGGGGGGAAAGCAAAATTGAATTTTGATGACATTAAGAAAAAATAGGAGAATGGGAATTAGAGTCCACTAGTACAGGCAACTTTTCATGGACTTTTGCTGTAAAAGGAGCAGAAAAATGGCCAGTAGCTGGGAAAGGACATGGTAAAAAGGGCTTGTTTAAAGGTAACAGAAATCATAAAATAATAGCATGTTTGCAGGCTGATGAACTGATTCAGTGAAGAAGGAAAATTAATAACAGGATAAATAAGGGAGAAATGACTATTTGAATAGGCAGAGAACTTGAGGCCTAGTGCATACATGGAGGGTTAGCCTTGGAAACAGGGAGACAGCTCCTATATAACATAATAGGAAGGCAGGCAGAGCATATGGGGAAAGTGCTGGTAGGGGAACATACGGAGGTTTTCTTCCAACTCTTTTGTTCATAAATTAGGAAATGAGATCATCAGCTCAAGGTGAGGATTGGGGAATAGGGTTAGGGGTTTGTAGAGAGAAAGTAGAATATATTCAATACTTGTCTAAGACAGTGGGCAGTTACATGACCTTAGGCAAGATTTCTCAAGCCGGGCCCTCTTGGCCTTTGAGGCTGGGTTATTCTCTGCTGTAGGAGAGGCTGACATTATAGAATTATAGAACGTTTTGTGCATCCCAGGCTTCTACCCACTGTGTGACAGCAGCAGCCTTTCCCCTTTTTCTTCCTCAATTGTGACAACCAAAAGTGTCTCCAGATATTCCCAAATGTCCTCTGGGGCCAAAATTGTCCCCAGTTGAGAGCCACCAGTCTAAAGAAATGTAGTATGATTGTCAGGAAGCATTAACGCCAAGTTAAGGTTCATAATCATGAATTTAACATGAGATCATTCAGCATTGTTGTGTTATATTCAGCTGTGCAGGTGCAGGCACAGAATACGCAGAAAGTTAGATTTAACCAGGATTGGGGTTTTGCCAAAGGAGTACAATGAAGTGACTAGAGAAGAGCCAGGGAGTTATTTTAATAATTGATCATGGAATTTATACCAGGCGAGGATAAAAGTGAGGAAAGATGGTAGGAACACTAGATTGTAGGTCCTCCTGGGGTCAAAGGATTATAGAGATTGGCTTCTAGAGAGGGTGATGTAATATTAGGGATTTTCAAAAACAACCTACTCCCTGTTGGTGTCTAGGAAGGAAATCTCAGATGGAGGAAGTACAGGATGAACTCATCCACAGACTGACCATTGGTCGGAGTGCCGCTCAGAAGAAATTCCATGTGCCCCGGCAGAACGTGCCAGTTATCAATATCACTTACGACTCCACACCAGAGGATGTGAAGACGTGGTTACAGTCAAAGGGATTCAACCCTGTGTGAGTCTCTCTCTGAATACCTTGCAATTCTGTGTGTACAACATGCATTGTTTTCAATTTGCTTACTTAGATGTCACAGATAACTCTTAAAAGACATAAGGGCACAGACTGCATACTTTGTGCCATACTCAAGAAATCACTATAGCTGTTCATAGCTGAGAAAGAACTAAAATAAGCATATAATTATCATTTGATGCCACCCCATTCTCGAGTTGGTAGTATCTGTTCATTATTAGTTCTTTAAGCAAACTGTCGGCAGCTTTCACGCCCAGTAGCTTCTTTTCTCCATCAGATTACTCTGATGTAACCTAGGTAGGACCATGGTCTTAGCAGAACTTCCTAGACCACATAGGACATACAGCACAAGTTTTCCTCCTGCTGCAGGTTATAGTGTCTCTGGCAAATAAGAAATAGACAGTGTTACCTGGCATCAATTATAATCTTAATAGAACTTTTCCTTTAATAAACCCATAGTAAAGGTTCTATTTATCTATCTAAAAGTCTATAAACATTTCACATGTATTTGGCACATTGAACTATTAGAATAATACATATTCAAGGGACCTTGACATATTATAAACTCACCTACCCAGCATGATTGAAAAATGAGGTACAATGGTTGGTCAATTGCCAGGTTACTAGAAAGTTACCTATTCCTTCTATGAAACACCAAATCCCAAGGAATTGGTATTAAACAATGACCCTAAACCCAATTGGCTCCTTTTTGATACTTTGTAATTAATCTGTATAGCCTCGCGGTCATCATCATGAAAGAAGCTTGTCATTGCCCTGACTATAAAGACTGTGGTGGCATTTAATAAGGGTTCCAGGGTATGGAACACTTAGAAAAGAGAAGTTACTGGCAGGAACAGATACTTTTCTCCTTTGTTTGCAGGCAATATTTTTAATGCTCAGTTTCTTTTTCTTTTCTTTCTTTCAGGACTGTCAATAGTCTTGGAGTATTAAATGGTGCACAACTTTTCTCCCTCAATAAGGATGAACTGAGGACAGTCTGCCCTGAAGGAGCGAGAGTCTATAGCCAAATCACTGTACAAAAAGCTGCATTAGAGGTATGACTTGTCAACCTAAGGTGGTGTTTTTCTGCAAATTGAAAGCTCTGGGAACAACTGTTTATGTCCATATTGGCCAATTTCCCTTTCTTAGCAGAGCTGAATTAAATTTAACTCTGCTTTTGTAAATTTGTGACTGAGATCATCAATGACATTTTCCGGAAGGTTAATTTGTTGTAAATGCTCGTATGACGTGAAGCTTGAGCACATACTTTTGGACACTTAACAAAAAGCATAATGTTCTCATTTTATATGTATTCTCTACTTCTATAGGAAATTTAATTTTGACATAACAGTGGAAATTAGCTTCTGAGTGAGTAAGAGCCTTAAGAGGCCAGAACACTCGCCTAGTCTTAATATATATATTTTGAGATTCTAATAGTGTATAGGTTATAAGGTTGTAAAACCCTGGCTGTGTGTGTTAGGTCTAGTAATACATCTCAATAATGGGGAAAGATACATTAGGTAGAGATCACTGAAAATAAAGAGCCCTGAAAAGTATTTAGTCACAATGGTCTGTATGAAAGCAGGAGAATCCATGTTTCTAGATTGGTTTATACTAAGCTGCAAATATCCTATTTTAGACTTAAAATGTGCTGTGTACGGGTAGTAGTTTCCAACTGTTACATCTCACAGTTCTTAATAGTTTCATGAAAATTATACTTGGACTCAAATGAAAGAATGTAGGCTTTGGCATGAAATTGATCCATGATCATCTCTAACAGGTATATTCTATAAATTCAATAGTTAAATAATTCAGGGTAAAATCACTTCATGCATATCACCCCATAGCCATTCTGAATCCACAGAAATTATATTTCCCTCGGAGGTTTTCCCTACAACATTGATCTTGAAGACTCCATATTAAGATTTGATTGCTTTCCACATGTTGAATGTTATTAAGGATTATATATTTTTCTCAAGCAGTTTTACCACTATATTTAATTTTGTTGAGAGTGTATAATTACTTCTTCAAGGCAAGTTAGAAAATTTCATATTCCTAAAATTTCTGAATTCCTTCATCCCACACCTGCCTATCATTATTGTCATTTGCTGTCACCACCCACTTCAGGATGGCCTCTTGCTTCTTGTTCTCTTCCTATTCTCTGGATGGGAACTGAGGCAGAGGCTGACCACCTGAGGTTCTTCATGTTCCTCAGCCACCTTCTACCACCTCACCCTTTCCTTGGATCTAGTTAATCTTTTAGATTATTCACCTCTGTTGCCAGAGACTTCAGTTGATGGGAAAGCAAAGCCAGCATGATCGGAGGGTCAGAACTATATGGAGGGGAAACTGGGTGAATTCTGAGCCCACTCTGGCCTGAGTTAAAATCTTCTAAAGGCAGATCAGTATCTTGTTTGACCCCAAAAGATAATTTACCATGTTATTATGCTTATTGTACACATACCCTCTTTTTTCTCTCAGCAAACCTACAGTACTACACATACATTATTGATTATCTTTATCACGTTCTAATGAAAGGCCTGGTGGGTGAATTGCCTTAACAGACTTTACAAAATGAAAAATTATTGTGATATATGAGTGAAGTGCAGAAGCTTCACTTAAAAAGGGGAGCTGTTAGCTTTCCTAAAGAGATACTCGAAGAAAACCACAGTCCACTTTTGTCCTGAGCCATTTCATGATATGACCTGCAGCCTGCACGATTCAGTAACCATCTTGTCTGAACTATTTATCTTTCAGGATAGCAGTGGCAGCTCCGAGTTACAAGAAATTATGAGAAGACGACAGGAAAAAATCAGTGCTGCTGCTAGTGATTCAGGAGTGGAATCTTTTGATGAAGGAAGCAGTCACTAATTTGTTTGTTTGTTTTTAAACTCCATTGTTTTTGGCATTATTCCAACATGCTTTGTTTTAAGAAGCCTTGAAGGGAATGTCAGATTCATTTTTCTGGGTGTAATTTATCGCCATAAAAGACCCATGCAAACCTGAGTGAGCACAGGATTTGCTTCTAGGCGCATTATTTTTATTGAAACTGAAAAAATTTAAACTGAATTTTTTGACCTTGGAAAATATTTTTCTTACTTTACCAAGGTGAAGTCTCCTTTATTAGATTAATTATTCGATCCCCATCCCGGGGTATAAGCAGGAATTGTTTTGATGGTGGTGGCGTTCTTCACTGCAACAAAGCAACAGTATTGTCCATGATTCAAAATCTAAGCAGTTTCGATTGTGCCTGTGAATATGGTGTCTGTCATTCAGGGCGTAGCTCACTGTAGGCTAGCCTCTGCTTACTTAGGTCTCTTCTCTGACATAATCAATGGAAGAATATTTAGATTTATTTAAAGTTCTTAATGCCAACAGTTTAAAACAATTAAAACATTTGAATGAACTGTAAAGTACAGCCATACCTTGGACATGCAAATATCAATCTATGGAGCATTCTCAAGACAGTTTGTCGTGGCTCTGTCAATTGCAGTTCCTTGTGTAGCTTGTATTTTGATTTAGTTTGTATTCTGCTTATTATGTATACTGTGTTCTTATATATGAGAAAGCACAAATGGGAAAGAGGTCATGTCTGCTCAAAGTCTAGCAAAGGAAGTAGTCTGCATTGGTGTGCATTACAGTATTTTGCTTAATGAAAGCCTCAGTTCTGAATGTTGATATAAGTAGTTAAAAGGAAATGGGGCCATTTTATGTGTTTATCTGTGTCAAGTCTTTCTGGTATTAAGAAGCACTTAATTTACACATATTTTAATCCTGTGAAAGAGTCCACATAGAGAAAAGAAAGATACCTAACCTTCAACAAATGTTATTTTTGGAAACACAATTTTTGTCATTAAATGTTATATTATTTCACATATATAAAACAGATGTTATGTAAGAATGTTGTATATTTTAACATAAATCATTTAGAGAAATTATCTAGATTCATTAATTTTCATAGTGCCTTTTTCACATGAGTCAGCTGGAAAGTCTGCAATAAACAGTATTTGCTGTCTGTTAATAACTGGCTTCTGTCTCCTTGGCAAAAAGGATCTGTGCTATATGGGCTGAGGATTCGAGTTGAGTGTAATGGGAAAAAATGAAGATCCACATTTTTTAAAAACTGTGTATTATTCTATTTCTGAGTGGGTAGAGAAACTCTAGAATACTTTTTTCAGTTATTTTTCTTCTTTTCGCCTCTCATTTCATTATCTTTTCCTTCTACCATCTAGTCATATTTGGTAATGGTAATGGAACTAATTTACACTGCACTTATGATTGCTAAATGCTTCCACATAAATGCTTTCCTGGATATTTACAACAGCTCTATATGAGTTATTACAGATGAGGAGAGTTAGCTTCCTAGAAGCTAATTTTCCCCAGATCCTGAAGGATGTGGGAGTTTCTCATCTTACATCTCTTGGTCTCTCTATAACACTGCCCCTTGGATAAAGTGGAACAAACATGAGCATGATAAAGGCGAATTAGTTTAGATCTTTTACATTTCAGAAGGACTGATACATATGCATAGTTTAGCCTTTATTGAAAGGGATAAGATGAAAGAAAATAAGATTCAAAAGTTAAAATAACCTGTGTGTAAAATCGCATATGAAAAGAATTGGTGTAATTTACATCTTTATGTAAGATGCCAAAGGAATGTATCACAGAGGTAGTAATTGCAGAAAGCAGTCACATCAGCTAAGGATGTGGGAACAAAGAGAAGAGGTTCCTGGAATTTAGAATCTTGAGAGAGCAGCACTACAGAGTTTGGATCCAGACATCTGAGGGGTTTGGTCACTGCTCTCTGAGGATTTGAGGAAAGACCCCACAAGGCTAACAGGGGAACACAACCTAATCAGTGCTTTTGCCTCAGGTATTTAGGAAAGGTTTCAGGAATTGAAAAACAGTTTAGAAAATCCATGGCTCTGAGACCTAGACTTTGGAGAAGAGCATGGCAGGTAGCTGGTGCTTGAATCTCTAAGAGGGCACGATGAGGATGCCTCTGGGAGCATGAGGAAAAGAAAACTGGTAAATTGAGCCAACTACTGCTCTGGGAATCATTTGCTACTTACTGAGTGAAGAACCACTACTGGGGTGATGTTGGTAGTAACAGGAAGTAAAACAGGAGGGAGAAGGCCCTTGTTCCCTCTCTAGCCGTCTATCTCACTATAGCACATGCTTTGGGCACAGTCTATTGAGCATGCACCTGGCAAAGCCCCAAATCTCAAAGATAAGAATAAAGAGATGGATTTGAAGCTGAGAGAATAACTCATAACCCATTCCAATCTCTAGTACTTAGCCTCTACACTTGCTCTTCTGTACGTATCTGAAATTTCATACAACAATAATTTTTAAAATATGGGCCAGGAGCAGTGGCTCATGCCTATAATCCCAGTACTTTGGGAGGCCAAGATGGGAGAATTGCTTGAGCCCAGGGAGTTCAAGACCAGCCTGGCCAACAAAGTGACACCTCATCTCTACAAAAAAAAATGTAGCCAGGTGTGGTGGCATTCACCTGTAGTCCCTGTTACTTCGGAGTCCAAGGTGAAAGTGTCGCTTGAGCCAGGAGTTCAAGGCTGTAGTGAGCCATGATTGCACCACTGCATGTCAGCCTGGGTGATGAAATGAGATCCTATCTCTAAAAAAATTGATTAAAAAATTTAAAAAGTAGAAAAAGCTTATGATTTAACCTAACAAGATGCAATCATCTTTCTCTGTTATTTAAGTAGTTTTTAATATAGAGTACTTAATGTAAAGAATTGGTTAAACAGGCGAAAAGAGAACAGTAAGACATCACAGAGGTGGCTATAATAGGAAGCAGCTCCTACCCCTAGGGCTACAGAGCAAAGGGAAGGGATTACGTTTATCAGCATTTAGAAGCTTGGAAGGAGAGTCTTAGAAAGCTTGGACTGGGATCCATGAAAAGGAGGCACGGTCTGGTGTTGGTCCTGGTGCCTCAGTAGCACAGAGGAAAGCCCCCTGTAGAGCTGGGACAGAGACCTCTGAGGAGGAGATTCTGGCCATTTGATGCTGGCACCTCTGAGAGAGTGCAGTGATGTTGATCCCAAAAATGTTAGGGTAAAAACTGTAAAACAGAATAACCTGCTACTACTGGTCTCAACTGGTGGTGCCAGAGTAAAGATCTATTTTACTGGCTTACAGCCAGTTGGTTTTTGTGTGCCTTTGTGTAGTTTTCTTGTTTCTAGTTCTTCATGTTGAGCTTCTTGGAACTGTGGAATTACAGCTTTTATTAAATTTGTAAAACTTTTAGCCATTATTGCTTTAATGATTTTTCTGTCCCTCCAACCTTCTCTTTTTGGGAGATTCCGATTTTATGTGTATTAGGCCATTCGACCTTTTTAAAGGTCATTGAGGCTCTGTTAATTTTTGACCAAGTTTTTGTTTCCCCTGTTTTATTTGGGTAGTTCCTATTTCTGTCTTCAAGTTCACTAACCTTTTATTCTTCTATTTGCTTTTAATTGCTTCCATTATATTTCATCTCAGACATTATAGTTTCATAAAGTCTGACTTGGGTGTTTTGTTTTTTTAAAATATCTTCTATGTCTCTGCTCACTCAGTATTTTTCAGCTTTGCCAATTATATGGAATACAGTTAGAATATCAGTTTTAAAAGAGGATTCTGTGAAGATGGCAGAGTAAGAAGTACCAGAAATCTGTCTACCCATCTAGACAGTAATTACCCTGGCAGAATCTATTTGATGTAACTCTTTTGAAACTCTGGAATCCATTGATGGCTTGCAACTTTCAGGGAAAACCTTGGTTGGTAATTTGCAGTTAATTTTGGTAAATAACAAAAATCAATAATAACAATTCTGCTGTTAGCCCAGTAGTAGCTACCCATTCCCCACTCCCAAGCCCTGTGACATCAGATGCGCCCATGTTCCAGGAAGAGCCTGCACACAGCTTTTGGGAACCGAGGTGGGCAAAACAGGCCTGTCCCCCCAACACAGGGGATCTGTTCTCTGATCATAGAGGTGCAAAGAGGCAGAGACCACTGTTGTTGTTTCCTCCACACATTATGGTCAACCCCTTCCCACAGGCTGAAGGTGACTTTTAGAGACTTTGAAGGCTGACACCATTTTTTCTTTTTCTTCATTTTTTGTCTCCTTTTGGGAGCCAGACATTGAAAACTAGTACATTCTAAAGCAACCATATATAAGGGGGAAATTAGAAAGTCATTGTGCAGGCCGGGCGCGGTGGCTCAAGCCTGTAATCCCAGCACTTTGGGAGGCCGAGATGGGCGGATCACGAGGTCAGGAGATCGAGACTATCCTGGCTAACACGGTGAAACCCCGTCTCTACTAAAAAATACGAAAAACTAGCCGGGCGAGATGGCGGGCGCCTGTAGTCCCAGCTACTCGGGAGGCTGAGGCAGGAGAATAGCGTGAACCCGGGAGGCGGAGCTTGCAGTGAGCCGAGATCGTGCCACTGCACTCCAGCCTGGGCAACAGAGTGAGACTCTGTCTCAAAAAAAAAAAAAAGAAAAATAAAAAGAAAAGAAAGTCATTGTGCAAGCCTAGGAGAAGGCACAGGTTCAGGAAACATGTGTGAAGACCTTAACTTTACACCTCATGTTGATATTCAACACAGAGATAGCCTACAACAATTCAAGAAACAAAAAACAATAGCAGAAAACAGCAAACTGGGGGAAAGGAGGCAAAGGAGGCATCTAACAGGGTCTTAAGGAGGAGACTGATACCTCGAGTTACCACATTCGTAGATGCAAACGTCCGGTTTTCAACAACAAAAAAATCACAAGGCATACAAAGAAACTGAAAGTAGAGCCCATTCAAAGGAGAAAAACCAACAGAAATGATCCCTGAAAAAGATATGATGGCAGATCGACTAGATAAAGACTAAAGAAGCTGCCTTAAATATACCAAAGAACTAAGGGAAGATGTGGAGGAAGTCAAGAAAACTATGTATGGACGAAATGGAAATTACAATAGATAACATAAAAAGAAATAGAATCCTGAAGTCTAAAAGTACAATAACTAAGATGAAAAATTTACTCTAGAAATACAAAGACATATTTGAGCAGGCAGAGGAAAGAATCAGTGAAATTGAAGATAGGACAATGTAAATGATCAAGTATGAGGATCAAGAAGAAAAAAAAATGGAAGAAAAAGTGAACAGAACCAACCTGTGAAACACCATTAAGTCAACCAACATATGCACTGTGGGAGCCCAAGAGGAAGAATGGAGAAAGGAAGAGTGGAGAAAATATTGGAAGAAACAATGGCCACAAACATCTCAAATTTGATGAAGTATCTGAATATAAGCATTCTAGAAACTTAATGAACTCCAAATAAGATGAACTATGAACTCAAAGAGACACCACTGAGATTCATTATAACCAAAGTGTCCAAAACGAAAAACAGAATCTTAAAAGTAGCGAGAGGGAAATGAGTCATCACCTACCAGGAATCCCTGATAAGATTATCAGCAGATTTCTCATCAGAAACTTTAAAAACCAGAAGGCAGTGGATTAATACATTTCAAATGCTTAAAGGGGGAAAAAAACCCCAAAACTTTAAACCAAGAATCCTACATTTGGCAAAACTTGTCCTTCAAGAATGAAGGAGAAATTATGACATTCCAAAATAAACAAAAGCTGAGGGAATTTTTTACCAATAGACCTCGCCTGCAGGAAATGCTAAAGGGAGTCCTGAAGTTTGAAATGAAAGCATACCAAACAGTAACTTGTAGTTACTGTTGACAAACATAGACAAAATATGGATCTCAGTGATGGTAAATACATGGGCAATTATAAAAACTAGTATTATTGTAACTTTGGCATGTAATTCCACTTCTTGTTTTCCATATGATTGAAAGGCTAATACATATTAAAAACAATTATTGTCAAACCTAGTGAAACTTCACATTTTTATTAAAAGATTTATTAGTTTATGTTTCTGGATCCACAATGTATAAAAATGTAATTTTGTGACACCAAAAACTGAAGCAGATGGGGACATAGCTGTTAAAGGAACAGAGTTTGTTGAAGTTAAGCTGGTATAGCATGTTATAACTTCAAGATGTTAAATGTAATTCTCATGCTAGTCACAAGGAAAATAGCTTAAAATATACACAAAAGTTGAAAAATAAATTTAAAAACTTTTATTTATAGTAGCATAAAACAAAAATAAAATCCTTAGGAATTATACAAGGCAGTATGAAATTTGTCCAGTGAAAACTATGAAACATTTCTGAGAGAAATTAAAGAGGGCACAAATAAATGGAACAAAATCCCGTATTCACGGATTGGAAGACTTAATACTGTTAAGATAATAATATCTGAGCCAGTCTACAGATTTAGATTGGCAATCTCTCTGAAAATCCCAATGATGTGAGTTGTTTTTTGGGTTTGTTTTGTTTTTTGTCGAAATAGAGAAACCTATCCTAACAGTCATATGAAATCTCAAGGGACTGTAAATAGCTCCCTGCCCCCAAAAGAAATTCTGAAAAAGAAGAAAAGAGCTGGAGGACTCACACTTCATGATTTCAAAACTTACCACAAAGCCACAGTAATAAAAATAGTGTGGTACTTGCAAATAGACATATACTACTGCCCCACCTGAGTGTTTTGCAGTGGCCTGGGAGCAGTTCAGACCCCCAAGCACAGCCGCTGCTTGACCCCGAGGGGCCAGAGGGGAACAAAGGTAGGGACCTGGTCCTAACTCCCCAGAATCTGAGCACACTGTCCGGGGATATTATGCTGAGATCTGTGGTCTGAACTCAAGCAGGGGAAGAGCTTCCACTTCCAGAACACTGAGAAGAATGACGTGAGAGTTTGTGTACTGGTGCGGGTGCGAAGCTAGGTGCCCCTTCCTCCACAAGACTGGTCTTGGAAGAGTGTAGCCCATTGGCCAGATGCAAATTCTGCCTGAGGGAGCCCTGTGGCCTGGAACACTTGAACAGCTCAGTGATCTGGGCGCAGAAGGCTTGGAACAAAACTAGCTGGCTGGGCCTGCTCTTGGGACAGATGCCAGAGGGAGACCCAATTGGGAGGGTGTGAGCTGGGCAGACCCCACAGCTATCTGCTGAGCTCAGCTACACTGAGCCTCAGGTACCATACAAGCTGCACACCCACAGCACAGCTGCCCTGCCCAGAGATCTGCCCTTGACCCACTGCATCACCAGAGCACTTGCAGATATACCCCAGAGCCCACTCTAACTCTGCCAAGCTGAGAGGACCAGTGGGTTCCTGGGAAGCTGTGGGTCTCCTGGTGACCTAAGCACCTTTTTCACAAAGTGGCAGAAGAGAGAAGAAAGCAGAGGAAACTGCCACTTATAAACTATCAAATCTCATAAGAACTCATTATCATGAGAACCTCATGGGGGAAACTGCTCCCATGATTCAATCACCTCCCACCAGATCCCTCCCTTGACATGTAGGGATTATGGGGATTACAATTCTAGACAAGATTTGGGTGGGGACACAGAGCCAAACCATATCAGGAGGGGAGGCTGCAGCCAACCAGGGAGCCTCTTGGGGCTAAGGAGATGCAGGCATAGAGCCAGTGATTGAAAGGGCCTCCCCCAAGGCCCAGGAACAGACTTGGTGAGGGAATTATTGCTCATGCCTGCATCTCCTCCTCTCCAGAGCTCTTCTGTGAACACATTGAAGAAATACAAGAGGCACACAGTTGAGTAAGAACATATCTGCCAGCCTTTACTCTTAAGCACCATATTACTGGATTGGAGTGTGAATTACACCACCAAGCAAAAATTCCTTCAATTCCCAGTGAAGAAAACTAGCCACAAGTGAAGAACCTGTATAGAGCCTTGGTCCTCTGAAAGCACCTAGAAACAAAACCAATCAACTATACACACAGCATACACCACCATCAAACCCTCAAGAGAAAAAAGAATATAAAAACAAAAAAAGCCTCATCCAAATGACAGCAACTTCAAAAAGATAAAGAAACACCAGACCTCTCAGATGAGAATGAAACGGTACAGGAAACCCAGCAATTCAAAAAGTCAGAGTGTTTCCATAGCTCCAAAGGATGACAGTATCTCCCCAGCAATGGATTCTAATCAGATTGAAATATCTAAAAAGGAAGATAGAATTCAAAATTTAGATGGCAAGGAAATTCAATGAGATTCAAGAGAAAGTTGATATCCCATCCAAGGAAGCCAATAAAATGATCCAAGACTTCAAAGATGACCATTTAAAGAAAGAACAAAGCTGAACTTCTGGAATTGAAAGCTTCGCTACAGTAATTTCAAAATGCAGTTGGAAGCTTTAACAACAGACTGAACAAAGCTGAGAAAGAATTTCAGAGCTTGAAGAGTAGTCCTTTAAATAAACCCAGTCAGATAAAATTAAGAAAAAAGAATTTTAAAAAGTGAACAGGCTGGATGTGGTGGCTCACACTTGTAATCTTAGCGCTTTGGGAAGCCGAGGCAGGTAGATCACTTGAGTCCATGAGTTAGAGACCAGCCTGGCTAACATGGTGAAACTCCATCTCTACCAAAAATAAAAAAATAAATAAATAAAATTAGCCATGTATGGTAGCACATGCTTGTAATCCCAGCTACTCAGGAGGGTGAGACAGGAAGGTAGCTTGAACCAGGGAGGTCAAGGATGCAGTGAGCCATGGTTGTGCCACTGCACATCAGCCTGGGCTACAGAGAAAGAACCTATTTCAAAAATAAATAAATAAATAAATTTAAAAAAATAAACTTAAAAAAATAAAAATGAACAAAGCCTCCATGAAATATGTGATTATGTAAAGAAACCAAATCTATGATGTGGGGGTTCGGTCAGGATGGCAGGGAAAATTATAAGATGCAAACCTTCTTGGAAGGCCTGGGGGGTTTGCATAAGCTCCAGTAATAAACTTGGCTGAAGGCAGCCTTGTCCCCTTAGTTAAACAAATTAGAGTAGAAACAAAGGAATGTGGGGAGTTTACCTAACTAGCTTGTTTACTCATGTGGTCCTAAGACTAATCTTTGATCTACCACAGGTGCTTAATTGCTTTCTACTCGGGAAGTCCACAATGTCAATTACCCTGTAGTGGTGTTGACTCAAGCCTTTGTCAATTAATCTTTACTGAATAAATGCAAGTCTCACTGGCTGGTCAGGGCCACGGCTGCAACTAAGTGACCCGGACACTCAGTCGAACTGGCAAAGCAGAATATCTGTGTGTCAGTGTACTTCATTCATCTGTCATTGGGTCAGGGTCTGCGGGACAGACCTCCACACTATGACTCATTGACATTCCTGAGAGAGAAGGAATAAAGAATAAGCACCTTGGAAAATATTTTTGAGGATATGGTCCATGAAACTTTCCCCAATCTTGCTAGAGAAGTTGACATACAAATTCAAGAAATTTGGAGAACACCTCCTAGATACTAAACAAGACAACTGTCTCCAAGACACTTAGTCATCAGACTTTCCGAGGTCAACATGAAAGAAAAAAATCTTAAAAGCTGTTAGAGAAAAGGATCAAATCACTCATAAAGGAAACTCCATCAGGTTAACAGCAGACTTCTCAGCATAATCCAAGCCAGGAGAGATTGGAGGCCTCTTTTCAGGATCCTTGAAGGAAAGAAATTCCACTGGGCATGGTGACCCATGCCTGTAATCCCAGCACTTTGGGAGGCTGAGGCAGGCGGATCACCTGAGGTTGGGAGTTCGAGACCAGCCTGACCAAAATGGAGAAATCTTACCTCTACTAAAAATACAAAAAAATTAGCCAGGCGTAGTGGCAGGCACCTGTAATCCAGCTACTCAGGAGGCTGAAGCAGAAGAATCGCTTGAACCCGGGAGGTGGAGGTTGCAGTGAGCCAAGATTGCACCACTGCACTCCAGCCTGGGCAACAAGAGTGAAACTCCACAAAAAAAAAAAAAAAAGAAAAGAAAAAGAAATTCCAACCAAGAATTTCATATCCCACCAAAACTAAGCTTCATAAGCAAAGGAGACATAAAATCTTTTCCAGACAAGCAAATGCTAAGGGAATTTATTACCCCTAGAACTGTCTTATAAGATATCCTTTAGGCCTGGGGAGTTCTAAACATGGAAATGAAAGAGCAATATCTGCTACCACAAAAACACACTAAGTACATAGCTCACAGGTATTATAAAGCAACTACACAATAGAGACTACAAAGTAACCAGCTAATAACATGACAGGGTCAAACTCTCACCTACAAACATTAAACTTGAATGTAAATGGTCTAAATGCCCTGAGTAAAAGGCACAGCATGGTAAGTTGAATTTAAAAAAAAAAAAAAAAAACAAAAAAAAAAACCCAACCATCTTCTGTTTTCAAGAGACTTCTTCAGAAGGAGCAGAAGTTGCTATTCCTATATCAGACAAAGCAGACATTAAGCAAACAACAGTTAAACAGGACAAAGAAAGTCATTATATAATAAAAAAGTGTTCATTCAACAAGACTTAACTATTCTAAATATATACACAACCAACATTGGAGAACCCAGGCTCATGAAACATGTACCTTTAAATGTATGAGAAGATATAGACAGCCACACAATAATAGTAAGAGACTTCAACACCCCACTGACAGCATTAGACAGACCATCAAGGCAGAAAAGTAACAAAGAAATTCCAACTTAAATTCAACACTTGATCGATTAGACCTGATAGTCATCTACAGAACACTGTACCCGTTAACACAGAGTATACATTCTTCTCATCAGCACATGGAACATACTCTAAGACTGATCACTTGCTCAGCCATAAAGCAAATCTCAATAAATTTTAAAAATGTTAAAATCATACCAACCATACTCTTGGACTGCAGTGGAATAAACATAGAAATCAATACCAAAATCTCTCAAAACCTTACAATTACATGGAAATTATATAACTAGCTCCTGAATTACTTTTGGATATACAACAAAGTTAATCCAGAAATTAAAAAAAATTTGAAATAAATAAAAACAGAGAAAACACCAAAATTTCTGGGAGGTAGCAAAAGCAGTGTTATTACCAGGAAAGTTTATAGTGCCAAACACCTATCTCAAAAAGTTAGAAAGTTCTCAAATTAATGATATAACACCACATCTAAAGGAACTAGAAAAACATGAACAAAATAAAGCAAGCAAAAAAAAAAAAAATTAAAGTCCAAGCAGAACTAAATCAAATTGAGACTCAAAAATCCATACAAAGGATCAATGAAACTGAAAGTTGGTTTTTTGAAAAGATAAATAAGATTGATAGACCACTAGCTAGATTAACAAAGAAAAACAAAGATCCAAATAAGCACTATCAGAAATGACAAAGGTGACATTACAATCAATCCCACAGAGATACAAAAAATCCTCAGAGACTATTATGAAAAACTCTACACACACAAACCAGAAAATCTAGAAGAAATGGGCAAATTCCAGGAAACACACAACCTCTCAAGATTGCATCAGGAAGAAATTGAAAACCTCAGCATACCAGTCATGAGTTCCAAAATTGAATCAGTAATAAAAAAATCTACCAACCAAAAAAAGCCCTGGACCAGAGGAATTCATAGCCGAATTTTGCCAGACATACCAATGGGCTGGTATGAATCCTACTGAAACTATTCCAAAAAATTAAGGAGGAGTGACTCCTCCCTAACTCATTCTATGAAGCCAGCATCACCCTGATGCCAAAATCTGGCAAAGGCTTAATTAAATATGAAAACCAAAGGCCAATATTCCCTACGGATATAGATTCAAAAAATCCTTAACAAAATTCTAGCAAATTGAATCCATCAGCACATGAGAAAGTTAATTTATCACAATCAGGGAGGCCTTATTCTTAGGATGCAAGGTTGGCTCAATGTACATATGCAAATCAATAAATGGGATTCACCACATAAACAGAATTAAAAACAAAGACTATGTGATCATCTCAACAGGCGTGGAAAATGATTTTGATAAAATCTAACATCTCTTCATGATAAAAAACCTTCAACAAACCAGGCATCGATGGAATATAACTCAAAATAATAAAAACCATCTATGTCAAACCCAGAGTTGACATCATACTAAGCCAGCAAAAACTGAAAGCATTCCCCTTGAGAATTTGAACAAGACAAGGATACCCAGTTTCTCCACTCCTATTCAACATAGTACTGGAAGTCCTTGGCAGAGCAATCAGTCAAGAGAAAGAAATAAAATGAATCGAAATAGAAAAAAAAAAAAAAAGTCAATCTATCTCTCTTCACTCTTGATATGGTTCTATCCCTAAGGAAAACCCTAACGACTTTGCCAAAATCCTCCTAAAACTGAAAGGCTTCAGTAAAGTTTTAGGATATGACATCAATGTACAAAACTCAGTAGCATATCTACACACCAATAACATTCAAGCTGAGCCACATACACATACGAATACTTAGAAATTCGGCTAACCAGGGAGGTAAAATATCTCTACAAGGAGAACTGCAAACCATTGGTGAAAGAAATCATAGATGACACAAACAATAGGAAAAACATTCCATGCTCATAGATTGGAAGAATCAATATTGTGAAAATGGCCATATTACCTAAAACAATCTATAAAGTCAATTCTGTTCCTATCAAACTACCATTGTTATTTTTCACAGAATTAGAAAAAAACTACTCTAAAATTCATATGGAACCAAAAAGAAACCTGAACACCAAAAGCAACCTTAAGTAAAAAGGATTATATTATCTAACTTCAAACTACACTTCAAGCCTACAGTAATCAAAAACGCATGATACTGGTATAGAAGCAGACACATAGACCAATGAAGAAGAATAGAGAACCCAGAAATAAAGTTGCCTACCTACAATTATCTTATCTTTGACAAAGTTTTCAAAAATAAACAGGGGGAAAAGGACTCCCTATTCAATAAATGGTGCTGGGATGACTGGCTAGCCACATCCAGAAGAATGAAACTAGACCCCTACCTATTACCACACACAAAAATTAACTCAAGATGGATTAAAGACTTAAAGGTAAAGCCTCAAGCTATAAAAATCCTAGAAAACCTAGGAAATACCCTCTTGACACTGGTCTTGGCAAAGAATTTATTGCTATTACAACAACAACAACAAAAGGACAAGTAGGACCTAATTAAACTAAAGAGCTTCTACACAGCAAAAGAAACTATCAACAGAGTAGACAGACAACCTACAGAATGAGGGAAAATATTTGCAAACTATGCATCCAACAAAGGTCTAATATCCAGAATTTATAAGGAACTTAAGCAAATCAACAAGCGAAAAACAAATAAGTACTTTCAAAAGTAGGCAAAGGGCCAGGTGTGGTGGCTCATGCCTATAATCCCAGCACTTTGGGAGACTGAGGCGGGTGGATTGCCTGAGGTCAGGAGTTCAAGACTAGTATGACCAACACGATGAAACCCTGTCTCTACTAAAAATACAAAATTAGCCAGGCATAGTGATGCATGCCTATAATCTCAGCTACTCAGGAGGATGAGGCAGGAGAATCTCTTGAACCGGGTAAGTGGAGGTTGCACAGAGCCGAGATCATGCCATTGCACTCCAGCCTGGGCAACAAGAGCGAAACTCCATCTCAGGAAAAAAAAAAAGTAGGCAAAGGACATGAACAGACACTTCTGGAAAGAAGATGTGTAAGCAGCCTGCAAACATATGAAAAAATGCTCATCATTACTAATGATCAGAGGAATGCAAATCAAAATAACAATGAGAGACCATCTCACAGTCAGAATGGCTATTATTAAAAACTCAAAAAACAGATGGTGAAGCTATAGAGAAAAGGGAACACATACACATCACTGATGGGAATGTAAATTAGTTCAGCCACTGTGGAAAGCAGTTCGCAGATTTCTCAAAGAACCTAAAACAGAACTGTCATTTGACCTAGCAATTCCATTACTGGGTATATATCCGAAAGAAAACAAATTGGCCAGGCGCAGTGGCTCACGCCTGTAATCCGAGCACTTTGGGAGGCGGAGGTGGGCAGATCACCTGAGGCTGGGCGTTCGAGTTCAGCCTGACCAACATGGAGAAACCCCATCTCTACTAAAAATACAAAATTAGCTGGGCGTGGCGGCGCATGCCTGTAATCCCAGCTACTCGGGAGGCTGATAATCACTTGAACCCAGGAGGCGGAGGTTGTGGTGAGCCGAGCCCACGCCATTGTACTCCAGCTTGGGCAATAAGAGCAGAAAACAAATCATTTTACCAAAAAGACATACACTTGCATATTCATAGTAGCACTATTCACTATAGCAAAGACACGGAATTAACTTCAGTGCCCATTAACAATAGATTGTATAAGGAAAATGTGGAAAATGTACACCATGGAATACTACGCAGCCATAAAAAGAATGAAATCATGTTCTTTGCAGCAGCATGATGGCACTGGAGGCCATTATCCTAAGTGAATTAATGCAGACATGGAAAAACAAATATTACACGTTCTCAGTCATAAGTTGGAGCTAAACACTGGGTACTCATGGACATAAAGATGGGAACAGTAGACACTGGGGACTCCAAAAGCAGGGAGGGACAGAGGTCGAGGCAAGGGTGAAAAAGCTACTTATGGGGTACTTTGCTACCTATGGGGTACTATCTGGGTGATGGGTGTGTTCACACCCCAAACCTCAACATCAACGTGATATACCTTTGTAACAAATCTGCACATGTACCCCCAAATCTAAAATAAAACTTGAAAAAAAAAAGACATATAGACCGATGAAATAGAATAGAGTCCAGAAATAAACCCTTGCCTCTAAAGTCAAATGAGTTTTCACAGGGGTACCAAGACCAGTCAATGGGGGAGAAAACAGTCTTTTCAACAAACAGTGCTGGAAATACTAGGTATTCACATACAGAAGAATGAAGTCGGGGCCTTACCTAACAAAATTTAACTTGAATAGATCCGTGATCTAAATGTAAGACCTAAAACTATGAAACTCTTAGAAGAAAACATAGGGCAAGAGTTTGCAACATTGAATTTGGCAATTGTTTCTTGGATATTATACCAAAAACAGAGAAAATATAAGGAAAAAATAGAAAATAGGAGTTCATTAATTTTTTTTTAGTTGTGCATGAAAACACACTATCAACAGAGCAAAAATGGCAGCCAACGTATTGGGAGAAAATGCTTCCAAGTTGTATATCTGTTAAGGGACTAATATCCACAGTTACTGTTTAACGGGTATAGAGTTTCCATTTAACAAGAGGAAAAGTGTTTTGGAGATGAACAGCAATGATATGACTGCATAACATGAATGTATTTAATGCCATTGAATCATACATGTAAACATGTTAAAGATGGTGAATTCTGTGTGTATTTTACCATAATAGAAAAATTGAAAAAAAAACTCTCCTAATATCCTTGTTTATTCTATCATCTTTGTAGCTTCTAGCTTGATTTTAATTGATTTTGTTGCCTTCACTATAGGTCTCATTTCTCTGCATGACATATAATTTTTAATTTGATGTCAGACATTGGGAATTTTATCTTACCATATGTTGCACACTTTTTATCTTTATAAACTATTATTGAGATTTGTTTTGGGATACTATTAAGTTACTTGGAAATAGTTTGATCCTTTCTGATCTGGCTTTTAAGCTTTGTTAGGTTAAACCAAAGCAGTATTTATACAAGGGCTAATTTTATCCCACCATTAAGTCAATTCCCTTCTGAATATTCCACGTATTGTTCCATGAATTATAATGTTTTTCATTTTGTCTGGTGGGAATGAGAACTATTTCTGGTCCTGTGTCAGGCTCTGGAAATTGTTCCTTCTAATTCTTTCAGGTGGTTCTTTTCTCAGCCTTGGGCAATTTTCTCCTATGTATGCCCTTATCAATACTAACTTGAAGAATCTGTGGGGACCCTGTAAAGATCTTTGGAGCTCTCTCTTTGGATAGTTCTGTCCTCTCTGCCACACTGCCCTGTGAGCTTTAGTTCCCTTGTCCTTCTCACACTATCAACTTTGTCTTCCCTACTCAAGGGATCTGGAGTCCTCATGGGCTCCCTGCACTATAAGTTGGAAACAATCTTTTTGTTTTGTGTGTATTTTTTTTTTTTTTAAGAGTCAGGGTCTCACTAGTCTTAAACACCCGGCTTCAAGCGATCCTCCTGCCTTGACCTCCCAAAGTGTTAGGATTATAGACGTGAGCCACTGCACCCAGCCAGAAACAATCTTTAGGCAGAAAGTTGGAACAATTGTAGGATTTCCTCATGCATTTTTTATCTTTCTGTAATCACTGGCATTCATCGTCTAGTGTTCAATACCTTGAAAGCTGCCCTTTCATGTATTTTGTTTTCTTCAATTGTTTCAGACTGGAGGGTAAATCTAGTCCCTCTGACTTCACCTTGGCCAAAACTGGGAGCAGTTTCACCTTGCTTTTTAAAGCATGTTTTCACTGTATACAAATACAAAATTCTAGGTTACCATTTTTAACTCTGGCACTTTAAAAATGTCATTTCATTGATTTTTGGGTTTCATTGTTCCTGATGACGTGACAGCCATCTTTCATGTTTTTCCCTTTGGCTCTTTTCTTTTTGGTATCTTTCATTTTCAACAGCTTGATTATCAAGTTGATGTGGTTTTCTTGGTAGTTTGCCTATTCAGGATTCAGTGAGTTTCCGGATGTATGAATCAATGTTTTCTCATCATTAGAAGGCATATTCCTTTGATATTTTTTCTCCTCTTTTTTTCTCTCCTAAGCCTCCTATTATATACATATATATTAGGCCATTTTATATCATTCCCCAAGATCCCTGAATCTCTGTTAATTTTTAAAATACATATGTTCCCTATTATTTAGATACTAAAATTTCTCTCAATATTCAGATTTACCAGCTCTTTTTTAAAAATCTGTGATCTTCTCTTTTCTAATGAGCCAATCAAGAAAATTTTTCATTTCAATTATTATGTAAGTTCTAGAATTTACATTTAGTTGGTTTATATAACTTCCATTTCTCTGCTAAGACTATTTGTTTACTCATAAAATAATATATTTCCCTTAATTCTTCGAACACACTTTTATTTCCATAATGCACAAAGGCTATTTCACAATCTTCATCTGCTGAGTTTAACATTTGAGCCTTCTCATGCTCACTTTCTGTTCATTGCTTTCCCCGCTAACATTGGTCCTATTGTCCTGTTTCTTTGTGTGTGTCCTAATTTTTTATTATATATTTGACATTGCAGATGGTATGTTTCAGATATCCTAGACTATGTTATCTTTCCTTGAGGAATGTTTGTTTTTGTTCTAGCAGGGAGTTCAATGCCGGCTGATCACTTTAGAATTGTATAGGCTTGGTTTTATGCTTTGTTAGAATGAATTATGGGAAGCAAAATGATTTTTGCAAGAGCCTCTAACTTAGTGGAACTTGATCTAAAAACTCTCCTTTGCAAATCTTGTCAGGGCATAGTTCTAGGCTTTGTTTGTACCTGAGAAGACCAGTTTTTACTCTAGGCTCCTTTGTTCTAAGGTCCTTTTTGCATTTTGGATGAATGCCCAGGATATTTTTAATCTTAGCTGAATTTACATCCCAGGTTGTTAAAAGGTGCCAAACAAATCTCACTTTTGCTGAGCTGGACTGCTAATGTCCCTTGCACAACTACCCTGGTAGCTCTAGTCTACTCTCAGCCTTGTAGCAGTCACTGGTAGGCCTTGGGTGATGTTGTCCATGCTAAGGATGGGAGGTAGATTCACTTACAGCTTTCTGTGGCCACTCTACACAAATCCCTACACTCTTGTGCCACTTTTGAGAAATTTCAGGCACTTCAGCTGAACTGAATTCTGGTCTTTGCCTCTTCAGTTCAGTGGGACTATCTTGCTCTGCTTGAATTTTAGCATGCTGCTCAGAGGTTGCAGAACTGTCCCCCGGTGGAGAGCTGGCAAGTTTTCCTTATCCCAGATATGACAGTCTTGTACTGCTTATCAAAGGGGACCAATAGATTTTATCTCTTTCCCTCTCCTTAATAGGCACTGGGTCATGGGAAGCTAATGTGGGAGTTCTTCTAATCACTTAAAACTCTTCTTTTCACACTTTTCTCTAAGAAAATGTATAGGAAATATGGGATTCACTTGTTTCCGAAAATTAACTTTATAGAGGTTGCACTAGGGGTTGGGTGGAGATCTCACCAGGTCTGAGTCTCCTCACTTTCTTCTCAATGCTTGCATAAGGAAGGTGGAACAACATTAGAAAATTGTAGACAGTCCATAAAGGAGTTTATATGAAGACTGGTTTTTCTAAGTAGGAGACAATGTTCATTCAACAAACATTTAGCACGTGTTTACTTTTAGAATTGGATATTCAAGGAGAAACCTGGACAGGGTCTCTGCCATCAAGGAATAGACAATCTAAAGAACCATTGCAGTTTGCCTTATTTATCCCGGAATCTAGTTTTACTGATTTCTTAGGACAAAATTACATCCTACAACTAGCAGCGCTGACTTCCCAGAGACTGTAATTTTGTGCTGTGGCACTTAGTTTTTCCCAAAGGGCATGACCTTAACTTCGTAACTAGGATGAAAGATGTTCGTAGGGTTGTACAAAGGGCCCTTAGGAACGGATTGGGAAAGGAAAGCATTTTATCATTCTATAATACCAGCTTTCTCTTGCATACTTATTTAAAAAACTAAAATAAAGCATAAAATACTTATAAAGTCATGGTTGCTGCAAGTGACTTCCAGAGAAAGGTTGCATTCTCAGCAGTTCTGGGTTCTATATAGGAATTTCAGTTTGTATGACATGTTTCTTTTTCCCCACCCATTCTCTCTCCATCATGTTGGTTCCCCAATCCCTTCTTTTCTCCTACATTTTAAAGACCTG
The DNA here is from genome assembly GCF_008728515.1 of Papio anubis. NCBI lineage: Eukaryota > Metazoa > Chordata > Mammalia > Primates > Cercopithecidae > Papio > Papio anubis. The sequence goes on along the minus strand of NC_044984.1, from coordinate 14,643,933 downwards.
CTCCCACATCATCTCACAGCCCCTTTGCTTGTCTCTTTGTTCCTTTCCATCCTCAGTTGAGGACAGAAAAAGAAGCCAGTGTTCTGAGAGCAGTTTTTCGGGAAATGCTCAGTTGTTTTTTGTTTTTGTTGTTTTTGTTTTGAGTGGGGGGCACACTTAGCAGAAGAAATAGCTTCTAATACCCAAATGTTCAGATTTATCTCGTCACATTTGTGAAAGAAAGGTTAAAAAAATGAAAAGTTAGTATAATTCTGATAAGACAGAATTACTAAGAACTACACAATTAAACGTGAAGCTGAATTGGAGGAGGGGGTGGCTATTACACGCTCTGAGAGAACTAAGGTCCCGAACGTGGATTTCTGTATGAACTGGGTTGTCTTAACAGTTGAAATGCCTTCGAAAGAGCTTTGGGCACATCACCTTGAGCTTGGTGCTGGAAGGAGGTGGGCGATGAGCCAGGACTGCTGCGGGGCCCAGATGGTCCTGGTCCAGACAGCTCTCACGGCTCTTTCCTTCCTGACTGTAGTCCCAGGCAGTTGGCCCAATTCCTGCTCCATTTCTGGGCTGCCTTGGGTGGGAAAGCCCTGCATATGGAATAGAATATAATTTCCCCATGTTCAATCATTCCTGTTTACTCCAAAAATGAAATGAAGGCCCTTTCAGCCCATGGAAAAATGGAATAAAGCACACATGCATGAACACACACACACACGCGTGCACGCAGGCACACACACACGCGCACACACACGCACACACGCACACACACACAAACTGGCGAGAAATTGAAATCTCTAGATCTTTTGGAGTCTGTCCTGTTTCATTGTTTCTTACTCTGAACTGGTCTCATATGCCAAGGCCTTCTGCTCTCCCGTCTATTCTAAGGAAAGGGAAACAGGAACTGAATTCATGTGTGCTGAGCACTTTCACATATATCCCACTTTATAAGAGAAGAAATTGAAACTCAGATTAGTTAAGTAGCTTGTAAAAGATTACAAAGCGGACAACTAAATTTTGACTCAATTTCTTGGACTTCTATGTACCATGCAAACCTTTTATTCTCTCATGTATTATGTAGGTCGGTGTATACAACAATGTAAGCAGAAAAAGCACTTTTCGAAACAATGAAATTGTATATAGTATGCCTCTATATAACACAGGTAAAATCGGCACTGAGGCTGCAGAGAGGAGTCTGGAGCTTTATTTGGAAATCTCTGGACCTTGGAAATCCAGGTCCCATGAAGGCCCTTGCAGGTGCACATGAAGGTGGACTCTGGACACTGGTTGTTCCAGGCAGCAGTTGAACCAGAAGATGCAATTGTCAGTTGCAAAGGTCATTTGTATCTATGGGGAATTTCAGATGACTGACCACCATTTTGTTTAGATAGAAAAATTACCTTTGGACATTCTCTCATAGGTCTACATTTATGCTTTGGAGTAGACATTACATAAAAATACCAATAAATCAGGGCAAAAATTAGTGGATCTTAGTCTCAACCCTGCCCGTAATAGCCAGGCCCAAACTAGGAGTACATACACATTTGCTTCAAGTTCATCTGTGGTGTGGTTTATCCGGTAAGCATAATGACAGTGTCCTCTCCAGCTCTTAGGAGGCATGTGGGACAAGGATTGGTCTTTCACTAGTGAAGGCACCAAAGCAGCAGAGCTACTGGAACACAGGCTAAAAGAGGCTAAGACAGGTGCCATGAACCGTTTCTAGCTCACAAAATACAGCTCTCCTGAGATCGCGCCACTGCACTCCAGCCTGGGAGACAGAGCAAGACTCTGTCTCATACACACACACAAAATACAGCTCTTCGCAAGGTAAGCAGGCCATGGGTGTTAATAGCCTGTAGCAACCTAGTATCTTGCAGTATATAAGTAAGGGCGCATTTTTTATTAGGAAAACAGCACAGGGAAGTTAGTTTATTGCCTCATCTCCAAAACTAATCTTATTATAGGATGGAATTTGGAAGTTTGGGTAATTTGTTTCATTTGCATTGCAGCAAATGGAAAAAAAAAATGAGAAAATGACTATTGTGACATTATACCTTGGTGACAACGCAGTGGATTTACAGAATGCAAATTAAAACAGATATCTGAAATTGCCTGGATGCTTCCAAATTCTTTTAGTATTTTTCCAACTGAGCATCCCACCCCAATATGTGACATGTACGTGCAGACAAAACCTCTGCCTCTTTTTTTTTTTTGATACGGAGTTTTGCTCTGTCGCCCAGGCTGGAGTGCAGTGGCATGATCTCAGCTCACTGCAACCTCTGCCTCCTGGGTTCAAACAACTCTCCTGCCTCAGCCTCCCGAGTAGTTGGGACTGTAGGCGCGGGCCACCACGCCCAGCTAATTTTTTTAAACATATATTTTTAGTAGAGACGGGGTTTCACCATATTGGCCAGGCTAGTCTGGGGTTGAACTCCTGACCTCAAGTAATCTGCGGGCCTTGGCCTCCCAAAGTGCTGGGATTACAGGCATGGGCCACGGCGCCCGGCCAAACCTCTGCCTCTTACGGGAGCTGCTGACTCCAAGTGTGGCAGCACTTAACAGGCTGGGTTGTTACCGCTGCTCTGGGAGCTGACCTTGTGGGCGGGCGTGCTCATGATAAGGGTGCCTATGTGGGACTGAGGAATCAAAGGGGCACACTCACGCTGTAGATGTCTTGGTACTGAAAGGAGTAGGTGGGTTTGGTGACCTAAATGCACTGAGAGAGGGAGAGATTTGGAAATCTGAGGAATCATACTGCATTTGTGCTATGCTGACTGTGCCAGGCTTTTGGCCGCTGCTTTACACAACCAGTTGTAAGTTTTACCACAACTCCAAAACATAGGTATTACTTGTTTATTGTGGGGACACTTAGGCTGAGAAATAGAAGGTGACTTCTCAAGGCCACACTGCTAGTGAGCATAAGAGCACAGAGTTCTGTGCCTCTACAGACTATACTTTCTCAATTATGCCACTCTGCACCCCCAGACCACCAGGCACCATGCCAAGGGCTTTACATTTAATCCTCAGCACAACCCTGTGGAGGAGACTCTTATTATGGCCATGAACAAACAAGGAAACCAGTTCACAGAGGGAGTGAGTGGTGTTCACAAGCGGTGTCTGTTCACTCCAAGCATCTCTTCTTAACTTGACGCAGGCGTACGTACATATTAAGGTTTGTCCACATTGACTGTCTTGTCTTAGAATTAGTCAGCTTTCTAGACAGAGTTTTAGTGCAAGAGATTTGTGCAGATTATCTGTACAGCTGCAGACATCTTCATGGAATGTAAATTAGGTGCTGACATTGCTTTTCTGGGAAACCCGCTAGCATAGATTACATGCACTGGACATAAAACACACACATTGGTGATACATTTGCTGGTAGAGAATTGGAAAGTCAGGCCTGGGAAATCAGGACTCTTATCTGGAAAACTAGCTTCCTCTTTTGCATCACACGCCTATGACACAAGGTCATCCATATTTTACCTCTTTTATATTCCTCTCTTATATTCCAAGGTCTGTGACTGTGAGGGTAGGTGCCAGGGGAGGGGGTTCAGGTGTCACCATGGAAAAATCCAGTTAGCCTAGGCCAGATACCAGCTTCAGATGCTCTTACCAAGTCTGCTGAAGACTATCAGGATGGCCCTTAGAGACTGTGGGACATTGACTTGCAACAAGGTGGCAAGTAATGTACTGAACTATTCCTGGTATTGTTTTCAGATTCTTACACACGTTATCTTCTGATGCCCTATGCGATGGACTGAATTTGTCCCCCCAAAATTCGTACGTTGAATCCTAACCCCTAATGTAATGATATTAGAAGGTGGGGCCTTTGGGAAGTAATTATATCATGAAGGTGGAAGCTTCATGAATGGGATCAGTGCCCTGATAAAAGGGACCCCAGAGAGCTCTCTTGCCTTGTGTCTGCCATGTGAGCATACAACAAGAAGGCAGCTGTCTGCTACTCAGAAGAGGGCTGTCACCAGGACCCACCATGCTGGCATCTTGATCTTGGACTTACTGCCTCCAGAACTGTAATAAATGTTTAAGTCACCTAGTTTATGGTGCTTTGTTACAACAGCCCTGACTAAGACTCCCTATGTGAGAGCTACCATCACGATGTCATTTCATAGATTAGACGACTGAGTTATATGTAGTCAGGAGCAGAAACTTAGCTCAAGCTTCTCTTCATCCACAGTCCCTTATTCTAAGCCCCTCTGCTCTGCTGCCCTGCTGGACCCCATCCTGTGCTGCTTCCCAAGTTCATTGGTTAAGGGACAATATGATCTAATTTGGTTTTGGACATGAAGGAACCTTTCTAAGACCATCCTGTTTGATATTTATAAAGGATTTAGTGGTTACAGTTAACTTTTTCTAGTTTAAACTGCTCTTTGGACATTTTGGTGTTCTTAGAACTGAACAAAAATATTTTGTGTCAGCTAGCTTTGAACTATGACCATGGCCCTGGAATGCACCAGGACACACACAAAAAGCAAAGGACTGGGTTTCCCAGCATCGCTCCACACGCCAAGCCTCATGGGCTCCTGTATGTATGAGCTTTTGTTGATGTGAAACCACTCTGGGGTATATTGTTAATAGGAATCCAGGAGTCTGATTCAGAGGCAGTGGCCTAGTGTAAGGGTAAGAAATTCTAGTGGGTGTCCTGAGTCATGGTCTTATGATGGGGTGTGAAAAGCAGTGACAACCAAAATATCAGGAGAGATCTAACTTGGAGGGAAACAACTTATAAAGAAGAATTCATATATTTCCATTAAAACGTTTATTTATTAAAGGAACCATTATTGCTCTGTGGCCTTTCCTGAACCCTTGTTTGGCGTTGTGGGTTTACTTTGCTCTGCACTGCTTCATCTTTAACTGTCTTCTGGGAATTTTACCGGGCAGTCGCACACCATTGCTCTGAAAACTTCCTGTTGTAACTTAGATGAAACGTCGTTGTAAAGGTTATCCTTGTGCTGCCATATTAGTTAAGCACAGGTTGATTGTTGTAACTGACAATCACCGAGCCTTAGTGACAACGCAATAGAAATCTATTTCTTGACCACATAATGGACCAATGCTGCCAGATATGCCCTCCCCAAGTAGTGATTCAGGGACCCAGGGTCCTCCTACCTGTGGCACTGCCATCTGTGTTGGGGTAGAGGGGAGGGAAAGAGAGAAAGAGGCATACACACACACACCCCGAGAGAGAGAGAGAGAGAGAGAGAGAGAGAGAGAGAGGAGAAAGACGTGGGTAGGGGAGGGTGGAATGGAAAGTTGCTCCTGCATAATTTTCTTTTCTTTCTTTCTTTGTTGTTTTGTTTTATTTTTTCTGTCGCCCAGGTTGGAGTGCAGTGGCGCAATCTTGTCCCACTGCAAGCTCTGCCTCCCAGGTTCATGCCATTCTCCTGCCTCAGCCTCCCAAGTAGCTGGGACTACAGGTGCCCGCCACCACACCTGGCTAATTTTTTTTTGTATTTTTAGTAGAGATGGGGTTTCACTGTGTTAGTCGGGATGGTCTCCATCTCCTGACTTCGTGATCTGCCCGTCTTGGCCTCCCAAAATGCTGGGATTACAGGCGTGAATCACCGCGCCCGGCCACTCCTGGTTAATTTTCATGGTCCAGAGTCCCAGGAAGCACACCTTCCATTGGCCAGAACTCTGCAAAGGGTCTTGAAAAGTAGTCCCAATATGCTCTGTTAGGTTTGCAGTAAGAGTAAATCCAGTGGATTCTGCTGAGTGATACATGAGCTGGAGCTATTCGTGGACATCTTAAGAGAAATGGTCCCTTTGGAAGGTGCCAAGAAGAACAGGTTCAGGAGGCAGGGTGGGAGGAGCGGTCATCCATATGGGCCCCAGTGACTGATGCACACGGGTGCTTCATGTTTGCTGAATGAGCAATGAGTGTTCCTCTTTAGTATTGCTTAATGTGGCCCTATAGTTATTAGTCCTTTAATATAGTAGTATAGTGTTTCCTGACCCTTCCAGGAAAAAAAAAAAAAATCACCTGTCCTTCCCTTGGACCTACATTGGATGCTTTTTGTTTCTATCATGGTGTCTGTTACACTTTGTTGCCCTTATTTTTACTTCTGATTTCCCCTACTAGAATGTAAACTAGAAGCAAGAATCTCATTGCATCCATCTTCATAGCCATAGCCCCTTCTACGGTGCCTGGCATGAAAGGTTCAATAAATCAATGATTTTCTTAGAAGATTAGGGATTTACCATTTCTCAACTTGAATGCCTCCCCTCTGTATTAAACACATTACCTGGAGATGAAGCTATTAATTCCGTCCTACTGCACTTTATCCATGCCAAGTAGGAACGAGAAACAGCATGAAGTCGTGAGGGAAAAGGTTTAGGGCTGGGCAGAGCTGGCTTGGAATCCTGCTTCTGCCACTTTCTAACCCTGTAGTTGTAATTTAACTACACTGCCTCTTCACCTTATTGTCTCTCAACTTCGTCACCTGGTAAATGAGTATTCTCACCTCCTAATGATGTTTTGAAGTTGAGGATATGAACATAAAGGGATTAACACATTAGAAAGAAACTCCCATTGCTCCCTGAGTCAGGTATAAGTGCCATCTCCTTTGCTGCCAAGTGAGAAGCCAGTCTGATATTCAAAGCAGTCGCAGAACCGGTTTTTTTTTTTTTTTCCCAAGATGGGGAAGTAGATTTCCATGCCCATGGGGGGCACAGACTCATACATTCTTAATGTCAGTAAGGTCCTTGGATGTGTAAACAAAAGAAAAAATGCTTTGTTACCTTAGGAGCGATTCCTCCCTCTGAAAGTGTTCAGTAGAAAAGACTTAGCCATCCACCAGGAATATGGTTGAGGAGAGTCTTGTTATGAGTAGGAGTGCAGGACTAGTCTGATGATTCTTATCAAGCAAAAGCGATCATGTCAGGGTTTCTAGTGGTTTATGAGTAACAAAAACAATGAATATTTGTTGTTTCTGTTATATAAGCCATTGGGGAAAACATTTAACATCATTAAATATGATGGCTGGGGGGTATGTCCGGAAGATATATTGACAAAGTTGTGGAAGATATAAGTAAAAATGTTGAAAAAGACTTGACTAAGGCTTTCTTGAACCTTCCAACAACAGTATTAAAACTGATTATATAGCCTATTTTTAAAAGCCGTCATATTTTTGCTTACCACAGGGCCTAGCATATTGCAAGTGGTCAAGAAATCTTAGATGGATGGATGGATTGATTGATTCCTCCAATATGATTAGATAAACACATGTTTGTTGACTGAATGATTCAATAAATGACTTCCTTTACTCCAGATTTAATAGCCCCCGTTTTCCCAGGTTCTGTTAACATAACCTGTTATTTTCCCACATTTCAGTGGATCTGGTGACCATGTCTGGACAGCCTTCAGTCTGTTCATGTTCCTCCTCTAATGCAACTCCCAGAGCTAAACCTTATACTCCATCTTTAATCCAGTGACCCACCAGGAAAAGGCCTTGTGATAATCACCAGATAAAACTAAAAGCAAAAATCTTACTCTTCTGGAAGGCCGGGGGTCAGAGATGTCACAGCTGAAACTTCCTTCAAATGGTTCCAAATGAGGCTATGAAAAATCAGGGGCGGAAGTTTGCAGGTTTTGCAGGTTATATTTTGTTGCTTTATAACCCCTTTGGCCAAAGTGAATGTTATATTCGATGATGGGCATGGCTCTTGGACTTCATCCCTGTGCCAAGTACCAGACTAGAGATCTGTGAGCTAGGAAGCAAGCCAGCTATTTGAAGCACATTACATCAGACATTTCCTGAGGTGTAAAGGAAGGCCTCCTTGCTAGAAAGCAGGGAGAATTTTGGCTCATAGAGATTGGACTCAGTAACTTTAACTCCTTGGCTAATACTCTAGCAAGCAGCTATCAAGTGGCCTGCAAAAAATTCAAAAACAAAGCCCCTGATCCTGCTTTGCCTGTTGACACCACAGCCTCCTTTGAGAGCTGTGTCACCTTTTTGGGAGTAGGAACAGTTTTTAGGAAAGGAGATACATTATAAAATCTGACATTTTAAAAAAAAGTAGTAACTTTTCTAATTTTACATTTTGGAGGCAATGTTGTCTTTACAGTGGGAAATTGTAGACCCTGAATTAAAATGCTTTTCCAAAAAATGCTGTCATCCATCCCTCTTTTCTTTTCAAGTTAGATAAAATCATCATATGAAGTAATGGATATCATGGTGTCAACTATTACATTTATTAATTAGATCCTAATGGTAGTTTCTCAATTAACTTCATAAATTATCTTTTGCAGCCAAGGAATTTGATCTCAATAGCACTCAAGGCCTGGCATGGTGGCTCAGACCTGTAATTCCAGCACTTTGGGAGGCCGAGGTGGGTGGGTCATCTGAGGTGAGGAGTTTGAGACCAGCCAGGCCAACATGGTGAAACCCCGTTTCTACTAAAAATACAAAAATTTAGCTGGGCATTGTGGTGCGCACCTGTAATCTCAGCTACTCAGGAGGCTGAGGCAGAAGAATCACTTGAACTCGGGAGGTGGAGGCTGCAGTAAGCCAAGATCACGCCATTGTGCCATTACACCCCAGCCTGGGCAACAGAGAGAGACTCTGTCTCAAAAAAAAAAAAAAAAAAATAGCACTCAAAGTGAAATGTTTTGTAATGCTCAAGTTTTTAGATCTTTTTGTGTGCCATACAGGCTATTGTGAACGCATGCGCTAAGGGCCCTGTGTTCTTTTGGAACAAAGCGCTACTCAAATGAATTTTAAAAACCCTAATTAATAATGCAGAGGCTCTGGAACCCTCCCTCCTGAATGCTGAAAGTTGGGTCCTAGTGTGGAAACAGAGCTGGTTAGAGTAGCTTTATGGAACATACACGACAGAACAAGACACAAAGCACCTTTGGGTCAATTATCATATCCGATACTTCTTATACCTGTTTCTAGCTATGATTAGGTCATTCTTCAGTTTATTAACTGAGACCCAGGAGAGATAATTCCAAAGTCATTATCGGGATTAATCAAGCATTTTGATAGACTGATGCCTTTTCCATCGTAAGCTCTACAAACTGAGGAGCAACAGTGGTCCAGTGAACAGTGTGACCTTCCTGTAGTTTTGACTATGAGCCTTCAGTCTAAACTCTGGATACTTCCTCCTTCCTTTTGGGAAAATTGATCGGGCACTATTCGATCCCTACCTTGACGGGGTGCTCAAGAAAAACATAAAATATTTATGAAGTGCTTTGTTTCATAGGAAGCAATGTTCCAGGCTGCAAGACTCCTGTACGCTCTGAGCTGCAGTGTTGGAAATGTATTTCAGCTTACCATACATTGTATCAGCTCTTCCAAGGTTGCACATTTCACTCCTGACTGTCCATGTGTGAAAATCTAAGAATGTCACACATCCCTTTGCCACCTTTCATTAACCATGTTTGTTCCCGAGCGTGGTGCGATATGTTATTAAAATGTCCAAAAAGGGAAATAAAGGAGTGGGGGGTGAGAAGAAGAGGAGGAGGTGGGAGCAGGAAGGTGAGTAGGAACTGACAATCCCTGAGGAGCCCAAGCTGTTAACCTGCAGGGTATAGGCATCCTCTGCCATTCACCCTGCAAGGTGAAACTAAGACTCACTGGCCAGATCTCGCAAGAAACTCTGCCAAGGTCTGCCATGGCCAAGCCTTCTCAGTGACGAGAGACGGTGGGGTGCAGAGCTGTTCATTTGGCATCCTTCACCATCACTGAGGTCACTGATAAAATATTAAGCTGATCTTCTATCTGTGGCTTCATGAAGATGATCAAGGATGGAGGGAAGCCAGGGGAAGGGGCAGTGTCAGGTGCACGAAGAGGAGCAAGGCCTTCTGGAAGCACACACATGGAGGCTCACAACAGCCACAGTTGCCACGGGGAAGCAGCCAGTTTGTGCTTACTTTCAAATCAGAGTGTTTTCTGTTGTATATCCATGTCATCACCTCTTATTTATCAGGAAGTGACACAAAGTAACAGGTTTCACAATGCCATCAATGTCATTTTGACAGCATTCATGTCACAATACACAATCATGTACTGTAATTATACAAAATCCAAAGAATAAAATGTTACTAGTTACACTCGTTAAAATGAAACTGACAACCAAAAGAATAACAAAACAAAGAGAAATCTCTGTCAGAATCCACAGAGACATTTGACAATATTACCAAAAAAAATGGAGTCAAATAATTGTCCCAGCATGCTGCAGTTCATTGCCATAACTTCATAAATTCCCAGCTCTTTGGGGGAAAGAAAGTGCGTTTTCACAGCCTATATAGTTCTTAAAGAAATAGCTCTCACATGTATGCAGGTCAACAGAACAAGGAATGCAAAGTCTAGGCACCAAGATTGCTCAGACAGCAACGGAGTTTAGAGTCCGACTTGACACTCTTCTGAACCAGATGTGGTTTCTCGAGAAAGAACCTGGACAGTAACATTAGTCCAAAAGGGCCAAGGAAGAAACACCAACTGTTAATAAGGAAGAAAACCATCAAGAACTAGAACAGTTAAGACAAGTTTTTTTCTACTCTACTTTGAAGTTGAATTATAGCTTTTCATATTTGGAATAGGAAAAGATTACACAGTTGATCTGTGGGTAGAACCCCTTTCTTCGGTGTCCAACCTCCCCACTCCAGATTCAGTAATGTTGGAGTACAGATAGTGCTGGCTCAATGTCCTTGAAGCAGAATGACCATTTCTTCTTGTGTGGCCATGCCTCCTTTGAATAATGAGGTATAATCTGATGCTAACAATGCCTATTCCTTCCTGGGTAATGGGGTTGATGAATGGTGTAGGCAGAAAACAATTCAACTTTCTGATAAGAATCACACACATACAAAAATTATTGCACTTAAAAACAAACACTTAAAAATAAAAAACTCAGCCCAACCAGCAAAGGGCCAACGAAACTGTTCGGAAGTGCCGTACTTCCTGCCCTTTGGAGAGCGTCTTGACCTTCCTGGTGTTCTATTGAATTTGGTCCATTATTAAATGTCCCGAAGTGAAAGAGTCCAAAAAGACACTGTAGGCTCTTTAAGGCTAAGTCTTCCCGGTGCTTCTGTGAGATAAATTATCTCCTTGGCCACATAGTACAAAGCAGGGCCTCTTTTTAGAATGATGACTATCAGGGCCCCCTAAAACAATCTGGAAGCAAGGGAGGATGGGTGCACATCATGTCCTCTCCTGTGAATGAGACAGAGAAAGACAGTAAGCAGCCTGGTGTCACGGCAACCTTCTCCTGCTCCACAACTGCTCTCACTATGCTCAATCTCACAACCCATGCAGATGTGGGTTGATCTGTGCATCTTTCTCTGTGTGCTGCCACCTTTCTGTGGGTCTGAATGTCTTTCCCTCTCCCAGAAAATTTGTTTCTCTCTTTCTTTATTTTTTATCCTTCCTGTTCCATTGTGTGCTCTGTCTCTCTTGATGGATGTACAGGTGCAGCGCTAATCCTATCCTGCTGCCCACTGGTCCATATGCTTCCCAGACTTTCATGATTCTCCCATCATGCACCACTGTCCTCTCCCTACCCTGTCATTTGCTCCTCTTCCCCCAGTATAGTCAGACACTCTACAGTCTGTTTACTGAACTAAATGGGCAGATTACTGTTACCTCAGCCAATATTACTTATACCTCCAAAATCTGATCTCCTAGTCAAAATTGGAGTACAAGGCATTGAATATGTTACAAGTGCCTTCATGAAGCTCAAGGAAGGGCTCACATAATAGGAGAGATCAAGGCATTTTCAGGCTATCCTGAGACTATCCTGAGACTCTATTGTCACTGCTGTTTTTGGTTTTAGGAGTGTCCAATCCAGCTCATGTCTTTTTGGTAACCCCTTATACAGCCCTTGTAATCAATAAAATATTTGCACAAGATATTTAGATAGATTTGGATGGTAGTATCCTGATATTACAGGCACAGATCCAATAACAGAATAATTTAGGGTTCTGAATAGAGGGAACGGAGGTGAAGTCATCATGAGGTGCAGAAACTCCTGTTTGTTGCTAACACCAACCAAGCCGCATTGAAACTCAAAGATCTGCTACAGTACTTGTTTCTCCCTGTGACCACCCATGTGTGGCCAGGAGCTGGGAAGCAATACTCATGTGAAGACAGAGTCAATACAAATGGCTACTGCTGTCTTTTGTCCCATCCATCACGACCCCCTCTAATAGTTCTAAGACCAAGCACTTGTGGTGAGCTCTTCTCCACTTACTGCTCCGGATTCTGAACTAGGACTTGCTAACATTCTCGTATATGACATCACTGATGCAGAACTGCTGCTTCTTCTTCATCCACATCAGTTGCACACACTGATGGATAAAAATGTACTGTTCCTGGAACAAAAGACAAAAACAGGTTTCAGAGCAGATATGTGGAAAGACATAATATTTTATACTATGACAGTTTTAATGATCAAGATCTGGTGTTAAAGGAAACCATTTTCATTATTTACAGAGATACAGTTTTATAACTAGCAAATCCAAAAGAAACAACTGTAAAAGTATTCTGATTAATAATAGAGCTTAGAACATCATGGTTTTTTTTTAAAAAGTGGAATTTTTCCCCCTAACTTTATTGCAGTATAATAAAAATTATATATATTTAAGGTGTACAATGTGATGATTTGATATACATATATATTATGAAATGATTACCACAATCAAGCTAGTTAACACATTCATCACCCCAGATTATATATATGTTTTTATATATGTGTGTGTGTGTATATATATGTGTATATATATTTGTGTGTGTGTGTGTGTGTGGTGAGAACACTTAAGATTTACTTTCCTAGCAAATTCCAAGTATACAATGTGGTATTATGAACTATGTTCACCATGCTGTACATTAGATCATTATTAATGTTAAAGGAAATGAATATTCAATCAAATTACAGGGCTATTTTGGAAAAAAAAAAAAAAGGATATCCCCTTATCATATACCAAAGTAAATTCCAAGTAATTTAATAAATTGTCATTAAAAATATAGAGGAAAATATTGGTTAATTTCTGATTGCTTTAGGAAAGGAATTTCTAAAATTAAGAGCAGTAGAATAAATTACAAATAAAAATCTCAATCTACTGTATGTTTAAAAAAGTTAAAAAGAATAAAACATAGGGTAAACCAGAAACTGGGAGAGAAAAATATTTTCTAGAATTATGACAGAATATTGATACCTTTATTTTTGTGATAAAGTCATCCAAATCAGTAACATACAAATAGACAAATAAGTAAAGGACATCAGCCACTAGGCCAAATATTCCCTGGAAGTTAGAAACTATGTATTTTTATTCCTAATGCCTAGCACTTAGCTTGTGCTTATTAAATGATTTTTGAAGTAAACTGAGGAAATATTAAAATATGCCAAAAGTAGTCAAGTAATAAAAAGTAAATTGAAATCATTATTTTCTATCTATGTAGTGGACAAAGCTAAAAGGAAAAGAATAATTTTTTTTTTTTTTTTGAGACGGAGTCTCGCTCTGTCGCCCCGGCTGGAGTGCAGTGCCCGGATCTCAGCTCACTGCAAGCTCCGCCTCACGGGTTTACACCATTCTCCTGCCTCAGCCTCCCAAGTAGCTGGGACTACAGGCGCCTGCCACCTCGCCCAGCTAGTTTTTTTTTTTGTATTTTTTAGTAGAGACGGGGTTTCACCGTGTTAGCCAGGATGGTCTCGATCTCCTGACCTCGTGATCTGCCCGTCTTGGCCTCCCAAAGTGCTGGGATTACAGGCTTGAGCCACCGCGCCCGGCCAGGAAAAGAATAATATTTAATGATGACAAGTTTGTTGAGGCAGTCCATTTTACCTATTATTTGTGCAGGCAGAATTAATAAAGTGCTAATAATGGTATGGACACAGATAATAGTAAAAAGTGGGAAATAATCCAATTTAATGTTCTATAAAAAGGAGATTGGTTTAAGTATGCAATAGTGTGTCTATAATGAAACATTAGTCTGTCCTTAAAATGAGATTTATAGAGTTTTAGGTAATTTTTGTTACCATACAGGCTACATAGTAAAATCCTAAATGAGAAACTAGAATGTAAATAGAATGTAAAGTAATACATATATATACATACGTATACATATATACATATGAGCACAATCATATAAAAGTTATACTTGAATGAAAGCCAAGATAAAATCACCAAAATTTTCTTTCTGCCAAGAAGGAAGGGTAATTTCATAGTGTTCCTCCTTTTTCTTTGTTTCCCAGAGTTTCTCTATAAGTAATACCACTAGAAATAACATTTAAATAAGATCCAGTCAAGATATCCATAGGATTTTAAGAAGCCTCCTGTGTAACAACTTCATACAAAAAATAAAATTAATATTTCAAACATCACGGGGTTGATAACCTGTATTTTTCAACACGGTTTGGAGAAAACGTATTCCCTTTTGTGGTGATGGTATTGGTGGCTGAGCTACCACTTGTGGTCATCACACATGGACACCCAATCCATTGTTTCTGGTGTTATGTCAACACAGGGAATACATAAGACCAGAGATTGCCTGGACTTTCAATCTGCATCTACTTAGTGGCTACATTTTGTATCAAAACAAAAACAACCAAACAAAAAGACCACAAGGAAAGTAAATAAATACTTGGAGAGACTCGTCCTTGAAAGTCCCTGAGAAATCCAAACTGCAGATCAGGAGGAGAGGCTGCTCAAAGCAAAGCCCCAGCTGACCTCCAGGGAAGGGTATTAGGGGAAAACCAAACAAAATATTCGGTAAAAATAGAAGAGAGGAGAACATCATTCGTAAGTGACACTTCACAGTTTCAAAGCACTTATCTAGGTTATATTATTTCCCATCATGTCTACTTTACAAAAATGAGCGAAAGTTATCATTCGTGTTTTACAGAAGAGAAATGGGAGCCTTGAGAGGTGACATGACTTGTGCAGCAGTAAAGTGGAGACTCGGGCCTCCCCGCAGGGTCTGGCATTCTTTCTAAATACGCCTCTATTTGTGTGAAGAAGCCCATGGAGCGTGTCTGGTCAGGTGAGGAAGAGGAAGAGGGCAGGTCACAGTGCAGTCCAGGCAGCATGTTGCAATGACCCTGATATATGCACCTGGAGATATGGCTCATCCTATGAGCTGCTTCTGCAATTTTTTGGGTGAGGTGGAGTGGTGGAATCAAGGCAATGTAGAGAAGGCTGGAAAATTAGATACCAGTGATGGGAGGAAATATGGTCTACGTGGGTTGATTATATACATATAAACAAAGCTCAACTGAAGAATCATTTCATTCTCTTGAAAAGCATTAGTGTCAAAGGAGTACTCTAGGAGGATACATGTGAAAAGAATAAGCTTTTTTTACTTTGTTCTTTCCTTGTTAACTTTTGTGACCTGGCAGCAGAATTTGAATGTGAATGGGCTAAAGGAGAATCTTAGGCAGATCAATCTGTATTCAAAATACAGGATGAACCATGGTGAGCAGAGGAACAGGGAAAAAATAAAAGTAAATGAACAAGATGTTCTAGACATAAGTTAAAAGAAAGAAAAAAAACCAGACACAGATTAACAACTGGAACTGGAAAGCATCCACCACGAGGTCCTAAGGGAATCAAGGGTCAAGCAAGAAAAGTTGGAAAAAGTAAGCAACCCAGGGGACCTCTGCCCCCATTGCTGACTTTGAACCCCCCGTGAGAGTTCAGGGAAGGGACACTGTACTTTATTTTTTATTTAATTATTTAATAATTAATTTTAATTAATTATTTTTTGTTTTTTTTTTGAGACAGAGTCTCACTCTGTCACCAGACTGGAGTGCAGTGGTGTGATCTCGGCTCACTGCAAGCTCTGCCTCCTGGGTTCAAGCGATTCTCCTGCCTCAGCTTCCAGAGTAGCTGGGACTACAGGCGGGGGCCACCATGCCCGGCTAATTTTTGTATTTTTAGTAGAGACGGGGTTTCACTATGTTGGCCAGGATGGGGATACTGTACTTTAAAAAGGCTGTGTCCGTGGAGATATCAACCTAAAATGCTGCCATAAACAAATGAAACAACCAAAATTTAGGGTAAAACATTTAGGGAGAAAAGAAAACGTTTTCTTGGCTTTGCGGGAAGTGACATGGTGGCTGTTTAATTACCACCCAAAGAGAGAGAACGGCCCTGAAAATGGGATGGAGGATCTGTCATGTGAAAGAGATTAAGAATCTGTAGTTGGGAAAAGTAAAAAGCAAACAGGCCATAATTAAAAATCTATGCAGTTTTTTTGTGTGTGTGTTTGGTTTTTGAGATGGAGTCTTGCTCTGTCTCCCAGGCTGGAGTGCAGTGGCACCGTATTAGCTCACTGCAACCTCTGTCTCCTGTGTTCAAGCAGTTCTCCTGCCTCAGCCTCCCGAGTAGCTGGGATTACAGGCGCCCACTACCACGCCCGGCTAATTTTTTTATATTTTTAGTAGAGACAGGGTTTCACCATGTTGGCCAGGCTGGTCTCGAACTCCTGACCTTGGATGATCCGCCCTCCTCGACCTCCCTGTAGTGTTGGGATTACAGGCGTGGGCCACCGCGCCCGGCCCCAAAATCTATTAAGTTTTAAAAGATAAGAATTAAGTAAATTGGGAAGACAATTCATTAAATACAAAATAGTTAAAATAAGGTGTGGCTCTTTGAAGCTTGGAGATTCGTATACATAAGGTGGAGTTTTAATCACATATCAGGGTGTAAATTTATGGAAGTAAAAGCCAAAAACATGGAGTGATTAATAAAGCACTGTTTACTCACCAGATAGTGGACTCCTCTGGGAAACCAGACATTTTAAACTTATGATTAAAAAGTGATGCTGATGTCCCCACCACACTAAATTACCAGGCAGCATGACTGAAACCAAGAAAGTGAGGAAACCAATTGTACTTGCTTCCTAATTATCAATGAGAGGTCTGAATATTAACGAGGCTAACTCTTTCCCAAGTGGTATGACCCTGCTGTAGCTCAGAAATGGACCCATTGAAACAGCCTTGCCAAAAGTTGGTGAGATAAGACTGGGGAGCTAGGAGGAAAGAAAAGCAAAGGCAGTGGGAAAGCAGAAACAGAGCTGAGACGGCCGCCATTACTCTGGGCTTTTGAAGTGATGCTGACATCTAGTGGTGCTGGGTAGGAAAAGCATGAGGAAGATCAAAGCATTTTTAAAATACCCTGATACAGGTCAGGTCAGGTTGTGTTCTACCCAAGTGTTCCACCCACACACACTCTTTGAGAAAAAGGATTGTTGTAAGACTGAGGCTAAGAAGTCGCGAGTATGGCTGGGTGATGAGGCTTATGAAGAAGCTATTGTACTTGGGTTTTTCCGCCCACAGAGGTACACACCCACGGCTGCTCTGAGACAGGCGGTGCTGTCTGCCAGCGTTGCCTTGGGTTGCCACCTCAGACTAAGTGCGTCCTCAGGCTTTCAGGGAGTGAGGACTTGGGAGAAGAGGAGGAAGACGGAGCACATAACACTGTTGGATATTTCAGGGGATGCTTCCATGTTGTTAAAATAATAAATCTTCATCACTGAGATGAAGGGAACTGGCAATGCTGGTAGGTTGGGGACTGGGAATCTTTACAATCATAAAAGGGACAGAAAGCTCCAATCCAACTTCTAATCATCATGAAAAGTGAATTTGGGATAGAGTCACATGGAGGATAAACTAATGACAAATGTATTGAATCAAATCCAACATTTCAAATATAAATCAAATTGCACCAGTTCTACAGTCTCTATTTGGTGGCATTTACCCAGGATGGCTGTTATCTGCAATTGACTCTGAGTCTGTACAAAGAGGTTTTACTCTTAGGAATCTACCCATGCACTCTGAATTATGATGCCAATAAAAGTGTAATCACTATACACCAAATGGTTTTCTGGAGGCTAGTGTCTATTTCTTTTATGCCTCAAAGCGGTTTGAACATATACAATAAGAAAATGGGAAAGACAGATACAAAGAAGTTTGAGAGAATTGTTTTCAAGCATACCATTGAATAATGGTAAGTTTTTCTGTCCAGGGAAATTTTAAAAATACATATAGATTATGTTCCTACCTCTGTCTGTACCATAGACATCCGGTATGACCTCATTTCTGACACCAGCCCTAAGATGTCGACAAACTCATGATCCCGAATGTGCTGCAAGAGCCTGTCCAGGGCAATGAATGTTCCCGTCCGTCCCACTCCAGCACTGCAAAAGAATGTTCCGATGGCACATTAATCAGATGGTCCTTCTTTTTTTTCTCTTTTTTCTTTTTTGAGACGGAGTCTTGCTCTGTCGCCCAGGCTAGAGGGCAATAGCGTGATCTCGGCTCACTGCAACCTCTGCCTCTTGGGTTCAAGTGATTCTCCTGCCTCAGCCTCCCGAGTAGCTGGGAATGCAGGCATGCGCCACCATGCCTGGCTAAGTTTTGTATTTTTAGTAGAGATGGAGTTTTGCCATGTTAGCCAGGCTGGTCTCGAACTCCTGACCTCAGGTGATCCTCCCACCTTGGCCTCCCAAAGTGCTGGAATTAGAGGCATGAGCCACCGCGGCCGGCCCAGATGGTGCTACTTTACTGTTGAAATAAAATTGATGATTTCTAAAAAACTTTTTTCCTTGTGGAAAAAAGAAGTTTAAGCTCCTGACAATATCTTCCACTTAACTGTTTTTTTTTTTTTTTTTTTTTTGATACGGAGTCTTGCTCTGTCACCCAGGCTGGAGTGCAGTGGCCTGGATCTCAGCTCACTGCAAGCTCTGCCTCCGGCTTGCCATTCTCCTGCCTCTCAGCCTCCGGAGTAGCTGGGACTACAGGCTTCCGGCCACTTCGCCCGCTAGTTTTGTATTTTAGTAGAGACGGGTTCACTGCAGCAGCTGCATGGTCTCGATCTCCTGACTGCGGATCCTTCCCACGCCTCCCAAAGTGCTGGGATTACAGGCTTGAGCCACCGCGCCCGCCAACTGTTTTTAAGTATGCAGTTGTGGTTGGTGTTCCTTCTGATGTTACATTTCTGACTGTCATGGCTACCTTCCTGAGAGAGATTTGCACTGCATTGGCCACACCCTTTTTCGGGGTCTCTGCTTCTGGAGAAAAGTAGGGATTCCACGTTGAGTACTCCCAGGAGCTGATTTCTGCATTCAGAGAGCTGATACACATAAACAATAACCTGTCTTTTGAACACCATCAGAGTTAAGCCCTCAGACCAGCTCAAAAGTCCAGTTGAGATGTCCATACTCTAACTCTAGCTCTGGGACCACAGAGATTTGTGTATCTTCAACCCTAAGTTCAGTTCACCACCCCAGACCTGTCTTACAGCACACCTGCCCTTTTAGGGGGTCCTGAGCCTGCTTCCATCTCACAGGGACCTTGAAATAGTTACCTTAAAATCACATGAAAAATGTGGACCCAGTCTCAGCCAGTCCCCCAATCCCAGTGCTCAGGGCACAGGTGGAAGTGGACGGACATGCGCCGGCCAACTGCCCTTCACAGTCCCTAGTTCTATGTGTTGAAGTCAGCCCTTTTTTCCCTCCAATCCTCAGCAAAGAGCCAAATGGCTCTAAGCTTTGAATTCCTGTGAAATGATGGGAAAAGAGAAAGTTCAAGCCAAGTATATGGAGTTTGCTAGAAAGATCCCACTCTATAAACCTTGAGTGTAAGGTTGCTTTTTCTACTAGACAACCCTTCCCTCCCAGGATTTCTCAGATAAAATGATCTGCCACTGAGTAAGCGCCTGTAAAGTCATATCCAGAACTGCACTTACTATCTTCCATGAAAGGAATCCATGAGTTTGACCCCAGAGTTGAACAGCTTCATTTTCTGCTCTTGAAAAAAACCATTTTGAGAACAGATAATCTTATCTGCTAAAGCACATCCTTTAACCTGTGAATGCCTACAGTGGATTGACAGCAACGATAACTGCCCTAAACAGAAACTTACTAGCTTATGAAGCATCTTCCTTTCCAGGGAGATGCACACTCCACACAAACACACATGAATGCACACACATACATCCTCATTCTAGCCATTCTAATTCACAAGGGCCAAGGCAGTAGGTCTGGGGTTGTAGATTTATTTGCTTAGGTTGGCATGGCTGCCAATGCTTCCCTTCACATCTTCATCTCACCGCCACCTGCCACATGCCATTGGAGCATGTTTATGTCCCCTATTCTTTGGAGGTTGCATAAGGATTTTACAGAAGTATTGTATCACAGAGAGAGATTTTGATGGAGCTCTGTTCGTATAGTCGGAAGAACAAATTAAATTTAATGATAACTGTTCCTGTTGGGAATTAGTGTGGACCCTGATTTTTTTACATCCTATATCCGTTTTCATTCTACTGTCTGAAAATTTAAGAGACAATGCTGAAGAGGAAGCATAGCAAATATGTTTATCTTCATAAGCTGAATATCTTCATTTTTTCTTTTCTTTTTCTAGTTTTTATGTCTATTTATATAATGTCGAGCTGTGATCAGCTTTCTATAATTTGACCTTGTATTTGTCCATGTTGTAACTACTCAGAATCCTTGATGGGGCAGGATAATATCACATATGAAGGGCATGATCTTTGCAGATTGGCATGCCTGGATTTGAATACTAACTCCTCCATGTTCTGGTTGCATGAAATTGTGTGAATCCCTTAACATCTCTACCCTTCTCTATTTTTTTTCCATTTAAAAATGGGAATAATAACATCTATCTTATAGGGTACAGATACAAGAAAGCCATAATAAATATTGTATATAGTAAGACATCAATTAATCATAGTTTAAAAAATCAGAATTCATTTAATTTTCAACTAAATCTGATAAGGGCTTATGGAATGGTGAGCTATTCCCCTTACAGAATCAACTCCTAATATTTAATAGACTATGCAGTTGATGAGGTTACCTGCAGTGTATAATCATGGGACCTTTGCTCTTGGTAGCTTGCTGTCGGACCATGTGTACAAACTGCAGGATACTTTCTGCAGCATTTGCTGTGGGCACACCATGATCAGGCCATGCCGTGTAGTTAAAATGCATCACATCCTGCATCTCGTCAGCCTTTAGAGAAAAAAAGCCAAAAACAAGCATTAATTTTTCAGTTCACTGTTAGGATGACCCAGGACTCCACTAGCGATCACAGGTTAATCATGCAAAAAGGTAGAGCCATGTTCCACACCTGGTCAATACACTTTCCATCCTTTCTAGTTTTGAGCACCATATCTGGCATAAAATAGGTAATGAAAAAAAAAAACACACTAATTATATAAAGCTTCAAATAGTAGGATAAGTAGGCTAATCTGTACCTGTGTAATTAAGGACAAAACTTAAGCAGATTAGGGTTTGCATCCTGGCTCTGTCATTTAGAAGCTGCATCAGCTTTGGCTAATGAATTCAACACTGTAGAAAGTGCTGTTGGCACCCTTTAGATACCTTTGCCAGCCTGAGGCACACTTTTCCCAGTTGCTGCTAACAGCACAGCAGTACCCATCTCTTGATAGTTGCCTTCCACTGCACAGAGGGGCTTCGACGGAAAATGCCTAAGAGGTTGCGTTCTCCTGCTGAGGGCAGCCCAGAGCTAATGCCTGACTAATTGTGGGGTACAAAAATCCAGCCTCTTTCAGAGTGAGACAATACCATGGTGCTGTTCATGCCCCAGCATTGTTTGTGGGATCCAGCACAGGTGAGACTTCAGCTGAATTCTCTGTAGGGCTTCTTCTCTATCAATCGGCTTCCCTTGCTCCCTTATGGGGTTTCCCCAAGAATGCACTTTCACAAAATCCCTTATATGAGAATCCTTGTCTTGGGCTTTGATACTAGAGGAACCACCTCACTGAGCTTCAGTTTTCTCATATCTAAAAGTGGCCTAATGATACTTATAACAAGAGTTGTTGTGTGGATTAAGTGTAATCATGTTTGTGATATTATTATTTACTAGTACCTCATTACTATCACTCACTGTCATCCAGCTCCATGCAATTGTATGGTTGGTTCTGGGAATCCCTAGTAAGTGAGTATAACTTGTATATGTATCCTATTCCTATTAACCCATACATCAAATATATTGTTTTTCCCTCTGAACTGAGTACATATTAACTAGAAGGTGGATCTTTCCAGATCAATTCTTTTTAGTTCCAACTAATTTGTAAGAGTGATATATTCTCCACTTGTTATCAACTGTCAGAAATATCCCAAACCCAGGCTTCATGAAGGTCTGATTCATCCCTCATTCCTCAAACTTGTGAAGAGCCTAGAATTCACTCAGAGGATGGAATACTATATCCTAACTGAGAAGGAAGGAAGCTTGACCTCGCTGTCAGTTTTGAACTAAGGTTTAAGCTCAGGTATTAAAAGAGAAATGAATTCCAAAGAGTCAGTGGTCTGAGGCAGAAAATAAATGTATAAAGACAATTCAAAAATAAAATGTATAAGTAAATATGTAAGATTTGTTTAAATATGCATAAGTTATTACCTCCCCTACACCCATTGTACCCTGTACCCTTGGCACCTAATATATCCCCAGTAGCGTGCAGCGCCTCCCCTACTATGTTCAAGGATTTTGGCTTAGACACACAGAACATGAAGTCTACAAAGACACTGGCTACCCTCACTGCTCTTTTCAGGAAGTATGTTGAGAAACTATCTTGGGCATAATGAATTGTGCAGAATAATTTACTTATGCAACGTCATGAGGATTTAAGAATACTCAGCCACCAAATAACTTTGGTTGCCAGGGAAGTTCAGGAAAATGCTTGCCCTGTTCAAATGCTGATCATAATTTGTATAACACATGTACATTGTAGCCAATATATATATTCCAGCACGGTTGAGGTGAAAATGTATTCAGTTAAAAAGTGCAAGGTGGGCCGGGTGCAGTGGCTTACGCCTGTAATCCCAGCACTTTGGGAGGCCGATGTGGGCAGATCACAAGGTCAGGAGATTGAGACCATCCTGGCTAACACAGTAAAACCCCATCTCTACTAAAAATACAAAAAAATTAACTGGCATGGTGGTGGGCGCCTGTAGTCCCAGCTACTCGGGAGGCTGAGGCAGGAGAATGGCGTGAATCCGGGAGGTGGAGCTTGCAGTGAGCCAAGATCACACCACTGCACGCCAGCCCAGGCGACAGAGTGAGACTCCGTCTCAAAAACAAACAAACAAACAAACAAAAAAAAGTGCAAGATAATTTAAACTCAGGAAATCATTAAATTGTAGTTTGTTTCTCCGCAGCTACAAGGCAGGGGTCCTGGAACTGGGGTCAGCCTGAATAGCAACCTGAATAGCAAGGCACAAAGTCCCTGGCAACAAACAGGTTTTTCATGATCTTTAGTCTCCAGCTCTCACTCAGTTCGTGCCAAGTTCCAAGTAGTAGAAAGTGACAAGTTGTGTGTTATGGTCATTTTTCTCCTTTCTTGTTAAAGGAGAAAACTCTTCTGGTTTTATCTTACTTAGCTATTCCTACATTTCTCTTACCTTGAGTTCCTTATTTATGTAATTTTATCTTTTTGTAATTGGAAAGTTTCCACATATCAAAATGGAATGGATAAAGAAGGGTATAAACAAAAAAGTGAAACAAATAGAAAAATATATTAATTAGCACAGCACAATGTTCTTTGGGCAACTTAGCCTTCATTGTAGGAGCTTAGCATTTAGATTCATTATGCTTATGGCCAAAAGGGGGCACTCTGGTACCAGATGCTTGTAACAAGTAAATTCCTTACAAGCAAACACTACTGTTCAATGTTTTATTCCTATTTTTCAAGTCCTTCACATGATTGTCATTGAAAGATAGGTCATCATTTAAGACCAAGGACAAGAAGCATAGTACTGACCATGCAATAATCTATGTGACTCTTCTTTGTCAACAGACTAGGCAGTGGAACAGACCCTATTTTGTGCTCTGAAATTTTTTCTCCTATGTGCAAACCTAGGGACAGATTCGTACTGTATTTGGTTATCAGTTTGCACTGGCTTTTCAATTGAAATAGCTAAGAACAAAAAACAGAGTTCAAATGGCATTCGGATTGACAAATATTTTCTCTGATGGAAAGTCTATTGATGCTTTACAAGTGCCTTATTATTTTTGAAATAACTCCTTCATTGACTGATTTATTCATTCCACAGGGATAGAGCACTGGCTTCTGAAACTCACAGTATACTGGGGAGGCAGACACAAAAAGCGAGAATTGTAACTATCTATGGTGTGCTGTGATAAAGCAGCTTACTTGAGACTCTGCCCCAGTGGAGGAAAGGGCTAATGGTGTCCCAGCCCAGAGAAGACTCCACAAAGGAGGTGACACTTAAGCTGAAACACTGCATTTGAGTAAAAACGTGCTTAACAAGGAAGCAATGTGAATTTCAAACGACTGAAACAACACAAAACACAGTCTGAGTTATACAGGAATTTGCCTAAATTCTCTTAGTCATAAAAGACATTGTTAACTGCCAGTTAACAATGATTAAGAAGTGATTTATCTCTTGTACATATCAATAAGTAGGCAGTATCAAGTTCTTACGTTGTATTGATATGGGCAATCTTTGTTTCCATTGCCTATTTTAAGGGTCAGCAAACATTTTCCGCAAAGGGACAGTTAGTAAATATTTTAGTTTTTGCAGATCATATAGTTTTGGTTGCAACTACTCAAGCTTGATGTAGCACAGAAGCAGTATAGACAATTCGTAAACAATGCAGGCTGTGTTCTAATAAAATGTTATATATGGACATTGAAATCTACATTTCACATAATTTACATATAGTATTTCATATAAAATATATTTTTTTGTTGATTTGTGTGTGTGTGTGTGTAGACAGTCTTGCTCTTGTTGCCCAGGCTGAAGTGTAGTGGCAAAATCTTGGCTCACTGCAACCTCCCCCCACTGAGCTCAAGCGATTCTCCCACCTCAGACTCTTGAGTAGCTGGGACTACAGGTGTGTACTACTATGCCAGCTAATTTTTGTATTTTTAGTCAGATGGGGTCTCCCTGTGTTGCTTAGGCGATCTTGAAATCCTGTGCTCAATGACCTGCTCGCCTCAGCCTCTCAAAGTGCTGGGATTACAGGCATGAACCACCGTGCTCAGCTGATTTTTTTTCAACCATTAAAAAAATGTAAAAACCATTCTTAGCTCATGGGCTTTATCCAACAGGCAGTGGGTAAATTTGTTCCACAGGCTACGATTTGCTATTTCCTTAACTATTAGAAAGGATTGTTTCTAAGCAGGGAAGAACATCTCGGTGAGAACTTTCCTATTCAATTTTGCCTTCATAGAGAGCATGTTCAAGTGGAGAGGGCTATTAATAGTAAAAACTCTACATTCTATAGGCTGAGGTCAATGGCATGACTTTGATGGATGTTAGCGCCTAAATCTGTCACAGAAATATTCAGCGTTTGCTCAGAGACTTGTCAGCAGAAAGGTGGCAGGCCTTGTGAGAAAAACAGACTTTTTTTTTTTTTTTTGGATGTGTTATCAATCAGAAGTCAATAGCCCTTCAAGAGCGATAGGGAATTATGATTAATAAGACCTAGAAGTACCTTCCAAACAATGAAAACCAAACCAGAACAAAATGAGAAAAAACAAACAAACAAAACCCAAACTACTAACTCATGGTTTAATTATTTAATTTAAAATGTAAGTGTGCCTTATAGACCCTAATTATACTCATGTATGATTAATATAAGTAATGAGAACACTTCTGTCTTCAATGATGCCTGATAAGCAATGATTAACAGTGTCTTCTATGATCCTGAGCTAATTTGAGATGAACTAGTGCAGACTTTTTACTGCATCTTCTCAGCCTCTCCAGAACAACCATATCATCCCCACCATCACTGATGAACTGGGGAACAATGACACTGAAAGTGGATTTTTCCTCTTGAAGGAGGCAGCATTGCAAAGCTCCAAGTGCTCACTGGGGTGGTCTCCCAGCACTTGCCCGGCGGTGGTGGGGTAGGTGGCAGTCCAAGTGCTCACTGGGGCGGTCTCCCAGCACTTGCCCGGCGGTGGTGGGGTAGGTGGCAGCACAAGGACAGCACCTGCTCTCTGCTTGGTGACTTACATAGTTGATCCGGAAGTGTCTACAGGCCCAGTCGTCCTGTTCTTCCTCTGAAATCATCTCCACAGTGATGTCTCCGTAGGCTATAGGTTCTTCCGTGAATGGCCAGTAATGGTCACATTTCACCTGGAGCAAGGACAAAACAATTGTTTAAAACAAACAGGCTAGGAAAGCAATTAAGCCTGTGCTCACTTAGGGAAAACAAAGGTATTTGCCTGTGATGAATTAGATAGGACCGTGGTGAAGATGAAACGTAAAGCAAATACAATCGTTTTTGCTACATAGTGTGAATTCTTATCACATGACTTGGGTCATTCTTATCATACCTAACTGAAACAGAGTTGAGGGGTCAGGGGATAAAGCACTCAGAACACCCCAGCTACTTGGGAGGCTGAGGCAGGAGAATCGCTTGAACCCGGGAGGCAGAGGTTGCAGTGAGCCGAGATCGCGCCACTGCACTCCAGCCTGCGCGACAGAGAGAGGCTCCGTCTCAAAAACAACAACAACAACAAAAAGCACTCAAAACGCGTAACATTGTTCCAGGAATATAATTCTCCGTAAGCCCTGGTTGCTGAAACTGCCGTTAGTAACTTGAAACCAGTGTTATCTAATAGCAACTGAAACAACCTCCTGCGACTCTGAGACTAGTTTTACCCACCACCATCCATTCACCAATCCGAGCTTGCCAGCTCCCCAAAACTTTACTAGTGCTAATGAACTTTCCTGCAAAACAATATGCAGTATTTCTCCTTTTTAGAAGACTTCCAACCTTCTCTTTTTTCCTTTGAACGCTGCAAAGACCACCAGGTCTGTGTGTTTGCCCCCAAATTGTAATTCTTGCTTCACGAATACAATGTTTTAAATTTAGCGCTTTGTCTCTACGTTTTATTTGACTTTGAAAACAGCAAGCATTTCATCAGTGGCAGAGGCTGGGGCAGGTTTTGCTGCTAAGTGGGAACTGCTTCAGTAAGTACGTACCCTCCTTTTCTCATTACACTGAGTGAGCATGACAATAATCTGAGACTTCTGTTGCAGGACCATCTTCCAGAAGTCATTTCTGGTTTCAGGCAGTGGTCCCTGGGTGGCAATATACTCCTGGGGTGAGTTGTATCCCTGAAAGATAAGTGACAAAATTATCACCTAACCAGCCACTGTCAACACCAAATGCTGCTCAACGCCTATGGGAAAAAAAATGAAAATTTACTGGTGATAAAATTGGCAAAGGATCACACACCTATGTAACGTTTTCTCCTTTTTTAATCAAAGAGGCTGTCAGATAACTGACCATAATTAGTCTGTGGGATTGTAAGCATTGTTCTCCAGAAGGCTGCAAAAATCACATCCACACCTTTTTATGACAATAGTAACGATCTTTATATTTTAAAAGTGCAGGTGTTAGCGTGGAACCCTTTGAATTTGGTTGCTGAAACAAATTTAAACACAAGATAGGTGATCTTTAGCCTTTCTACTTTCCCTTTCACTGGTCCTTTATAAAGAAATAGAAACATTACTAGTCTATGGACTTTTTTTGGTATTCTTTATTATGAAATGGGGTAATGCAAACTTTTTAGAATTCAATTGCTGGGTTGGGAATGGCTCTCTTTTGAACTGTTTGACACATCCGTATAGCCCTGCTAGTCTTTCTCTGGCTGGGTTAGCACTGGGGTGCCTGATTTTTTTTTCTACTTACAGGAATATAGTTGGCATTGATGTAGTCTGCACCTTCCTCTTCGTTCATGGAGACTAATCTCACACGGCTGAAGTCATCTGTAGAGAATAAGGAGAAAAAAATATTAAAATTCAGGATGGAAGGAAAAACTATTTTGACCCTCTCTATCCAGTATTAAGTTAAATAAGTCAGTGACAGAGTAGGTAGATAATAATTTTTAGCCTGATATTTTAGCCATTCTTCAACTTTAGTTTGTTGTTTAATTAAATAAGTGAATATCTTCCAACCACTATTTTTTTTTTCACTACCAGCTCTCCTGTCCTTGAAAGAATTGTTTCCAGGATTGTTTAGGGGTTGTGCAGAGTATTTCAGGAACTAAAATATCTGTGAGACTGACTGGACAGCTATAGTATGTAGCCTCAGCACACAGTTTTCGTTTCACCTAGAGATGTCCAGAGAGTTCACTTCTTTAAGGAAGCCTAGACAAGAGAAGATGCATGGGTTTCTTTTGTAGGTGGACATTAAATGAAAGAAGTAATTTCTGAACTGTGGACAGATGTGAAGTGTTATTATGATAATATATCTAATTTCATCAAGAAACCATATCAAGAAGAGACTTCTCTTTCTAGAGCGTTTTCAGCCTTCCTTTTCTCACTTTTCCATTCGTGCCTAGCTCCTACAGCGTGTAGCAGAGAGAAAAGTGAAATCTAAACTGGAATGTATTTTGATTGTTTTGTAAGTACTTTATATTACCTTTTTTCTTGAATGTTGCTTTTTATTACAAAATGCTAAGCAACTATATAACTTGTCAGAAGTTAGAGAAGGAATTTTAATATGTTGCATTGCCTTTCAATTTGCCTCTTTCCATTATCAATGAATTGACTGAAAATATTTTATGAGAGTACAAATGATCCAGTCCCCAATTTGACTATGGCTTTCTAATCTCTAAAGGGCCAAATGGTCAGTCTTTTTGTTCAGATACAATTCACTTAAAAGCACAATAATTAAATCTTCCTCCATATGATAAGATCTAAAGACATCAAAGCAGAGTGAGATCAATGCAATCTTAGACGTGGCCTTGAGATCCAGACCACAGCTGGGTGTGGTCAGAGATTGGTGAAATTGATTAATCTGCAATGACAGTCCTTCAACCCTTAAAAGACATGAGTAGGATTGGCACAATTGATGATCTTACATGGTAGGATGTTTGTGTAACGGTTTTTACATCGATTCAGTGGAAGATCTGCAGCAAAGTGTGGGATATCCAGTCCAATCAATTTCAACTCCTGTAAAGGACAGAGAATGGATTTGAGATTTCCACACATGGTGTGAAATGGATTATCGTTCACACTGGTTTATTGCTCACAAGCCCTTTGGTATATGACACTGCAGTGGCTCCCATTAGAGGCGGAGTGTACTCTTCCACCCCACTATTGTCAACTTGGTTTGGCCAATGATCTTAGGTAGAAATCAAGTCCAGTCAGGAGCTTTCAATGCACTTGCTTGTTTGGTTTGCCCTCTTAGGTGCCTGCTGTCTGCCATGAAAAGGACATGACCAGGGAAGCTGCTAGTCCCAGAATGAGGAGACACAGAGGGCAGACCTGACTCTGACCCATAGCCTGAAGCAGAACTGCCCCAGCTGTTCCACAGACCCGTGAGTGAGAAAAGTAAATGTTATTGTAGAGATTTTGAGGTTGTTTCTCATATAGCATTACTGTGGTAATAGCTATCTAATACAACACATAAATACCTTGGATAACTTAGTGGTCATTTGGAGAAGTAAGAGCTATATGTATAACACTCAGGGTATGAAAAATTTGAAAATAAAAATGTTTTTCAGATTTTTGGAGGAATAGGGTAACTTAAGTTTATGAAATTTGTATAAACTTTTCCTATTCTCTGAAGGAATCTACTTTTTTTTTTTTTTTTTCCTTGTAGGCAATGAGACTTAGAGAAAATAGTAAAAAAGAATGAGGAAGGAGTAGAGAACAATCTCCATGTTAAAAAGTATAGGATTAGGCCGGGCACGGTGGCTCAAGCCTGTAATCCCAGCAGTTTGGGAGGCCGAGACGGGCGGATCACAAGATCAGGAGATCGAGACCATCCTGGCTAACATAGTGAAACCCCGTCTCTACTAACAAATACAAAAAACTAGCTGGGTGAGGTGGCAGGCGCCTGTAGTCCCAGCTACTCAGGAGGCTGAGGCAGGAGAATGGTGTAAACCCGGAAGGTGGAGCTTGCAGTGGGCTGGGATCCGGCCACTGCACTCCAGCCTGGGCGACAGAGCGAGACTCCGTCTCAAAAAAAAAAAAAAAAAAAGTATAGGATTAACAGGCACTAAATATCTGGTAATAAATATCTGAATATCTGGTGATGAAACCTCAAACATAAAGATGGATCTGTAGTTGCTGGGGAAAATCCTTTAGTGAGAATAAGAACATTCAAATGTCTGCCTCCATATATTGGTACTCTTATAAACCTCATTTCAGAAGGTGCACTGATAGGAAATTTTTATATAAATAACCGTCACACTTCAAAAATGGTATGTTATGGGGTAAGGGGGATTTCTAAGTTGCTACGCCGTGTATCTTATAGGAAACAAGGGGATTGTGGTCAGGCCATCTGTATTTCCTGGAGGCATCATTCACATTGTGGTCTATGTGAATGGTGTCCACTGGAGTTGTACAATGCACAGCCAATGCAGTGGATCTAGTTATATTCCTACACAAATTTTAGAGGAATATTAGTAAACAGTGTACATAACTGTGTATAAGCAGGATTACCCACGTAGTATGCATCTTTCTATAAGACTATTAAGTGAGGCAGAAATCGCTTATTAGAAATTTTATTTACATTTATAGAAGGTTAATATTGAGCCCAAGTTTTACTCTTCATAATTCCTCCCAATTATTACTTCAAGGAATCAAAGTTGGAGGAATACTTTCCTGGGAGAAGAATTTTGGAGCATCTTTTAACACTGTTGAAGAGAATTGGAGACATTGGACCATGTTCTAGTATTGAATAGGGATATCTCTTTCATGCCCTTTGTGTCTTTATTCAAGTGTTCTTTGCAAACACATGCTTTATTAATCAAGTTATTGGGTCTTCTGATGCTTTTAAATAGAAGATCCATGGTGGCAAATTACCTTGTGCTTAATGGCATTGGGTTGCCTGACTGTAGCCAACATGGATGAACCAACAAAATTTGCCCAGATTTCTCTCTTCCTTTGATTTCTCATCACTTTTGGCTTTTCAAGATGACAGTATCTCAAGTTCTTTGGACTAAGTTGATGTTAGTCTTACATACAAACTATGTTACATTTGATTTTCAACTCACAAAATTGGTTTTCTTCCATCTCAAGCACTTACTTGCCAAATATATTTAGGTAGATGCTTGCCATTGTTACTTTATAATGGAGCATTCCATTTTAAAGGGTATTCAAAGGTTGACTATATTTTTCTTGTAAGAAACAACTTATTTTTAGTAAATTTCAACTAAATCAGTGTAATGTTTAGGTTAGTTCCTTTTGGTGGTTATAAGCTTATTTAAATTGCTTAAATTCTTTTAGAAATCTACCTCCTTTAGAAAATGCCTGCATAGATATTTTTTCAAAATATCTCACATATTTTGATGTGCCACTTAATAAACTATATGTTCGTGGAAGGGTAGTTAACTTTCTTTTTTTTAACATCAGTTCAATTACCTGTAAGATAAGGCTAGTAATTTCTCCATACCTTCCTTTTTTATAGTGACTATCAAATGGAATAATTTAATTCAACAAATACTAATACAGCACTATTGATAATCATTGTGAAATACTTTTGCGATGATTCTTTGTTTTGCTTTGCCTGGCTCCACAATTTCTTCCTCCTTTGCCATTTATGCCAGCAGACCAATAACTCTTCCCCCAGTTTCCTTGCTTTGGGGACAGACTGGTAAGCCACAGGAAAAGGCCTCAGATACGAAAGGAATTGTGAAACCAGATTGAGGCTGAGTGTTTGAGCACATGTGGAAACTGACTAAACTGATAGAACTTTAATTGTGTGTTGCCTTCCTGCTGTAAATACTCTAAGTTGATAAGAGAGGTTTAATTGGCTGAACACTGTAAGTGGAAGTTGCCAAAGTTGAATTGCAGCAAAGCGGGAACTGCATGTAAACACAATATGCTTAGCAGCCTTTGTAATTTAGCCTGTCACTAAGTGGAAAATAAAATATTAAGTTTCCAGTTCAGCAGCTTTGAAGTTATTTTCTTTCCAACCATATGGAAATTCCATTGGCTTAAATCTTTACGAAGACAAAGTATGGAGTGATAAACCTGAAACCCACATAAATCATTTTTGAATTTTCTTTTGTCAGTTTTGTTTCTAAATATAATTTATCACCCTTTTTTTCTAGGCTATACAGTCATCTGTAGTGGGTTGACTGGTGATCCCCAATAAGATACGTCTATGTCCTAACCCCTAGAACCCGTGAATGTGATCTCATTTGGAGAAAGTGTCTTTGCAGTTGTAATTAAGTTAAAGAACATGAGATGAGATCATCCTGGAGTAGAGGAAAAGGAATGTAAAGATGGAGACAGATCAGAGTTATGCAGATGCAAGCCAAGGAGTCACTGCGGCCAACGGAAGCTGAAAGAGGCAAAGAAAAATTCTTCCCTAGAGCCTTAAGGGGAGTATGGCCCGCTGACACTTTGATCTTGGAATTCTGGCTCTGCAATTGTGAGAATAAATTTCTGCTGTTTTAAACTACCACAACTGTGGTAATTTGTTATGGGAGCCATAGGAACTAATATGGTCACCCAAACCCAATAGCAGGCTATGTTTTGTTGGCTGTGTTTGAAGCATACGGGTCTTGGAAAGCAAAGCACAAGCATATACATTATATTAGTTGACTTGGGCTGCCATAACAAAACACTAGAGAGTGGTGGTTTAAACAGTAGAGATTTATGTCTCACAGTTCTAGAGGTTGCGAAGTCCAAGATCAAGATGCCAACAAGGTAGATTTCATTCTTAGGCATCTTGTCTTGGCTAATCCTGAGACAGTCAGGTAGGAGGGGGTTCTTGGAGAAATTCCAACTAGCCTGCTGACAGAGGTAGAGCCTTGGGAAGTTCACCATGTTTGCAGTGGGGAAGGAGCCTGGTCTCTCCTCTTCCTGTGTGGAACCTGAGATTCAAGCTGCCGGTGGGAAGTGCTCTAGCAGGGACTCCAGCCTAGTGAGAGTCCCTGTTTCTCCCTTTTCTTCCTTTTCACCCAATAAAACCCTGTTTTACTCACCCTCCAAACAGCCTGTGACCTAAATTTTCATGGCTGTGGGATGGACAAGGACCTCATCTTCAGCTGAACTAAGGAAAAGTCCTGCAACAATCCTGCCATGAAGTCCTCACCCTCATGAGCTCATCTCATCCTAATTACTTAGCAAGGGCTCCATCTCCAAATACCATTGCTTTGGGGGTTAGGGATTAAACATAGGAATTTTGGGGGGTCACAAATATTCAGCCCATAACCTGCAACATCATCTTCTGAGGACAGCACAATCTGTATTCTGGTCTTAGGGTTTGTAACAGTGTCAGTTTGCTTTTGGTGTTTGCTTTGGGATAGGTTGGACATCAGAGCCAGATGAACTAGACTACTAGATTACTTGTCTGTAGGCATGGAAAAAGTGAAGAAAAACAATGTGCCAGTGGTGTTGACAGAAGAAGTTCCATGTATAGCAAGTAAATTCTACTACCAGAAATCAAAGGTCACCTCTTGTGAACTGCACAGCCAGTTCTGTAGCTTGTTTTCCTGTTTGTTTGTTTGTTTTTTATCTTTGCAGCCACATGTCTGAACAGAGATGGTGAGGGCCTTTACTAGTATCCTGATCAAACACTAAGTACAGACATTAATAGCAGAATGAGCAACATGTGATATGTCTTCTGGACTCTCACATTTCGGTTATAAAGTCTGGTTCTTCAAAATCTTTCCCATGTGAAACATAAAAAATGAGGAACCTGTTTTAATCCCTGGGTCGCAAGGCTTTTAAAGGAAAGGTGTATATTTTTATCAGAAGGATAATCAATCTTTCTAGCAGATTTAAAATCAGATTCAGAGGAAAGAAGAAATTTATTCAGTAAACACAAATTAGTAACTCATATAGCTTCATGTATGACTTACAGCTGTATTGGTAGTATATGTAAATCCAGACATTGGTTTCAATTTGCAAAATGCTTATAAATGATGTAATTTCTCAATGCAAATGGGATATTTCAATGTCAGCATAAAAATGAATACAAATACTAGGCATTAATATAAACAGAACAAGTAAAAGTTCAGCTGCTGGAATTATCTAGACCAAGGTGATTCGGTCATCTCATACCCTCTTGAATTCTCATTAGAGCTAGGAGCATTTTTTTCCTTAAGCCTCAATTAGCTATCAATATATTTCAAGAAAATTTGAGGGCTGCCATATGAAAGGTCCAGCATACGCCCTGAAGTCAGGCATGGGAGCACAATACTTCTATGAAAATCAGCAAGGAAACCCTGACACTGAGGATGTAGGGGGTAGAATGGGACTGAGGACTGGTAATACCTGAAGTCTGTCAAATGAAGAAGGAAGTAAATTGGACCAGTGGGCCACTGCTTGAGCAAATGTTAGTCCCAAACATACAGTCTAAGCCTGTGACTTAAAACAGAGCTCTAGAGAGTAACTTGTATTTTCCCACCAGAACATGTAAACAATGTCAGGACTTACCACCCAATTAATAACATATATGACAAATAATGTCCTAAGAATAGAAATGTATGAAGAGAGCATCATAATAAATAACAATATTAAAGACCTTCAAATCATGGTGTAATGGTTAATTTTATATGTCAACTTGGCCAGGCTATAGTGTCCAGTTGCTTGGCCAAACACCAGTCTGCTGCTGTGAAGGTGTTTTTCTCATATGTGATTAACATTTATGTAAGTAGAGTTTGAGGAAGGCTGATTATGCTACGTAATGTGGCTGGGCCTCATCCAGTCAGTTGAAGGCCTGATGAGAACAGATGGGTCCCACAAGGAGGGAGGAATTCTGCCTCCCCATTGCCCTCAGACTCAAAACTGCAACCTCAACTTTTCCTTGGGTCTCCAGCCTGCCAGCCTGCCATTCAGGTTTCAGACTTGCCAGCCTCCATAACCTCATAAGCCAATACCTTAAAATAGATCTCTCTCTATATAAATCATATTCATTCTATATAAACATCCCATTGGTTTCTCTGGAGAACCCTGACTAATACACATGGGTTATAAAGCTTGGTTGTAGCCTCATCCCATATTTAACCCATATTTCTCAAACACATTTGGTCTAGGACAGTTCTCCATTGTGCAAGACTGCCCCACTCATTGAAGAACATTTAACGCCCTGTCCCTCTTCCATAAAATACTGTTAGCATCCTCCTCCTAAGCTATTATAACAACCAAAAACACTCCCACACATTTTCAGATTTCCTCTGGGGGCTGACTGGTCCTTGTCCAGTTGGGAACCATTGATCTAGTTCAACTCACCCATTTTATACATAAAGAAACTAAGGTGATGAGAAAATGTACTTAAAAAAAGCAGAACATGATTATTTTTCAACACACGGCTTCTGTACAAACTCCAAATAAAACCCCAATATAAAAAAATGAGAAAAAATGGTATTTCATTTGCAGTGCTCGACAAAATGTTAACCTCTTGAATCATAAATCAGCTATTACAAATCAGTAACAAAATGATGAAGATTATAAGGTACATGAAAATAAAAGAAACAGAGGAAAATGAAGTAACACAAATGAATAATAGTGCTATATGAAGATGATGTAGCTTACTGTTAACAGATGGAAAAGTAATTTCTTTGTAATATTACATTATCAATGATTACAAATGTGGATATCTACTGTTTGTATAGTTTTAGGAAGTGGGTAACATGCAAACACTGGAAAAGCTCACTCTACTTATGGGAAATTTACTCAAAATGCACATTTTGCATATACTTTGCCTGGGCAGTTTCAATCCATAGGAATTACTCCAACAAAGTAGTTGGATAAATTGAAACTTATACATGAGCATGTTCACTACATAAAAAATCTGTAGGTAATACATCATCCCCCCCAACTCGTTATGTATCAATTGGTTAAGAAAAAAACATGTTTTTTAAAATGTTAATAATTAGTAGCCACACTGTAGTGAGGATTCAGGTTTTTAGATTCCTAGTTTAGCACATTCCTTTCTCCCTTATAAATCCTATGAAGTCAGGCTAAATGTATTCATTTATCCATTGAATGTATAGAAGCCCTCAGCATATTATAAATTGAACATTTAGCACATACAATTTATAATTCTGCTTTTCACAGTTTTGTGATATCTAAAGACAGCATGCTCATCACTTATTGCCTGGTTCTCCCAATACCTTCTGTTTATTGGGAGATAATGCCCTTCTTAGGTTTTGCTACTTGACCACATGGTTCTAGTTAGAGATTCTGTGCATCTGCCCTCTCTGGCTGTGATTGGTTTGAATGGGCACCATGACACAGGCTTGTCCATCAAAATCCTCCCCTGTTAATTATCAAACTGCAAACAAGAGAGATAATAGTTCCCTTTGGAAACCATGGAAACAAAAGGCTGTGGTGCTCAAAGGTTGTTGTTGGCTGCTTTTCACTATGAAAAATAGGTTGGGCTGGGCATCGTGGCTGACGGCTGTAATCCCAGCACTTTGGGAGGCCGAGGCAGCTAGATCACAAAGTAAGGAGTTCGATACCAGCCTGGCCAATATGGTAAAACCCTATCTCTACTAAAAATACAAAAGTTAGCCAGACATGGTAGCGGGGACCTGTAGGCCCAGCTACTCGAGAGGCTGAGGCAGGAGAACTGCTTGAACCCGGGAGGCGGAGCTTGCAGTGAGCTGAGATCGTGCGACTGCATTCCAGCCTGGGCAACAGAGCGAGACTCTGTCTCAAAAAAAAAAAAAAAAAAAAAAGAAAAGAAAAGAAAAAGAGCTCGGTGTTCAGTGAAACAAAGTGAAACCAAGGCAGAGAGAGAAATAGAGGGGCCTCTGCAGGGCTCCAGTCATCCCTGAAACTGTGCTGCTTCCCTCTCCATGGTTTAACTACTCAACCCTTTCTTTGATTGTGTGAGATACCTTAGTATCCTTTGAATAAACCCCCTTTCCTTTAGTCTAAACTAGTTTGTGCTATGTTTTTGTCACTCACAACTAAAAGAATATGTTTACTGGAAAATGACTTGTTGAATTTTTTATAATCATACAATTCAGAAACAGTGATAGTTACACTTGGGTTTCAAGACATAAACTGTGAGTTGCCAGCGGAGGTAATGATCCTAGCTGTGCCACCAAGGGCATGCAGGAATTAAGAAAATGTGACTTTAATAAGGTTAAAAGTGTAGCTACACCATAATTTCTATCACCATTGTCAGAATCATCTAGCTATTTATTTTCTCAGGTTTGCCTCATGTTTGCTTAGAAAAAATTCCTCCTTTCCTTGATATACTTTCTGAAATGCCATCCTCATCATTCATTTCCAATTCAAATTGAATGTCTTTGAGTATAGCATTTGGTGTAGCATCTATAATTTCCTATGCACCTGCGTGCAATGGATAAGTGAGCAGGCTCTGTGTAGAATTTTTCAGGACACAGGTGGTAGTTAGGGGTCTTTGTATTTGGTGATGTGTAAGATTCTTCTCATCCTCAAATTCACCGTTAGTGTCTCCACACCAGGACCATGATGCTTTTTGCAGACTACAGCTGTCCTTGGCTGATAAGTGGAAAGGAGAAATGATTTTAAAAAATGAAGAAAAAGCAGCTACCTTAGTAGAAAAGAGCACTTAAAAGGCTTTATAAAAAAAACAAAAAAACTGAAGAATTTAGAAAAATCACTTTATCTTCCCCTTTTCCCTGAATCACTGAACACTCAAGCCATGCTATAGAAACCTGAAGGATGGGAGGCCATTTAGACTGTTATGAGCTATAAAATATGTGGAAAGAAAAAGTGAGAACTAGTTATCTTCCCCCACACTGCTGAGATCTTAGACTCACTTCCATCTCTTCTGACACATGGTTTTAGATCCAAAGAAATATGTGTCCTTCAGAAAAAAAAGAGATGTTGGCAATCTTTTTCTTAACACAAATCATGTGTAAATTTATCTTCCCAATTTGTCCAAGGAAAGAAAATAAAACTGCACAAAAATTATTAAGTAGAATGCCAGGAGTCCTACAGTTTGAAAGGCCCCACTCCAGGATGTTATATGCCCAGGACACAAAGGGGGTCAGTTTTATCCACGATCCGCCCCTATTGTGGCCTAAGAAGCATGAGAAACTCTATAAATCCCCTGAAAGGGAAATTCTGCCTCAGGCTTCATGCCTCAGCTTGCATTTTTCTTCTTGTACTCTCGATTTCCCTGGTTTTCAATGATGACTTCTACTATACCTATGTTTGCCACCTTAGTACCTGCACCTATTCTCTTCTTCCCCTCATTTGTGCCACCTGAGGCCTTGCCCAGTCAGCAAGGATTGACAGCCCTTGCTCTGAACCAGCAGATCAGCACCCCCCACCCCCCCACTCCCCCTTCCCCCCCCCCCCCCCACCCCCCCCCCCCCCCCCCCCCACCCAGGCCAACGCCCTTTTTGTTATGCAAACACATCACAAGCACTGTCAGTGAGCAGGGACTTGATCCCAACACAAAACCCACAATTCCCAGGCCCTTTCCATTACAGAAGGTAGAAAATACCTTAACCAACTCACCTCAAACTGAAGAGAAAATTTATAGTCAGAGTCTTTGGCCATATCCTTAATATAGGCATCAAAGTCATCCAGTTGAACCGGGCTTTGCCAAACACAAAGAAATATATATACAATTTAAAATTCTTGCTGATAGGTATAATATATTGTTTAATATCATACTTCTTAATTTTCTTGGAGAAAATAGAAGTTTTACTTCTCTAAGGTTAGCACTCACCTTTTTATTATTTTTTTCTTTTTTATAGTTCAAGTTACCAATCCTTAATATATTGCAATTGAAAAGAAGGGCATATATATCCAGCTTCCTTGAGAGGAGAAATCTCTAGATTTTCACTGGACTCTTACTCTAGCAGTACAGTACTATATACATGCATACTCATATAAACATCCCCATATATGTTGCCTCTAGAAAACTCTGGCATATGGAAAATAACAAAGGAATAGATTTCAAAGACCTGTTTCAATTATGGTTTTGCTTTATTGACTGTGTTATCCTAGAGAATCACCTAACTCTTTCAGAGTCAATGTTCTCATCCATAAAATACAATAGTTATAGCTACGAGGTTGACATACGGTATATAAAGAATTTTAGTTTCAACAGCTTTACAAGTATAAGGAATTGTGCTGCTAGCTACAGTCTCTCCAAAGCAGAGGCAGGATCAGTGGGATGAAACTTTTGTCCAGAAAGCTCCCAGGGTCTCACTGGAGTGTCATCTTTAGAGGCTTGCATATCTAGATTCAATCAAGTAACACATCTGAGCTTACGTTTCTGCATCTGCAGCAGCAGTTCTCACTTCGTTTTTTTTAGAATAAGAATCTAATTTTATCTCCTGTAGTTTTCTATAGCTGCTTATCTCCTCTAGAGCCTACCTAAACCAATTTGCTCTCTAAAGTAGCTCTCTGCTTCTGCAGAATGCCACATTCTGTCATCTAACTCAAGCTTTTCCACTTTGGCAGGGTCCTTATAGTTGACCCTTCCCTTGGTCTTGTGGCATGTTACGCAGCCTATATCATTTAACTGTGGTCTTTTTTGTTTTGTTTTGAGACAGAGTCTTGCTCTGTCACCCAAACTGGAGTGTAGTGGCACTATTTAGGCTCACTGCAACTTCTGCCTCCTGGGTTCAAGCGATTCTCCTGCCTCAGCCTCCTGAGTAGCTGGGACTACAGGCAGGTGCCACCACGCCTGGCTAATTTTTGTATTTTTAGTAGAGATTTGGTTTCACCATGTTGTCCAGGGTGGTCTTGAACTCCTGACTTCAAGTGATCCACCTGCCTCGGCCTCCCGAAGTGCTGGGATTACAGGTATGAGCCACTGTGCCCGGCCTAACTGTGGTCTTATGTCCAATTAGCAAATACATAGTATTTAATAATGCTCATTTAAAGTTGTTGATTAGCTAATCTGATGAATTCATTTATGTTAATATTTTAGTAAATTTTAGAGGGCATTATATCTTCCAGAGAATACTTTAAACTGAAATGTTTTTACGTAATAATAATAACTCATTTATAAAACATGCTACACTTCATAAATATTCACATGCGTTATCTTGCTTAATCGATCCCTGAGGTAGGAACAGACAACATTAGCTCCAAGCTCCAGCTGAGAGAGCCATGGCTAAGAGAGTTAAATGAGTAGCCCAACATCACATGTCTACTAAGCAGTAGAATTCTCACTGGAATCCAGGGAGAGTAAGTCCTAGTTCAAAACTTGTCCCACTTCAAACTTGTTATCCTTCCAAAATAATGGGCTAAAGTTGGGACTCCTCTCCTGGAATGAACTCCCTTCAAATGGCAATCTCTGGCTGGTGTCTTTGGGCTGTATATTGGCCTTAAAGTTGGATTTAACAACTCTGGCTTTCATTTTGTTACTAGGAAAATGGGCACATGTACACTGAAGGCAAACCAGACAAAGTATTTATGGGTTAAAAGAAGTAAAAGCAAGAAGCAGAGGGAAAAAGAGAGAGGGAGGAAGGAATAGCAAACAGAAGAATGGACATAAGGGAGAACGAGAATGACCAGGAGAAGAAAAAGAAAGCTGGAAGGGAGCAAAGACCAAAAGGACAAATACCTACAGAGGAGAAAGAAAAAGAGGAGGTGAAGGAAAGGAAGGATGGAATGAAGACAAGTGGAGACAGAAAATGGGAACCAGGGGGACACGGTAGTGGTGGGGCATTTGGAGTGAAAGAAAAATGGTAGAGAAGGCAAATAAAAAGGTGAGAGGAAAGCCTCTCAAGAACTGTCTTCTAGAGAAGGAGAGAGGACTCAAAGGAAAATGAGAGGGGGAAGGCGGAAGCTGAATTGATGTGAGTTTTTTTTTTTTGCGTGTGGGTATGTTCTACCACTCCTAATCTCTACCATATCTTTTGTCTGGGTCTTGCTTCTCCTTCTTTTCTTTGCCTGGGTCTTGGGAGGAGCAAGCCTTGATAGTCTCTCCTTTTTGTCCAAGGACACTATCTTCAAAATGCTCTAGACTCTGCCTCTTTAGCTCACCTGCCAACCCAACTAATAGTTTTTGGTAACAAAGTCTTTCTGTTTCTGTGAAATCATCCCTCCCAGTTGATGGTACCCTCTCCTCTATTCAGTCTGGTCTTATCTCTCCTACATCAGTTGGTATGAGCCAATGGAATGTGTGCTGCTTTGAAATTGACTTAGAGACTGGACACGGTGACTCATGCCTGTAATCCCAGCACTTTGGGAGACTGAGGAGGGTGGATCACATGAGGTCAGGAGTTCTAGACCAGCCTGACCAATATGGTGAAATTTCATCTCTCCTGAAAATACAAAAATTAGCCAGGCATGGTGGCATGTGCCTGTAGTACCAGCTACTCGGGAGGCTGAGGCAGGAGAATCACTTGAACCCGGGAGATGGAGGTCGCAGTGAGCCAAGATTGTGCCACTGCACTCCAGCCTGGGTGACAGAGCGAGGCTTCATCTAAAAAAATACAATAAAATAAATTTAAAAATAAAAATAAATTTAAAAAATGAAATTGACTTAGAAAAAATTATTCTGTTTTCATATATGCCATAAAATTATATGCCACTCAAGACTGACTAGAAACATTTTTACGTCAGCTTTTCTTTTGGATTATGTCATGGATTACTGATGATTTCTTTCCATAAGCATAGATGCCACAGACCTGGCTGGACCCCCTAATTGCCTTCTTGTACTAATTCACCAGTGTTCTATATAGGCAGGTATCAAGAACAAACTCTATATAAAGGAAAGTTCCACTCTTCACAGGTAGAAATATAACTAAGAAAAGGCATGGAGGTGATAATCTAATAGGCTTTTGAAATCAACTGGGGGTTAATTTTCACTCACCACAATCGTAATTCTTCTGATTTAATGGTTTAATAGATAAGGAAAACCACAGGCTAGGTTAATTATCTTTTCTATTTATTATACAGGTTTCTTGAGACAGCATTATCAAAGTATTTATTATAATATCAAATAGAGTAAAAGCCTTTTCCTGCAATAAACACAGAATTTCAAAATACTAACAGGATTTTTGAAACTCTTTGATGTAGTTAAATATTAGGTTTTCATATACTGTATTTAGAATACCATATTTCCTCCTCCAAGACTTTAAAAATTACTAATGATCCACTCTCTCAGATTTGAAATGATAAACATTATCCTTATTTCTGATGTGATTTCTGTGGCCACTGCCACTCAGGCATAAACGACCGATACATTAAGGTGCTTAGCTATCATAATATGCATTTGCCTCTTTCTTAAGCATCTCTTCTATTTGAAGACAAACAATCTTTAATTGGAACATTAAGATTACTATAACAAACATCCTTTTAAATGACATAGTAAGAAAAACTTACTTTGTCAGTTTCCTCTTCTTTAAACCGTTTTTACTCCTAATAATTAAAAAAGAAAAGACAAATTTATCTGGGCAAAAGAACTGATTAACATAATAATTAAACTTGAAGAGCTTTAAATAATTACATCAGGTACCTCAGTTTTATTTAATTTTCATGAAACACACATCAGGTTTGTTTAATTACTTTTCCTTACATGAGAAGATAATAATAATTTCAGATTCATTTTTTAAAACTCTACTAGATTGCATGAACATATCTGCACTTTATACTTTCCATTTGCCAAGAACTGAGTTCTAGAAATGAAATTTTTAACTGCTGTCAATTAAGTTGCTAGAGCAGTTTGTAAATGTCTAGAAGTATTTATCTACCACCTGCACACTCCAGTTTCTACAGGCAGGAAGGAAGAATTGGGGAATGAAATGGAGAACTAATAAAGAGAGGGTGGAATGTTGTTTTCTTAGTTAAAGACTAAAATAACTTTTTCTGACATTTTTCTTTGGGGATGTGAATGTGTGCTGTCAGTGTGGACATGTATCTTATACAATTCTACTATGGCATTGTTTTTATTTCATCTTGAACTAATTTTTAAGCTATCTGAAGAACTGGACCTATTCCTGCTTGCTCTTCATCATTACTAGTCTATAAGCTGAAACACAAGAAATGCTAATGCATGCTTTAGTTAGTTATATTTGTTTAGGGGATAATTACGGTAATGGTTTTCACCCAACCAAGTAAGATAACTCACCTAAGTTATCTAAAGCTAACAGTATCTATCAAAGCACTTTGTGATTTTATTCTTATTGTCTTCTATAAATAATAAATGTTGAAACATGATTGATTGTATGAATGACATTATAACAAACTTTTTGTAAGTAATTCTCAGAGGTCTTTACATAATTTTGATGGAAGCCCCCGCTTTTCAGAAAATAAACAGTCTATAGTAAATAACCAGTTGTAATCTTAGTACTTTAATGTGTCCAAATATTTATTTATATTTACAATTATGAATGTTTGGATATCTCCACTTCCTGAAAGCTTTTAGCAGGATGAAGCGCTACTTTGTGCTTTCACAGCACTTTGCAAACGGAGAGTTTCTCACGTTGTGTGACTGTTAGTTGCAGGTACACACCTTGCTACACTCACTTTATAACTTCCCCCCAGGGCTGAGCATCGTTAATGAAACACATAGTGGGTGGTCAATAAACGTTTATTCAGTTGAACTGAAACAAAATATCTCTGCCATGTTACCCTCAGAATTTCACTTAATGATTCCTTTAACAATTGAGTACTAGACTTGGGCTTGTGATGTTCTGATTGAAAAGATGGGACTTGTGGATGAAGAGAAAGTAATGCAGGTCAGGAAATGTAGGAACACATCCATGAAGGCAAGTGGTGTTTGTGGTTTTCAGGTAGCTTTAATTTCCTCCCACTTCTAAGTGAAAACAATCCATTCAATGGTTCCTGTTCTATTTTTTCCTCCCTCATCCTCTTTGTCTTCCATACCTGACATTTAGAGGGAAAAATCAGTCCAGTTTTTACTCTGCCTCTCCCTGATCCCCTCAAAAAACACTGTCATGTTGGACATAGCTGTATATTATAGACGTTTGGGAACCTAAAGGAATATTTATTGATAGTGTTTTTTATTCAGCCCCGTGATGGTAATTTAGTTAGTTTTAGGAATTCCATATTTACTTCTTGTAGTAAGTGCCAATTACTTTAGTGCTTTCGGAAAGCAGAATGTCAGCGGAGATGACTAACAGCTCTGGTAAAGTCAGGAGGCTGCCAACATATTTTGTGATCAGGAGTGAACAAAAAAAATACTTTCCTATCCAAACAGGCTTTAAAGGAAACTAGGAAGTAACAAATGTATGTAAGAGGGTAACACTGAATAAATTCAGTGCTGAAATATTAAGCTGCTACTACTCGGCAGCTGTGTACTGTGTAGAAACTTGATTCATAGAGGAGAGACACATTTTTTTCTTTCAATCGCATTCATTATTGAATGAACTTTCAATATAATGTATAATTATACTACGTTTTGTATGACATATCATATACTTATTGGCATAAGTAATCATGATTTGTATACAATTTGCATTGTTCTATTTAGATCTTGCTGATTCCAAAGAGTTTCTGTATCCTAAGGCTGTGGAACATGACAGGATTGAATTATGAAACTCCACAGCAACACTGATCAAATGTTCCTATATTTTCAATTGCTGTGCTAATTCCAAGACTAAAACAAGATAAAACCAGGGGAAAATTCATGCAGATTAAGACTTTGCTAGCAATTTTAACTTAAGCACATTCTGGAAGGAGCCA
Organism: Papio anubis; assembly: GCF_008728515.1. Lineage (NCBI taxonomy): Eukaryota > Metazoa > Chordata > Mammalia > Primates > Cercopithecidae > Papio > Papio anubis. The sequence continues at coordinate 14,599,378 of NC_044984.1, read as the reverse complement.
ATATGTGCACATGTTACAGTGACGATTTTGTGGGACATGTAGGGTATCGCCTTTTCATTGCAAAAGATTTTCCGAATCAATAAATAACCCCCATCAGACATACATACAGCATATATGCATAGACGATTGTGCACTTGTAATTTTTTCTCTTTCACTTATATTAGGAAGGTTCAAAATCCTAATGACTTCAAAAGTTAAGATACATTCTGCATAAGTTAGTCATGGTTATGACAGTCTTGGAAAGCCATCCACACTGCAATTCATTCCAAAAAAGCAATAGCAAGGACATGGGATTTATAATGGTTGAAATAAGACAAAAACAAAACTCTAAAAGTCTCCAATTTTGTAAGTGCTGCTTACTCTTTGATGAGGTAAGCAGAAACCATCCCCAAATCTTAAAAAGAACTTTAGGATTATATCATTCTTCAAATAGAACATGCAATCACCATGAGTAAAGCTGAGCATTTTCAACTAAATGCCACTTATTGCTTAAAATGCCAACTGCTTAGGATTGAGAACAAGCAGATGAATACCTGAGTAAAGCATGAGGGTCGTTATGGCAGTTTAAAAAAAAAAAAGGACTTAACGCTAAATCTAGATATAGCTAGTTCGACTTAGATGATTTCTTTCAATAGGAAACATACGCTAAGTTATGAAAGTCAGAAATCCTTGCAGAACACAATCCTGAGACTAACCTAACTGGGCACTGGTGCTCCACACTGATTCTGCTACCACCCCAGGAAAAGATTCGAGCAACACTATGAGAGAGAGAAAGAGTTTTTTTGATTTCCAAACAAACCACTAGTGACATCAGCTGGGTTTTAGAAAATCAACAGGAATATATATTTCCAAGAAATCGACAGTTTAGAAAGGAAGTTGGACAGTGTGTTAGGCAGGGGGCATCAGGGGAGATGGCTCTGTTATTAACAGCTGTTGTTAACAGGGTAGGTGAAATCTGAAGACAAACCCATCATTAGGAGGATTAAAAATGACTCTTTAGCCAATGAAAGCAGGGGAAAATAACCACAAGTTATTAGATGAAGCAAACAGGGAATTGGAGTGGTTGTGTGAGTAGAAGCTGTATTTCAATGAGCAGGGAATATGAATTTCACTTCTTTTGTATCTGGCATTGTACAAAAGGGCTGAGAACATAGTTTATATCCAGTATGTTTTCACTAGTTGGTATGTGTGAAATTTACTGAAGTGACAGAAAGCATGGAGCTCTATGTTTTACCTTCTCTTCTCACCTGAAGACAACCATTTACAGTTTCAAGGTGATTCTTCTAAAAATTCCTGAAGGGTATTTTCTCCCCATAAGTTGGATTTCATGCTATTTGATTGGTACTATAAATAGCAGACCTTGTGAGGGTTGCTGAAATTTGAAGATATGTTCATCAACGAGACCTATTAAGGAATACCTGCTTATTAGCACACACCTACCTTACAGAAGCTTAAAAATGAGCTGTGAAAAATGAGAAAGTCTCAGAGAATTAAGCAAGGAAATGATCTATGCATCTTTCTTTCATTTTATTTGCAATCTGGGATACTTTATGGGTATTTGCTATCAGTATTTTAACAATAGGCACACTATTTGAGGATGATTAGTAGATGTTCAGTTAAAAGTAAATGTATATTTTGAAGGTCGAAATGGAATTTATGTGTGCTATTCATACCTGAAAACTATTTGATGTCAAATACTGAAAATATGGAGTTGACTGTGCTGAAGCCCTATACTAAAAACCATAATAACAACGAACTTAGAATAACAGTGAATGGGTCCTCAGCATCTAGCACATTCCTTTGACTTAATTACTTATACATCATGTCTACTTTGTTTCAAAAGCTTTCCTCTAGTCTCTTTTTTTTAAAGAAGATATGAATTCTGGAATTAACAATCTCTATTTTGAGGAAATCCTTTTTTATGTTTCTTCCAGTGCAACTTGAAATCCTAAATTCTGCCAGCCGTATTTATTCTGTCCTTGGAGGAGCTGAAGAATATTTGGTCAATTGTCTTTTTGAATAAATAAATGCTCCAGATTGCTCATACCCACACCACCACCCCATAAGCTATTTTTTTTCTAGTCTATGAGATATTTTTATTGTTTTCTTCTGAGACCTTTTCAAGTTGTCCACATTTATGGATCTGTCTATACATAATTTAGTACCTAAACACTAGGTATTAATATTTAAGGACAATGACTTTTTTTTGTCAGTTCCCTGGGAAACCGCTACCTTTTATCTTATAGCACAGGAGAAGAAATAGTTCTTGATTCTTTAGTCTCAGAATTCAAGGTTACTATTATTATTACCTATTAAAAAGTCAAAAGGAACACTTCAAGATTTGATCATTAAAATGATCCAGAAATTAAAGAAAATAAGAAATTAAAGGAGTCTGCTCTTTACAGAGGAAAGAACAGATTTCAGAGAGACCTGAGTTTGGAACCTGGATTTTGTACATAGTGGAATGTGCTATTAAGACAGTTAATCTCCTTAAGCCTCCATTTCCACATTTCTAAAATGGGACTAAAATACTCTCTGCAGGATTGTGGGGGAGAATGAAATAAGATAATCATACAAAGAGGCTTGCATATAGTCAGCTGTTTCCTAGTCACTGAGTTAGCATTATTATAAAAACAAGGAGGCCTCAGATACAGAGAACTGTATAGACTCTGATTTCTCCTTCTTAATGCATTTCTACCTTCTTGGAAATTTGGAGCTCTCTAATGCATGAAGATGATAATGGAAAATGGAAAGCATTATTTGCAAAGATGAGAGGCCAATGGATTAACTCAATGAAGAAGCAAATAACTAGTATTAAACGGGAAAATAGGCTTGCCAAGAACATCAAGGAAAAAAATTTAACAGAAAACCTTATAGTTAACATCCTTATACCGTTAACTGCTTTAATTCACTTCAAGACATGATTAATAACTTTAGATATTATTGAACATACAAAATAGTTAAAAAGAAACTTTCCTTTTTGTTTACTTCTTGAAAGCTGACTTTTAAAGAGTTTGTGTTAAACAGTAAAAAAAAAAAAAAAAAATCACTTACCAAGGATTAATATAAAATGCCAAAAGATAATCAGTCCAAAGACATGAGGGTAGCAGGGTTAAGAAAGCAAATATACTCCTACGCCTGTGTGCATTAATAGATAACAGATGGAAAGATGAAAAAGTTGCAAGAGTTAGTAATATAAACTGTGAATAGATATAAGTAAATTACCTACTGGGATTAATTAATATGACAAGCACCTTAATTATAATTAAATATTAATCCATTTTGTAAAATATAAATGTGAGGGCTTAAATGCTACAATATTGACAAAATCAGTTTTTATTCACACATGACCTTATTGTAATCAGATATATTTCTTTCAACTTATTTTGTGTCAATTAGTCTGCTACCAGGTGATTACATTTTGCATTCAGTCAAATGAAGCACTTAAATGCCTCATTAGTTATCTTGAGGCTTATTCTTGCATATTATTCTTCCTATGCTTAAGCCTATTTTAAGAAACCTCTATAACATCATTTGACAGCTAAACAGCAGCTTGTGTGAGAAAATAAAAACGGTCACTTTAGGCTGAGCACGGTGGCTCACGCCTGTAATCCCAGCACTTTGGGAGGCCGAGGTGGGCGGATCATGAGGTCAGGAGTTCGAGACCATCCTTGCTAACACGATGAAACTCCGTCTCTACCAAAAAAACACAAAAAATTAGCTGGGCGTGGCAGTGGGCGGCTGTACTCCCAGCTACTCGGGAGGCTGAGGCAGGAGAACGGCGTAAACCCGGGAGGTGGAGCTTGCAGTGAGCCGAGATCGTGCCACTGCACTCCAGCCTGGGCGACAGAGCGAGACTCCATCTCAAAAAAAAATAAAAAGGTCAGTTTACATATACACATATACTGATTCCGATGAAGACTAAGCTTTTAAGAGACATTCTTACAAAGCTGCACTACTAAGGGTGACTTTCTGTATTATTTTTAAATTACTATACAATTTGTAAATATAACCCTTAAAACAGAGGTATGGATGATACTCCAATATCATTCATTCAAGATAAGTAGCTCATCAACTCCTTAGTCTGTGACCTCACTGATACTCAGCTAAGTAGGAGCAAAATAGTTTAGTTTCACTTTAATTCTAATTCAGACTGTTGATTTAAAATGCCTGGTTTCAGATATTCAAACCACTTGTCAAACAGAACACCCATTAATATAGATTTAAAAATACCCTGTGACTGCATCTAGAGTTATTCTGAGAATTAGGGGGAAAAATATTGTCACCTTGTCACTTCATTTATTACAATTCTTCACTGAGATATCTATTCTCAGTCAGCTAGAAAATGCTAGAGTCGGCAAAACTGTCTTTGCGAAGAGCTGCAAGATGTGCTTGATTTTATAGAAAGATCTTGAAGTGAATTCTCTTTTGCTGCAGTTCTCCCATGACTGGTCTCCCATAAATTCTATGAATTGTGACTGGCTGTGAAGTTAGTTAATACCTAGCTCTCATGAGTCACAAGTATTAAATACATATAATCGGATTGGTTCCTAGATGGGCCACTCATCACTGGTCTCCCACTGGGCCTTTTAAAAGGGTGAACCAGGCAAGAAACAAGTATCAGTGAGTCAATCTCTTCATTTTGGAAAGAGTACTAATATATTTGAACAAACCTAGTAATGTTTCCTAACTTTTCACCGTCAAGGGTTGATGGATTTCTTTTTCTTCACAGTTGGGTTGTTTTTTAATAGCAAAATTCTATTCATGTTAAAATTTTAAAGTGGCACAACATATTGTCTTATTAAAAGAAATCTGGTTTCAACTAGATTTTCAACTAGAGTATCAGCTACACTGAGGGAAGTAAAATTGATATCCTAAATAAAATTCTCCCTCCCTCATTGATTCTGTAAAATTTCCAGTCTCCCATGTGTATTTCTTTAAGATTAACCATTTTAGGAGTTAGAAAACAGAAAGCAATAACTTAACAATGATTAATATGACATATATTCATTTGCATATACTTTGCATAGTTTCTTGCAAAAGAAACAAACTAGATCATGTAAGTAGTACCAGCTTCATGTTAAATGTTTACTTAATTAGTACTTTTGTTGGGCATTGATTGAACTGGGTGGGATTGTTAATCTTCATCTATCATTGTCAGGTATAATGTCAACCAATTCAATCTCTTGACAATGCTCTTTAAAATTCGAACAGGTCCTCCCTCCACATCCTTAATACTCAAGCATAAAGAAAAATGAAGCCATGTTTTCTTATGAAACTTCCCTGGCTTTGATATTTATTTATCTGTAAGCATGAGAACTGAATGCTGGGCTGTATAATTTTTTTTTTTTTCTTATTTTTTGAGATGGAGTCTTGCTCAGTCGTCGCCCAGGCTGGGGTGCAGTGGCGCGATCTCGGCTCACCGCAAGCTCCGCCTCCCGGGTTCACGCCATTCTCCTGCCTCAGCCTCCCGAGTAGCTGGGACTACAGGCGCCCGCCACCACGCCCGGCTAATTTTTTTGTATTTTTAGTAGAGACGGGATTTCACCGTGTTAGCCAGGATGGTCTCAATCTCCTGACCTCGTGATCCGCCCGTCTCGGCCTCCTAAAGTGCTGGGATTACAGGCGTGAGCCACCGCGCCCGGCCTGGGCTGTATAATTTTTTAACAGAAGTGGTGGCTCTTATTGCCTCAGGCACTGAAATGTGAGTTTAAAATGGAGATGCTGGGTGGGCATGGTGGCTCACACCTGTAATCCCAGCACTCTGGGAGGCCGAGGTGGGAGGATCACTTCAGCCCAGGAGTTCCAGACCAGCCTGGGCAATATAGTGAGACTTCATCTCTACAAATATTTAAAAATTAGCCAGATTTGGTGGTCCATGTGTGTAGTCCCAGCTACTCGGGAGGCTGAGATGGAAAGATTACTTGAGCCCAGGAGGCAGAGATTGCAGTGAGCTGAGATCATCCTGCACTCCAGCCCGGGTGACCAAAGAGGGAGATTCTTTCTCCTCAAAAAATACAAAACAATAAAAAATAAAATAAAATAAAATAAAATAAAATGGAGATGCTGGTCTGTCTCAAGCTGCTTCACTGGAATCTATTCTCTTGCGTTTAGCCACCACTTGTTCAGTGTGGCTACTGCATTTAAGCCCTTTTTCAGCACAGGTATGGGCTCCTGTGCACCACTGTGTCAGTCCCTTGTTTAATATTGTAAACACAGAGCAGACCATGATGTCTTCCCTACTTCAGAACTGCGCTGAGCTTATATAAACCATTATATTCTGTGAAGATCCAGCCAGTGAAGTCTACCATCACTGAAATTACAAAACGATAATCAGACAAAACTTTCCCCAAAGGATAGTAAAATTGACTTTGGAGCACACATAGCACAGTTAAACTATGTAGAAGCTTGTTCCAAAACAATACTCACCAGTTGTATGGAAGCTTTCCATCCCTCTCTAAGGATGCAAAGTTGACAAATGTACCCGCTCCACACTCCCTGTTTTAAAGGAACCACAGAATCAAGGTTACTGCTTGACAAAGCATTCTTACATTGATATAAAAGTAAAGAGAGTCTTTACTAGCTTATCACCACAGCATTAAATTAATAAAAAGAAGCTAGGCCGGGCACAGTGGCTCATGCCTGTAATGCCAGCACTTTGGGAGGCCGAGTTGGGCGGATCACCTGAGGTCAGGAGTTGGAGACCAGCCTGGCCAACATGGCGAAACCCTGTCTCTACTAATGATACAAAAACTAGCTGGGCGTGGTGGCATGTGCCTGTAATCCCAGCTACTCGGGAGGCTGAGGCAAGAGAATCACTTGAACCTGGCAGACGGAGGTTGTGGTGAGCCGAGATCGCGCCACTGCACTCCAGCCTGGGGGACAGAGCAAGACTTCGTCTCAAAAAGAAAAAACAAAATAAATAAATAAATAAATCAATAAAAAGAAGCGAATACAAGTTCCATATGTTCCCCTTTGGCATACAATGCAAAACAGAAAGATAAAATGAAATGAAATAATCTTTTGCAAGGTTGCAAATCCAATTATTTGAGCCAAAAGAATTCACTTCACAATCCTTTCCAAAGGGCATTCATGATTCTAAAATAAATATTTGAACTATTTGGGGTATAATATTTATTTACTTTTTACAAAGCCTTTAATAGTAATATAGAAACTCAGCATTTTCCATCTTTAGCAAAAATTCTTCGTAGGGTTTTGTTTTATGGCATTTTCATTTCCTCTCTACAATGATAGTGGATCAAGTGGATTGTTTACTTCCTCTGAAATCTTTCTCTGATATTGCGATGCCCGTATTATTCATCACTGGAGATTCGAATAAAAGAGTGGAATGTACTGAAATAGGCAAGCTTCTGGTGTGCCTATTATCCAAAATGTGGCCTATTAATCTGCTAGGAAAAACACTGTTGAAGTTTTTTTTTTTTTTTTCCAAAAGTAGGGAAAAAGTAAACATATTCTCATGCCTTCTCTACCTTTTGGCTAATTTCATGCATGAATAACAGCTCACTGGGGCTCATGTATCTCATTTTTTCTTTATATGGAATTAATGGATTTAATATTCAGAACTGAAGCAGAGATTTTAACATTATTGGCACAATGTGCTAATTACTTGAATTATCTACCTGTTATTAGGGTGTTCCAAGAACAATTTTCTTCTTTTGAAAAATACACTAATATAATATCATCGTGTATTATAAATTATACCTCATTAATGAATTTTCCTATGTCGATTTCCTATATATGGGATTTGTTTTACCTCTAACTCAAAGGTTTTAATCTGGGGTTCCAAAGATAGAATTTAGGGCTCTATGAACAAATGTGGAAAAAAGGTACATATTTATTTTCACAACCTGTGACTAAACTTAGCAGTCTCTTCTATGATTAAAGTAGGTAGCAAACCATCATAATATCCACATGTGTGATTTGCTAACAATAGAGATGACATATTTTTTAATAATAGACTTGCTGCAGTTATCTTGAAATATTGGTCATATTCATCACCATGATGAAATTGTTAGACTATTACATATTGACATTTAATGTACTAATTAAAAAGCATACAACACATTTGCTTTTTAAATATTATGATTATCATATTTCAATATAGTTGTATAATCCTATGTATTTTATTTTAGGCACATAAAATGGAAGCACTATTGTTAGGAGAGTTCGCCAGACTGCCAAAAAGGATCATGGCATGAAAAATGATGGGAATCTCTGTTTTAATACTAGCTGACAGAATCAGAACCACCCCTCCTAAATATCTTTGGTATGTACCACAAAAAATGCTCAAAAATACCACTATTTGCTTTACTACATCTATTATCACCTCCTCCATCATTACTATTATAAGCTAACATTTACTGCGCACTTCCTATGAGTTGAGTATTATGCTATGTTATTACTGCATTAATGCTCCTAAGTATCCATTAATGGAGGGGCGATTATCATCTCTTCTGCATACACATTGTTCCCCTAGCTTCCAGGCCACCACACTCCCTTAGTTGTCCTTTTACTCCACTGGCTGCCTCTAGTCAGTGTCTTTCTGTTGTCTTCTTTTCTCCCTGAAAACCTTAATATTGATTGTTCCAGTGATTAATGCAGGACCTTCTTTTACATTGACTCCCTGAATTTCATCCAGTCTAAAGCTCTAATGCAATTTATATGTTAACATCTCTCTCTTTTTTTTTTTTTTTCCTGAGACGGAGTTTCACTCAGTCGCCCAGGCTGGGGTGCAGTGGTGTAATCTCAGCTCACTGCAACCTCTACTTCCCGAGTCCAAGTGATTCTTCTGCTTCAGCCTCCTGAGTAGCTGGGATTACAGGTGCCTGCCACCAAGCCTGGCTAATTTTTTGTATTTTTAGTAGAGACGGGGTTTCACCATGTTGGCCAGGCTGGTCTCAAACTCCTGACCTCAAGTGATCTGCCTGCCTCCCAAAGTGCTGGGATTACAAGCGTGAGCCACCGTGCCGAGTCAACAACTCTTCAAATTTATATCTTCAACCAAAACTTCTCTTTCAAACATTAGACTTTTATGTTCAGGTGGCGACTCTGCACCTGCACTTGCAAGTTATCTCAAACTTAACATTTCTATGGTGGTTAATACTGAGTGTCAGCTTGATTGGATTGAAGGATACAAAGTATTGATCCTGGGTGTGTCCGTGAAGGTGTTGCCAAAGGAGATTAACATTTGAGTCAGTCAGTGGGCTGGGAAAGGCAGACCCACCCTTAACTGGGTGGCCACAATCTAACCAGCTGCCAGTGAATATAAAGCAGGCAGAAAAACGTTAAAAGAAGAGACTGGCCTAGCCTCCTAGCCTACATCTTTCTCCTGTGCTGGACGCTTCCTGCCCTTGAACACTGGACTCCAAGTTCTTCAGTTTTGAGATTCGGATTGGCTCTCCTTTCTCCTCAAGCTTGCAGACAGCCTATTGTGGGACCTTGTGATTGTGGAATTTAAGATGTAATAAACTCCCATATACCTATATATATAATATCTAATATATATATCCTATTATAATATATAATATATATCCTATTAGTTTTGTCTCTCTAGAGATCTCTGAGTAATACAATTTCCAAAACTGAAGTCTTGATATTCCCCCAACTCTGACCTGGAATCCTCTTTCAGTTGATGGCAGCTCCATCCTTTCCAGTGCTTGGGCCAAAAACCTGGAGTTAGCCTCAATTCTTTTGTTTGTTTGTTTGTTTTTCGAGATGGAGTTTCACTCTTGTTGCCCAGGCTGGAGTGCAATGGTGCAATCTTGGCTCACTGCAACCTCTGCCTCCTGGTTTCAAGCAGTTCCCCTATCTCAGCCTCCCAAGTAGCTGGGATTACAGGCATGCGCCACCATGCTCGGCTAATTTTGTATTTATAGTAGAGACAGGGTTTCTCCATGTTGGTCAGGCTGGTCTCGAACTCCCGACCACAGGCGATCCGCCTGACTCGGCCTCCCAAAATGCTGGCATTACGGCCTCAACTCCTTTTTTCATTTCCATTCCCTATCAACTTATTAGCAAATCCTGTTGCTCCTATTTTCAAAATACTTCCAGAATCTGATGGCTTCTCTCTGCCTTCAGTGTCGCTACTCTGGACTGAACTATTACCATCTCTTGCCTGGATTCCTGGCTACCATGATTGATATGCCTGTCTCTGTCCTTGCCTCAGTGCAGCCTGTTTTCTACATAAAAGTCAAAATGAAAGTGTTAAATCTAAGTCAGATGCTGTCAATCTTCTGCCCCAGAGCCTGCAATGCCTGCTCATTTTACTGAGTAAAAGCCAAAGTCCTTCCAACGGCATACGAAGCCCTGTATGACTTGACATCTCCTTCTACTCTTGTCTTCCTCCGCTTTAGTCACAACGGCCCCTCTGCTACACTTCGAACATCTCAGTCGTGCTCCTACCCCAGGGCCTTTACACCAGCTGTTCTTGCTACTGGGCACACTCTTCCCACAGATAACACACGCTACCTCCTTCATGTGCTTCAAGTATTTGCTCCAATGCCACTATTTCAGTGGAGCCTACTCACCTCCCAGGAACCTTATCCCCACACTGGTACTGCTTATCTCCCTTACTTGGCTTTGTTTTCTTTCCTTATCACCTGCTAACATAAGGTGCAGGCCTTTTACTTATATCTTTATTGTTTATTGTCTTTTTCTCCTACTAGAATATGAGCTCCATGAAGGTACATTTTTTTGTCTGTTTTATATACTGTCATATATGTATCAATATTTGTAATATGAACACATGAAGTTTCAGTGACTTACACAAATTCCCACAAGTTGGAAGTCAAGATTCGACCTCAAGGAGGCCGAACATGGTGACTCATGCCTGTAGTCCCAGCATTTTGGCAGGCTGAGGCAGGCAGATGACTTAAGGTCAGGAGTTCGAGACCAGCCTGGCCAACATGGCGAAACCCTGTCTTTACTAAAAATACAAAAATTAGCTAGGCCTAGTGGTGCATGCCTGTAATCCCAGCTACTCAGGAGGCTAAGGCGAAGAATCGCTTGAACCTGAGAAGCAGAGCTTGCAGTGAACCAAGATGGCGCCATTGCACTCCAGCCTGGGTGACAGAGTAAGATTCTATCTCAAAAAAAAAAAAAAAAAAAAAAAAGGTTTGACCTCAAGGAGTGTAATTTCAGAGCTCTCCACTGTAGTTACAGTGCAATCCCACATCTCTTCTTATCCTTTTAAGATTTATTCAAATGCCAACTTTCAAGAAGCTAATTTTGACTTTCAGAATTAGTCTTTATTATCTACTTTCATGGTATCCTGTTTTTAATTCTCCTTATGCTACATGTCAGCTTATGCCTTTAAATATATCTATCTATTCTATTCATATATCCAGCTAAGTAGGTAAGTTCCTCGTGGACAGCTTTGATGTCTGATTTTTCTTTGGATATGCCATGTCAGGCACTGATTAGATCACTATTGGATGGATGAATTTATTTATAAATATGTCAGTGAAAGACCTCTGAGACAGGAGAAAAATGTTAATTTATAATTCAGCAGTTTAACATTGGGCAAATATAAATGTTAATCAAATTTCCCAAACCAAGTAGTATTCAAATAAGCAACAGTTTTTAAGGGAATTGATCGATTGTTCTGATAATACAGGGGGCCACAGAAACTGCTTGAGAATGTGCTCTGATGAGCAATGCATCAGTGGTCAAAGGAACAGGGAAGCACTGAAATCATAAATCAAAGGCATTTCTAATTGCAAGAAAAGCTAAGCTGGCTGCAACTCTGAGTAATAGGAATAAAACTAATAGAGACTGCTAATGGACCTAATCATAAACCATACAAATATTTTCCAATAAAACAGCTTAAAATTATAGAGAGGATTTTCCTCCCCATTCTTTCTTGTCATCTCCATTTTTATTAACTTTTTTCATTAATCATACCGAACAGACATAGATATTTCTTTTACTCCAAATGTGTTCTGAAAGTACCCAAATGTAATGGATCCCCATATATGGGCTATTTCAAATGCCAAGATTGATAGCAAGAGGTCTGACTTTGTGTAAACAAGCAATCGTTTGCTTTCTCATTTCAATGGTAATATTTTCCAATATAATGTTTCAAAGTCTATTTAGAAAACACACAAAATAGAAACAGACACTGAAAACTAAAATCAAATATACCGCTATACAACTTAGGTCTGCAAAAACAATATATACATGGCAGATAAAGATATTTTAAAGATTGTAGATAAAAGGTTAGTAAAACTTAACTTACCTAGCCATCTGCAGATGCTTTTTCCTAAGAATAATGAGGGTAACAAGCAACAGTCCAATTAAAAGTGTGCTAAGGATGGCCAGCACGGAGATCACTACCACATTGGGATTCATCTCTGTAACTAAAGAGATAAGTCGTGCATTTTCATCATAGGTTCTGTCATAGGGAACCAAACAGAACCATTCATTGTTTTTCATTTAGTCTTAAGAGCAGTGAACTTACGACGATACCAATAATAGTAACAATCATGTTCCCGAAGCCAACAATGACCTCTTCCTGGTCAACTGTAACTTAGCAAACTAGACTGATAAGTGGTATTCAGGTGTCTGAAAGAATTGAGTCCATTTCAAAGGCCTACAGGATATTCTTACACAGGGAAACTGAAGAATGAAGAATACCTGTGCCACAGTTCAAATTCATTTGAAAGCTAAAAATATAGAAGTCATTATCATGTATTATCATTTTCTAACATTTTTGCAAGCTTAGAGGATGGCAACCTCTTATTCTATGCCCATGATTTTGAAGTCAGAAAGCACAATTGTATACTTTGCTTACCACTAATAATGTATATGAAAAAGACATTAGCGAACTACCATCTGCTGAAGCACTTAACACATTACTAGAAGCAGGCATTCTGATGATCCATGGCCATATGTTTAGAGGTTTTCCATCTGCACAACTCAAGAGATTAAACCTATTAATGGGTTGTAGAGCCCTGAAGAACAGGGGTCATGTCCTTTTCATGTACTCTCTATAAAGACTTGTCTCCTATGGCACTTACACATTGTCTACTTCTTCATACTACACAGAAGAACAGGATATCAAAGGCAGGAACATAAGTTAAATATTCTTATAAAACTCTTCAAAATGGGCCTGAGGACTCATAGGATCTTTTGCATTGATCATAAAATCACAGAATGAGTGGGTGCATCTGATCCCTAAGGTTTTGGGTACTTATTACTTCCCATTTGGGCCAGCTTGGCTCCAGTTTATGAGTAGAGTGCTTAAACAGAAAGAATAATAGACTCATGGTCAGAAGAGTTTGTTCACTTGAGTACTGCTATTTGGAGAGAAGGCATTTCATCTGTTTTCTGTGGGCCTCATTTTCCTCATCTGTAAATAAGTTTAATAATATCACCTGTTGTGCTATGTTGTCATGGAGCTGACAAGGAATGATGGGCATTAAGGTACAGTTGACCCTTGAACAAAATGAGTTTGAACTGTGCAGGTTCACCTATATATGGATTATCTTTCCTCCCTGCCACCCTTGAGACAGCAAGACCAAACTCTTCTCTTCCTCCTCCTCCTCAGCCTACTCAGTGTGAAGACCATGAGGAAGATCTTTATGAAGATCTCCTTCCACTTAATGAATAGTTCATGTATTTTCTCTTCCTTATGATTTTCTTAATAACATTTTCTTTTCTCTAGCTTACTTTATTGTAAGAATACAATATATAATAAGTGTAACATATCAAAATGTGTTAATCAACTGTCTATATTATTGGTAAGACTTCGGGTCAACAGTAGTCTATGAATAGTTAAGTTTTGAGAGAGTCAACAATTATACGTGGGTTTTCAACTATGCAGGGGTTGGCACTTCTAACTCTCTCATTATTCATGATCAACTGTATACTTTAGAAAGCGTACAAGGATGTAGGAATGAGAGACCATTAAAATACTTTGCAGGTATATATTTTGTCCTCTTTTCTGAAAAAACAAAAATTAAAAACAGAAAAAGAAAAAGAAAAAACAGTCCACTCCAGTCATCCCTGAATATAGCAGCTAAATATATGACTAATATTGTAGAAATAGAACTAAACCAGTAAAATTATGAATGGCTTTATTACAAGAGGCTTCATAGAGGGTCTCAAGTTGCAGAATCAGACTCTAACAAACTAGGAGTAACACATGTAATACAACTAAGAAAAGAATAAGAAATAAACAACATCATTCCAGACTTTTTGTTAATCTCTAATATTCCCACTTATATTTTTGGTTGGATTGGAAACTTTCTTGCTTTGACCCAGTTATAATTATGTCATTCTCTGATCAGTGACAGATGAAGACCAAGGCTAAATAGATGAAATTGGATTGATAGGAGTACTGTGCCTATTCCTGAAGAAGATGAGATGAGTTAGCAGCTAGCATTTAGACAGCACATTCTAAGGATTTAAGTATTTTATTTCTAAGCTTCAAAACAACTCAGAAAGTCACATATTATTATTCCAATTTTACGGATAAAAAAAAGCTCAGAGGTACCAAATGTCTTTCTCTAATGCCATAGGTAGTAAGTGCACTTTGGCATTGAAATTAAGGACTCTGACCCCGAAGCTTGGGATTTCTTGGTGGAATATTGGCACAAATACATATATATATTCCAAAAGAAAAAGTGAGAAAAATATGGAAAGAACTTCCAAAGACCAGATTCCACTAATGTGTATAATTACCCATTGTTGAGACGGCTATGAACGTAGGGACACTGGGGCTGTCATGGCTAAAGCTGGTGACACTACAATTATAGGCAGTGGCAGGAAGAAGGCTGGAGATGGTCACGACATGGGAAGAAACAGCAACCGGTTCCTGGGGTTTCAGAAAATAAGATAAATGTTGGGTTATCTTCATCTATATTTTTAAAAAACATATTTCATAGTTAAGTTGGTAATAGACTGACAGAGTAAAAAATTTACGAGATGACAAAGAATAGCATTGAAAAATGTTTCCTTTTTTCCCCATTCCTGATCTGACCAATTCCCTTCCATGGAAGCAGCCATTGTCAGGCATTATTTTTCTTCCCATATGCATTTTATGGATGTACAAACATATGACACAGTTAAAAAACATAAGTGATGGCTTAGCTTGCACAATGTTCTGCTTATTTTTTTACCTTAGTTATCAAAATATTTTGGTGCTTTTTCCATATCAGTGCAGATTAAGCTGTTTTATTCTTTTTAAGGGCTGGATAGAAATCCGTTGAAAGGACATAACAGTACTTTATTTAATGAGCCCCCATTGATGAACGCATAAATGATGTGTGATTTTTTTGCTATTGCAAACAATCCTACAATGAACATCATTTCACAAATTTGGGAAGACACACACATGTACATATAGAGACACACACACACACATATACACATATATACACACAATGTATGCATGTAATTTGCATGTATGTGTGAACGTACACATACACATATATTCTTTGCTAGTGTCATATTCTTTGAACTGCTGAGTCAAAAAGTGTACATTTAAAATCTTGATTGCTGAATCAAAAAGTACACATTTAAAATTTTGAAAGCTATTGAAAAATGGTTCTCTATAGGCATTTTTCAAGTTACTCAACTATGGCATCAATGCGTGACAATGCCTGCCTCCCTACATTCTTTCCAACACCATACATTCGCAAACTCTGAGCTTTTCCATTATTACTAGTGAAAATTGTATTTTGTAGTTTTATTTTGCATTTTTTTAACCATAAGTAAGGTTGCTCAATTTTTCATCTGTTCAAGAGACTTCTGTATTTATTTTCCTATGAAATATTTGTTTTGGGTTGTTATCTTTACCTTTTTGACTTGTAGCAATTCTTTATATATTAAGGACACTACTCCTTTGTCTGCATTCTTAGCTTTTATATAACATCCACTAAAACATGGCAACTATCCGCACTAAGAAACATTTAGCATTAACCTATTCTTGAGTCAAGAAAGTTGCTAACTTGGTGGACCCATGACCAGACCAGTGACAAGTACTACTGTACAATAGCAAAAGATGAACCAGCATCTTTTTCAAAATAAGATTTTGAAACACCCTTGCATAAAGAGATGACAGCCATCAGCATTTTCTTCCACTTCCTTCCCTTTCACTATTCTATAAAAGAATTATTCTAAGGAAAGACTTTTGCTAACAGGACTCGGTTGTAGTAAGTAGCTAACTAACCATTGTTTTCTTAAAGGAAGGCATCACTGTAGTTATAGAGAATAAAATCCATTATTGGCAGAGCAGTTATCTCCAAATGGATTCTTAGAATAGGGAAAATTCAGCTGTTCAGTACAAATCAACAAGAGATACATTCATACAAGGGAATCTCAAAAGGAGAAAGGAATCAAAGCAAATTATCTTAGCATTCAATATGAAAAGATTTGCACTCCCAGCAATCCTTTTTTCTTCTCAATCTCATGAACTTCATTATTTAAAAAAGATCAATTACTTATGTTCACAGTATTAGTCTACACACTGTATTATGTAAAATCCCTAACAAATCTGTCCTTTTCCTTCCACCTCTGGCTGTGACATATTTTTTCCTTGTGGCATTGCCACTCCTAGAACTGCAGGTTCATCTCTTTCCTTGCATTCATTCTGACCTGGTGAACAGCTCTGTTTATCATATCTGCCATTTGTAATTCTAGAACTTTAGCAACAGCCTTCTCTCAGTCTTCATTTTGCAGCAAGACTGTCCCGCTTACAAACTAGATATGCATGTTTCTTTTAAATTCTCTTGATAATATGGACCTCTCTTGTGGTACTTATATTTTACTTTACTTTTTTTCTATACTTATGCAATGTCCACACCATATAAAAATGTTTTGAAGGCAAATATTGATTCTATCATGTGTGTTCTATACAGTGCCTTTTATATATTTGGAAATTGGTTCATATTTGTTAAATTATATTTTATATGGTAGGGTCTTCCTTCCCTTGATCAATTCAATGGCCTATGACCTTTATTCCTTTGTCTGACCTGGAGTGGCTTATGAATTAGGAACAAGCGATACAGACAAAGATAAACGTTCTCAACAACTTGTGGGCTTGGTCTAAGCATCCTGTTAGTTTCTATCCCTGAAACACAAAAGAGCAAATAAACAGTTTTCATTTGATATAGCTCAAAGAAATAGAAGATTCTTATTTTGCCCAGATAATTAGCCTTAATTAAAATTAACTGAGAAAAGGTAGATCAAAAGGTACAGTACCTGAAGTTTGGTTTTCTGACTGGAGCCAACTTGTTGACAGAAAACTTCAAAGAAATCAGCTACTCCCTCTTCCACCCACAGCAAAGTCACTGAAGTCTGGGTTTTGTTCACTGCGAAGAGTGATTTTGGTGGAGCTGGTTCTGAGCAAAAAAAAAAAAGTTTTTAAAAAATTTAATTTAATTTACTAAGTGTATTCTTTCTTGTTTCACTAATAAGCAGGTGAAGCATCCCCCAAATTCAAATATAGGTAGGTAAGAGCACCATAAAGACTTCATATTGCTTTTGAAATATATCCTTTCATAAAGATAGCTATCTAACTTGGAAGGCAGAATATTTTGCCTTTTCCCCCTTGCATTGTTTTACTTCTCTTTTCGGAACACTTCTGTTTTCTACTTCAGTTTCATCACAGACATAATCTATTAATAGTTTCTGTGTCATTTATACCGGAGTTAGCATTGCCCTGATTACATAGAACTTTCTGGATGAGAAACAAAAATCTGCACTTGATAAAGGTGGAGAAAAATGAAATTTGGTGTGTTTCCTTCTAATGATGAGATGCAGTTTGGTATTTAGCCAACAACCTGCCTTCCTTTCTCTGGAAACTATTTGGAACAATTCAGACAGAAAAAATGACTGCTTGAAAATGTAGTCAAAATTAAAAAAGATAAAGCTAAACAGATAGTATGATTTTTTTTTTTTTTTTTTTTTTTTTTTGAGGTGGGGTCTCACTCTGTCACCCAGGCTGGAGTGCAGTATTGCGAACACAGCTCACTGCAGCCTCATCTTCCCTGGCTCAAGTGATCCTTCTGCCTCAACTTCCCAAGTAACTGGGAATACCTGGCTTATTTTTGTATTTTTTTATAGAGACAGAGTTTTGCCATGTTGCTCAGGCTGGTCTCAAACTCCTGGGCTTCAGCAATCCACCCGCTTTGGCCTCCCAAAGTACTGGGATTACAGGTGTGAGTCATCGTGCCCGGCTGATAATATAATTTTTTAAGAAAATAATTGATAGAAGAGGATTGGACGATTAATAAAATGTTAGAGATAAATTTTTATCTTAGACATTTTATCTTAATAATAAATAAATCCATTTGTCCAGGAAGCTGTGTTGTCTGTCCTCTTCATACTTATTTCTAGTAATTGAGTCACTGGCATTGTTCTCTTGAGACCAAAAAACCCTGCCTGTTCCTCAGTTCTAATAGTCATCTTCTGTCTCATTCTCCATTCCCGAATGTCTCCTGGTCTTCTGCCTGTGACGCTGTCTTTTGAATGTTGTCTTTCCCTCCAAGTTCCCCAGTATGCAGAGTGCTGTGCCTGAACTCAAGGTCTTGAGCTGGGGTCCCTATTACCTGCTCTCAGACCCCCTGACATTGCTTATTTGAACATACTGTATCTTGCTGCTAGATTCACATAACAGCATCCTCCATCCACCTGTATGTGCCTGTCAGACAACTACCCACTGTTGTAGGTTTCTTCCTGCTTGTTACTTGGATTTTTTCATTTTCTGTCCCACTCTCCTAAGTCTGTTCTCCAGCTCCTATGCTTTAGAGGTGCTTGAAAGAGTCCTGTCGGCCATTTCACTGCTTTGACAGGTACACATCTTTGTGTGGGAAGATTTGAACCTTGTTTCTAGAATATCATCATTATGGCTCTGCCCAGGACCAAGAAGTATGTCAAAATCATTCTTGACATGATTTATCATAGATCGCCTAAACTTATATCCAACTAAAAAGAAGCATGTTTCTTTTCTGCAGCAACTTGACAAGGTTAGACAGAAGAGTTGAAGGAGGGAAGAGATGAGTTCATCTTAGGCAAGCAAAATCCACAATAGATGTCAGGACCGCTTTTTCACTTGTCATGAGTTGTCCAGTCCTCCCCACATTGTATTGTCCCGCTTCTGCTCTGATGAAGACTGCCAGTGAAACACAGAGGTTAATTTCCACTTCTCACTTCCTTTATAACTATCATTGCTAATAGGAGTATGTCCTTCAGGGATCCTGACTCATGTGGAACTTGGATCTATGGAACCAAGTGTGAAGTTGTTGGGGGCATAGATGAATGGTTAGTTAGGCTGAGCCTGGGCTTTTCATTTTTAAAAATGCACACTACAGAATTGTTCCTCAGACACAACTCTGAGGCTCTTCCCTTATTTCTCAGTCCCAGAGAGCACATCTTCTAAAAAGTCTTGTTACCTTTTCCTTTAATCTTTTTTTTTTCTTGAGACGGAGTCTTGCTCTGTCACCAGGCTGGAGTGCCGTGGTGCAATCTCGGCTCACTGCAACCTCCGCCTCCCAGGTTCAAAAAATTCTCCTGCCACAGCCTCCTGAGTAACTGGGACTACAGGCGTGTGCCACCATACCCAGCTAATTTTTTTTTGTATTTTTAGTAGAGACGGGGTTTCACCATGTTGGCCAGGATAGTCTTGATCTCCTGACCTTGTGATCTGCCTGCCTTGGCCTCCCAAAATGCTGGGAGCTGGGATTACAGGCATGAGCCACCACGCCCGGCCTCCTTTGATATATTTTTAAATTATATTGCATGTCCAGACTTTTGTCATCACACTCATTGATCATCACAAACGTGCTGTACCTCTTTTTCCCTGGTTCTAATAAGTTCTTTCTTCATTTTGTCAATGATGGATGAAAATCACCTTAAAATGCCATTTTGCCATGTAAAATCCTATCTGTGCATTGTCTGTGGTATCAGATCCAAACATACCATATCTTTAAGATCCTGCTTAAATTGACTGCATGCTATCCATCCAGCTTCACCACCATTCCTAACACAGAGATGTGCTGCCTCCTGGGAAAGCTGGTCTTTTCACTGACCTTCAGAGGGGCAGTGCTCTGTGTCAGCCCACATTTACGTTCAATCACTATGCTCTTTATTCTGCTCATTCGAAGATTAAGAAAAAGCCTTACCACCTCCTTGAATTCTCATTTGGTGACTCTTTCTCTTGATGATTTATCCCTTCTCTGACATTCTACTGCCTTTAATTATTTCCTATGTAATCTATGCGAGTGAAGGCCTGACTCTAGTAGATCCTATTAGACTCTTTAAGAACAGGGGTCATATGTTATAAATGACTTTGCCTTCATTTGAAGTAGCCACCTATAGGTACTCAATAAATCTTATTTATCGGCTGATTTAAAACATGAGTCAAGATTCATCAACCAAAAGAGGAGGATTCAAGCCCCAGGCAAGACCAGACACGCTGGGGTTGTATCTTAATGTTTTCTTCTGTTTTTATGGTGATCATGTAGATAAAATTATCGAATTTCAGGGACAGAGTCAAGAACTATCATGAATTATTGCAAGAGCTCCCAGTGGTCCAAGGAATACGACATGAATACTGCAGTGAGGGTTTCCTTTATTCTGGCTGAGAATGTGGCTGTAGGTGACACAATCCTCAGGAAAATCTCCTAAAGGTCTGGGACATTTAACAGCCACATAACAAATTTTTCTTTTTGGGTGGACTATGAGGGCAATGGATTATTTCAAGGTCCCTGCACCTGTTATCACTGTGCTCTTTTTCTGAAAGATGTTTACATGTCAGCTCTGTAGGTCAATGAATAACATACACGAATCACCTGCTTGAGGACTGTTCAGGTTCTTCATGATAGGTGTGCTTCCCTAAATTAATCAGGCAAAAATTTAACTCTGGTATCCCAAAGGAAACAAAGAAAGTTATTACAATTTATTGTTATTATAATTATGAACTTATTACTACGACAAGATTTCACAAGTGAAAGTATAATTGAATTGGGAGTGCTTTTAATTAGATTTTCCTATTCAAGACAACAACTGTCCCAGGACATGTTTTAAAATGTAAGAATTGGAATGTGAATTGTCCAACACAGCCACTAGCCACATGTAGTTGTTGTGTACTTGAAATGTGGCTAGTCTAAATTGATAGGTGCTGCAAATAAATGTAAAATACAGACAGAATTTCGAAGACCTAGTATGAAAAAAGAATAAAATATCCCATTAATAATTACTCATATTGATTACATGTTGGAACAATATGACGTTGAATATATTTGGTTACATAAAGTATATTGAATTCAATGTTACCTGTTTCTTTTTACTAATTTTTAATGTGGCTACTAGAAAATTGAAAATTATACATGTGGCTCTTACTATGTTTCAAATGAACAGGACTGAGTTAGAGCATTTCTTCTTATTGCCTAGAGTAGAAGTCTGGAAATTCCTGGCAAAAACTGGCTGGAGCGATCCCACATTTCATGAGAAGTCAAGGCCAGCTCAGTGCCACAGCCTAGGATGGTTTAGATCAAGCTTGTACAACCCATGGCCCGTAGGCCGCATGCCGCCCAGAATGTCTTTGGATGCAGCCCAACACAAATTCATAAACTTTCTCAAAACATTGTGAGATATTTTGCAATTTTTTTTTTGATTCAGCAGTGTTAGTATATTTTATGTGTGGCCCAAGACAATTCTTTTTCCAGTGTGGCACATGGAAGCCGAAAGCCAAAAGGCTGGTTTACATGACTCATGTTCTCCATCCTCAGAGGCACAAAATTAAAGTGGATAGTGGCTAAATATTATTTAGGCAATTGCATATGATAGGGAATACAATGACATCAAAAGCATTTTGATTGCTTTCTATCTTTGTTATGGGATGAATTATATCCCCTCCCTCTAAATTCATATACTGAAACCCTAACCCTCAGTACCTCAGAATGTGACTGAATTTCATTATTATTATTATTATTTTGAGGCGGAGTCTTGCTCTGTCGCCCAGGCTGGAGTGCAGTGGCATGATCTTGGCTCACTGCAACCTCCACCTCCCAGATTCAAGCGATCTTCCCACCTCAGCCTCCTGAGTAGCTGGGACTACAGGGGCCTGCCACCATGCTGGGCTAATTTTTGTATTTTTAGTAGAGACATGGTTTCACCATGTTGGCCACGCTAGTCTCGAACTCCTGACCTCAAGTGATCCACCCACCTGGGCCTCCCAAAGTGTTGGGATTACAGGCATGAGCCACCACATCTGGGGTGAATAGGGCTTTTAAAGAGGTGATTAATTTAAATGAAACTGTTAGCATATGTCCTAATCTAATCAGACCAGTGTCCTTATAAGAGGAGGAAATATAGACAGTAAAGAGATGTATGTGCACAAAGAAAAGACCGAGTGAGGACACAGTTACAAAGTGATTATCTGCAAGCCTCAGGAGAAGCCTACTCTGCTCACAGGTGGACCCTGAACTTCCGGACTCCAGATCTGTGAGAAAACAAATTTCTGTTGTTTAAGCCACACAGTCTGTGGTATTTTGCTATGACAGCCCTAGCAAACTAATACAGTCTCTCACTATTCAAAATACCAAATATGTCCCTTTCTGCACATGAGGGTTTAAACCCTATAAAATATCAAATATAGTCTATCTTCTAAAGCAGAAGGATAGGAAAACCCCAATAATGTTGTGAAGAGTAAATGAAATTTAAGACAACGTATACACAAACACTTTATATAATGTAAAGTCATGTAGATATTAGTTATAGAACATCTCCTATTGCTTTTTGTCTCTCTAAATGACATTTTCAATCTTAACATTTTCAATATTCTCATGCTCCAAAATGTCAAATTTCCTTTTGTTTGAAATAATTTCACAGTCCATGATATTTGGTGTGAGTACCTATGTATATGGGTAAAGGGGACTGACATACCATTTTCATAAAATGAGGTATAGATATGGGGTTGTTTGCTTTTAAATATCCTCTAAAAGCTTTCTAACATTGCTGGTGTTCCACTCAACTAGCTGGCCCTCCCTATTTTTTCTTCTCTCTCATTCCATACCTGTCTGGGTTTGGACTGGGAATCCAATCTAATTTTAGAAGAAAATCAAGTACCATGCATAGAATATGGGCAGACTGGAAGGCTGAAGGCCATCTCTACCATTTAATTTAGATTGGATTATGAGAGGCTCAAGCTGTTGCCTAGGCTCTCTGGGGAGTGAAAGTGACCTTCCTGAAGTACGAGCTAGTATCTGATTCTTATTCTGCGCTCTGGCAGCAAATCTCTTCCTTTTCTCGGGAATTCCAAAGGGAATAGTCAGATGTAATATTTAGCCTAGGAGCAGAATGTACTGTGTTTATTGTCTAAAACCCGTCTTTCTCTGATAGCTATTACATTGTTTCTTCTTTTAATGTGACTCATTAATTTAGCCGCCTAGGGAATAATGTTTATGAGAACAAGATTATATCCATAAGGACCAGCGTGGTGAGTCATTTTACAAATGTGTGACATTGGTAATAAGGAAAATTAAGTAGAAAAGCATTGTTAATATTATCTTAATCCATGACCCACATAACAAAATTTATTTTCAATCTTTAGCCTCACTGATCACAATTTTCTAGGATGCTCTTCATATGCAAAGCATAATTGTTAACATCTACATTGTAATAAGTCTTTTAAATTTATTTTTATTTTCCTCAACTCAAGCAACTCTATATTAAGCAGTATAAGTCATATAGCATATTCGACTTGGCCAAAGGAAGCATCTGCAACTTAAGCAGTGTAGGCTGCAGAAATTATGCTCAAGTTGGTGAAATAACATCTGCAAAAGAAAGCACTATCTGAAAGGAAAATAAACAAGAGGTACAGAAATTATTCAGGGTGAGTTAAGATTGATAAGCAATGAAATTAAGGAGAGAAATATTTATATTAAACAGCAGAAGCCTTTGTTAGACCTGAAGTTTATTCGACCTTTTCTTGTTGACTTAGGGAAATTATTTTCCTAGATACATTTAACATGTAATTTGAACATTTTAAAAAAATACCAGGAAATAAAAAAAAATTCAGGCAAAAATTCAGGCAAATATTTAGCACCTGAGAACACATTAAATTATGAGGCCTTTTTAACTATATTCTTTTTTTTTTTTTTTTGAGACAGAGTCTTACTCTGTCACCCAGACTGGAGTGCAGTGGCGCAATCTCGGCTCACGGCAACCTCTACTCCCTATTCAAAAAATTCTCCTGCCTCAGCGTCCTGAATAGCTGGGATTACAGGTACCCACAACTATGCCCAGCTAATTTTTGTAGTTTTAGTAGAAATGGGGTTTCATCATGTTGGCCAGGCTGTTCTTGAGCTCCTGACCTCAAGCAATCTGCCCGCCTCGGCCTCCCAAAGTGCTGGGATTACAGGCAGTGAGCCACCGTGCCCAGCCTTACCTATATTCTTTATGGATTAGAGATAGCAAGTATAATACCTTCTTCTGTGAATCACTAGGTGGGTTGATAATTTTAGTACCTTAAGTAACTTTTAAAGACCAATGGAGTTTTTCAGAGAAAGCTCCCATTTAACATTACTTAGTTTCTTTTTTTAATTTTTAAAAATTTGCATATGTTTATGGGATACTAGTGTAATTTCGTTACATGCACACATTGCACAGTGGTGAAGTCAGAGCTTTCAGGATATTCATTACCTACATAACATACATTGTACCTACTAAATAATTTCCTATCATCTACCCACTTCCCACCCCTTCACCCTTCTGATTCTCTTTACTTGGTTTCAAAACAAATATCTGAATTCCTCCTTTTCGATGATTCCAGGAATATATGCTTTTACTTAGCATTTTTATTTTGTTAGGAGTCATATATTGCAAAATTCTTAGAAAAAGATCAGTACTTTTATTGCGTCATTAATCTTGTTGCTTTTATTCTGAACTCAGGTATGGAACGAAATTCTAAAAGTTGAAGGAGCATAAAGGATCATCTAGCCCAGACTCATTTTATAGATAGGAAGCTGGAATTCAGAGGGTCTGAGTTACTTTGCTATGGTAACAGAATATGATGGCAAGGGCAAGAACTGGGATCCACACCTCTGGACTCCTAATTAAGGGGAAACAACTGGTTTCCTCCCAGTCAGTGAGTTTCCCGTTCAGTTGCGTATAAGTGGGGATGACAAGCCCTCCTGAAAGTCCCTTTGCTTAGAAGACCAACTTTTCCAGAGTCGGCACCTGCTCAGGTATTTAGGTCAGTGCCAGACTTCACAGCCATTGCCCTATGTGTCCATCTTTCAGATTCTTCCAATACATTGGAGAGGATCATGTACCTGCAGAATATGCAGTACCTTATGATGGGCAGGAGAGATGCCTTTAAAGAAGCTTTAAAGTGGGCCAGGCGCGGTGGCTTACGCCTGTAATCCCAGCATTGTGGGAGGCATTTGTGGATGGATCATGAGGTCAGGGTTCGAGACCAGCCTGACCAAAATGGTGAAACCCCCATCTCTACTAAAAATACAAAAATTAGCCGGGCGTGGTGGTGCACGCCTATAATCCCAGCTACTTGGGAGGCTGAGGCAGGAGAATTGCTTGAACCCGGCAGGTGGAGGTTGCAGTGAACAGAGATCAGGCCACTGCACTCCAGCCTGGATGACAGACTGAGACTCCGTCTCAAAAAAAAAAAAAAGAAAGAAGCACTAAAGCGGTTTGGCATGCCTCTGGACAGTTGACAAACCACAGTGACACTCAGAAGACTGCAGTGAGGAGGGGTATATTGAGGTGAGGGATTGGTTAGTGTCAGGCCCAGGTACAGAGCCATGGGACCATGGCATGGCTATCACTGAGAGCCTAAATCTGAAAACAATTCTTGCATGGGGGTGCTGGCCATGGAGGTATATATCAGAAGAGCAGCACGACAGGTATTGCCCCCTACAAACCGAAAGAACATGCATATGTTTATCTTACAAGAAGTCAATCAAAAGAAACCATCCATAAGCTGCCATCATGACCTTCACTCTTCTCACGGTCCTATTAATGCCCATACTCTCTGTCTGTCATTGTCTTCCTGAAGATATATCCAGACAGAATCCTTCCACTGGCTCCCTGGGTTCCATCTCCTCTCTCCAATCAAGGACATCACACCAAGTCTCACCTCTAACTATCCTCCGTCAACAGTTTTCTCTGTTTTGTTGAATCATTTTGCTTCGCCTACAGACAAGCTGCTTTCAGTCACTTAAAGAAAACAAAATAAAAACAAAAAACTAACAAACACTCTTGGATTCTTCTATCCTTTAGCTGCTGTGCATTTTCTCTCCTTCCCTTTATAATATAATCCTCAAAGGTTTTGTTATTCTCGTTATTTTATGGTTTTCTCCTTTCATTCTCTTCGAACATCTTTTAATTAGATTTTTTTTTTCTGTCACCATGGCACCCAAATACCTCTCTCAAAATCACCAGTGACTTCTGGGCTGCTAAAATCGGTGGTCAATTCTCATTCCTCATCTTACCAGATGTTTTCACAGGTTTGACCTGGGCAATCTCCATTCACTGAGGTGCTCTCTTCCCTTGGCTCCTGGGACAGGACACTTTTCTGTGCTTTTCCTTGCTTCCCTGGCCAATGCTCCTCAGTCTCTTTTGCTGGTTTTTACTCACTGTCTCCGCATCTTAAAGTTGGAATGGCCCAGGGCTTAGTTCCTGGATAGCATTATTTTTTCTTTATTGAGTCTTTGTTAACTCATCACATCTGTCTCCTTCCTACACTCAAATTTATATTTTCAGTCCTGAAGTATTCACTGAATCCAAGCCCCTCTATCTAACTGCCTGCTCAGTATTTGTTATTTAATGGTTTCACAGGAACCTTCAAAATGTTGGCCCATCCAGACCTGAATTTCTGACATTGCCCCCAAACCAGCCTCTCCCATAACCTTTTCCAAGTAATAAATAAAACCTCTGTCTTTCCAATTGCTCAGGCCCCAAATCTTGGTGGGTCTCTAGGCTTCTTTTATTCATTCATAGACAACATCTAAGTCCATCAGCAGATTCTCTCAGCAACACCTTCAAAATAAATTTTGAATCTGACCACTTTTCATCTCCTGTGTGGTTCCCACTCTGACCTAAACAAGTATAATCTCTTATCTGGACAGACTCAATGTTCTTTAAACTTGAAGGTGATCATGTAATTTATCAGAAGTGTCCACACAGGAACATTTTTGGGGCAGAAAAGCCTTGCCCCAAATCCTAAAGAGGATTACTGCCTTTTAACTAATCCATAAGAAGTGTAAAGTGGGATTGTCTAAGGCAAGAGGGATGTATGGTCATATTACCTAGTCGGTTCCCTCCTGCCCTTATCCTTGCTCTGAACAATCTATTATCACCAGAGTGACACAGTGCAACCCGTTAGGTTATGTGCTTCTGCTTAAAGCATGCAACAGAGATTCATCTCACTCACAGGAAAGTGTCTTTTCAATGACCCTACGTGCTCTGTTCCCTTGCTACCTCTCTGCCCAATTTCTATGACTCTCCACTTTGTTTGTTCCACTCCAGCCACACTGCCTGCTTGCCTTTCCTCGAACTTGCCAGGAACACTACTGCCTCCAGAGCTGTGCACCTGTGGTTCCCTCTGCCTACAGAATCTCATCCCAGTGATCTCTTTGGCTTACTCCCTCATTTCCTTTAGGCTCTGACTCAAACATCACCTTCACAGTGATACTTATTCTACTCCCCACAAAAATAGCACCCATCCCCCATAGCGCTTCCTATCCTCTTTTCCTCTTTCACTTTTCTCCATGACACTT
The DNA here is from genome assembly GCF_008728515.1 of Papio anubis. Taxonomy (NCBI): domain Eukaryota; kingdom Metazoa; phylum Chordata; class Mammalia; order Primates; family Cercopithecidae; genus Papio; species Papio anubis. The sequence continues at coordinate 14,571,617 of NC_044984.1, read as the reverse complement.
ATCACCATTTAATATTCTTGTATTTATGTTTATCATCTCCTTTTCTCCATTAGAATGAGAGTTGACATTTTTGTCAGTTTTGTTCATTTCTGTGTGCTCAGAACCAAGAAGAGTGTGTGGCATATAGTAAATGCTAAATAAATATTCGATATTCGCTGATTTACAGGATGAATAATTTTTTTTTTTAAAAAGTATAAGACCTTAAGCATTTTATCAGCTTCTTTCTAGCTGACTGGCGGCCTAGAGATTTCTATATATCTATATCTATATCTGTATTTGAGAGAGACAGAGAGAAAAAGCCTACTATTCCCCAAATACTTAACATTTCAAAGTATTTTGATTTTTTCCTTGTCCATAGCCAAGTTATGTTTTAAGGATTTCTAATCTCTATAAAAGTTTCTATGACTGAGATTAAGAAAATCAAGCCAATATCCCTAAGACCAAATTCCAAAAGAGGAACAGAAAGTCACAAAAGTGGGTGTGAGGCTCCTCCCTGTTCTGTGAAATGTTTTAATAGAAAAATGAAGTTTGTAGGAAAAAGACCACACCTCAGTCTAGGAAAATAGAAGGAGCAGATGGATAAAAAGTACGAAATGACTGTTTCTGGACCAAGACCTAACAATGGATAAAGCGTGTCACATTTCTCTAAGCGCCAGCTTGTTCGAATGAGGACACAGTACTGAATTATCTCCAAGAGCTCTCCTAGCACTAAAGTTATATGATTCCTTACCTTGAACGTGCCCAAACATGTCTGCAGTCAGGATAAAGCAGAAATTTGATGACAGTGGTGTGCAATTCTGTTTTTTTTGTTTTGTTTTGTTTTCTCTGACCTCCTTAGCTTTTCCTTTCCACTCTCTCTTTCTGATTCTTCCTGCTAAGCTGAATTTCTAACTGCTGGAGTGGTTCTTCCAGACTCAATCCAGGGCTTCTCTTTTCTTCTCTATCTTTACTTACTACTTGGTGATTTCATCCAGACACTTCCAAATTTGTATTTCCAGCCCAGAATTCTCCCCTGGCCTTCACATCTGCACCGGGATATCCAATAATCAGTAAAATTTTTTTTTTACATCCAAAGAAGAATCCTTGATTCTTACTTCACCCTAAATGTCCTCCTCCTGTAGTTTTACTAGTCATCTCAATCTCAGTGAATTGTGCCACCATTCGTCCTAGTTGCTCAAGAGTGAAGCCTGGGAGTCATTAATTTCCCTTTCCCTCACTTCCTGTTTCTGCCCTATCAGAAAGTTCTGTGGATACAACCTCCAAAAGAGCTCTTGAATTCTGTCCACTTCTCTTCATCTCCATTACAACCACTATAGTCAAAGTTACCATCACTCTCTTGCAACCTGTTTGAATTAGAATATTATTTTAAAGCTGGTGCAAATAGTCCCTTAATCAGTTCCCCTACTTTCATTGTTGATACAGTAATCCCTTTCTCATTAAGCAACCAGAGGGATTGTTTTAAATGTAAATCAGATTATTTATTTTAAGTTCTCTAAATGTCCCTTCATTACTCTGAAAATAATATTCCAACTGCATGCCTTCAAAGACCTACACTCAAGCCTGCCTTTTCCCTCTGCCTGGCATCCTCCTTCTTGGCCTTTTCTTGGCTGGTCTTCTTGTTATCCATGGCTTTCTCAAAGAAAGCTTTGACCACATAGTCATTCTGCACCACATTTCCCTGTTGCAGAGCACTGTACAGCACTTACTACCATCTTCCCCTTCACTAGATCATAAGCTCCTTGTGCACAGAAAGTGAAAGTAGCACTCTGGGTTCATTACCATCACTACTACCACAAGTAGTCTGGCATCTGAGTAGTAGTTAGAAGGTTCTCAATATGTATTAGTTAAATGGATTGATGAATGGACATTCTATTACCAGAGAGCTATTTGTCATGTATCCAACACGTCTCATTCTTCTTCTTTTTTTTTTTTTTTTCCCCCTTTCTTTTTCTTTTTTTTAAGGTTGGGAAACTGATTCTCTTATGTAGACTTAGCAAGTCCTCTTAAAGTTGGCCCAGGGATCCAGGTTGATTCACTAAAACTAGAAAATACGATTGGTTACTGGTTGAAGCCACAGTCATGTGCAGACCAATGAGTTCTTGTAAAATGACAAGTCCTAGAGGCAGATTTGATTGATATTTGTAATGACTGACTGCCAAAGTGACCTGTCGTCACACACCACCAAAGTATCATGAAACTGCTGGCAACCTAAAATTCCTAATGGGATGGTTGGTTCAACATCCTGGGGAAGGCATCATTATTGGTGCATGTCTTTTTGTGGATGTTTATTGATGATACAATATTGAGAATTATTGGCAACTGTTTTGAGGGCTTTCTATCCTTGCACATGACATCTTGGATTAATTTATATGATACTGGACTCATTGGTAGTTTGGTTTCTTTCCATAGAGGCAGAACCTACCCTCCATGACACAGGAGTCATTCAGAGGCATTCTAAAGAGGCCTTTATTACAGATAAATTGCACTGCAGGTTAGTCCAACCTATTTTGGCCCTAGCTTTAACAACGGCATTCTGATTCAAACATGCTCTGAAAAATCTATGTGCCAAAGTTGTGTTTTTCTGTAAAGGAGAATGACTATGACTTCTATATATATCAAAATGAATGCTGTGAAGAAACATAAAACAACTAGAATGAAAGTTCTGTAAACACACACACACACACAACCTGCAATTCAGGTACTACTAAAGCAAGATATTATTTCACTTCTCTGAAAGGTGAAACTTGTTCTGATTAAATATTAACTGGCATACTATGTTCTGAGGTCCGCAATTTCAATTCATTCAACAGTATCTGTTAAGCAGTTATATGTGTTCAGGCATTGTGTTATACAAAATGGAAAGGGCTTATACACACAATAACATGATTAGTAGAACAGATCTTTTGACCAAAGGATAAAAACCAACATTGTTTGTTTTCAAGAAAATAAGAAAGGCATTTCATACACATATTGTCTTGTCTACAGAGAGGAATAACATAGAAACAATATTCCATTTGATATTTAAGATATCAATAAGAAAAAGCTTATTAATTCTAAGGGTTATATTAACTAGAAATAATTTCCATGAAAACTAACCTTTCCTTCTTGTAAAGTTTAAAGAAATTTTCCAAGCTGGTTTACATAGTCCATTCTGTTATCAGGGAGACATGGAGACTCCAAACATTTTGATAAGTTTGGGAAACTATCATGGTTTTAACTCACAGTCCTATGTAGGTACAATTGTACCAGTTCATGACTTTGACTTATATTCCTGAGGCACCATAGACCATGATGTCATATAGAAATTTCAGTGAAGTATCCAATAGGCCCACTAAATGCTACTTTGATAAGACCACCTCTGAACTTAAATTTTAAGGGAGACTGAAAAACCAAATGAGTTGGAGAAAGCTGCTAGGATCTGAGAAACACTTAACAGCTTCCTGTAATAGTAAAGCTTGGAAAAAGGAAGACGTTGGGAATGTGAGCACAGTTTTCAAGTAATTACAGTTACCTGGAAATTAGTTTTTGAACGATCCTTTACACCCACAGAGGGCAGAGTCAGAGATAATGGTTAGAATTGGAACACAGGCAACTTTTTTCTTAATAGAAAGATTATGCAAAGTTGGAAGTTGGTGCTCTCCACATTCGTAGAATTTAAGTATAGACCACAAGGGAGGAAGAACAGATTGCCTTCAGTGCAGGAAAGATAAGAGGCTACCCTTGATCCTCAACTGGAGCACTAGCGCCCCCTTGAGGGTGTTTGGAAGTTTGGAGGAATGTTTTTATTAGTCACAACAGAGGGAATTAGCTAGCTGTTCTTTTGTGGTCAGGTCTTAGAAATGCTAGCTGTCCTGGAATTATTAAGAGGACACCAAATGAAAAATTGTCCCATGTCCCACAACCCACATGACTTCCAATGTCACACCAGAGAAAATCCACAATGTGTAAATTGCAAGTACTTCACTACATAGTATTGGAAATTTTTAAAAAGGAATTAAGTAAAATAATTTAGAAGAAAGTTGTCATGAAAAGGCATATTTAAATGAAAATAAGATAATATTTAAAATTATAAATTATTCAATAATATAATTTTGACTTCCATAGTGTCGAATCAATACATCACATATTTCCAAATTACCTGTACAATTTTAAAGTATTTCAGCACAAAAACTTAGTTTTTGTCATGGCAAATATGAGACAAAGAAATTTAAGACTCAGTGACTTATGCATTGAGTTCTGGAGAAATGCAATTACTGGGTAAATTGAAGAAAGACCGTATTTTTTGCTTTTTATATTTTCTGAAAGTTTTCTCAAAGTACATCACTGTCAACAATGCTACCCATGGTATTTAAGCTACTAATAAAACAACCGTGAATTAGTCTTTACTTACAGCTGCTAATATGAACACATGTAATAACAGAGATGACTTGAGACTGCTATGGACAGATTCAGACACAAAAATTAGCAGACATCTTAAAAAATGATGTTACTAAATTGCATTAACTATATGGAAAACACTTTTATTACCATTTGATAGACTTAATTTTTGAAATATGGAAATTATAAAATCTCTGCTGTGAAAATTACATATTGAAATTATGCATTTAATTTTGGGTTGCCACTCTTTCAGTCATACTGCCTCTAAAGGTCTACCACACAACTTTGTGTCAATCTATCCTCCATTGTCTGTGGCAGATTTTAGGATACTGTCTTCAAGTTTCCCTATAAGTATCAGAAACTAAATGTATACCGCAATAAATGGTCAATTTTTGAATGTATAAGATGTGTTTTGTGTTACACAGTCACTTTCCAGTTGTATGTCATGCTATAAAGAATTATTTTGACATTACACTACACAAAAAGATCCAGTTCATTTGCAAGAATGTTAAAGTATCTGTTTTTCCTCATCCACAGCCTATTATTTTTCTTGGCATATTATCTTACAGAATGAATTTGGAAGTATTCCTTCCTATTCAACTTTTTTGAAGAGTTTGAGCAGGATTGGCATTAGTTCTTTAAGTGTCTGGTGAAATTCACGGATCAAACCATCAGGACCTGGGCTTTCTTTGGTAGGAGACTTTATTAATACTTTCATCTCATTGCTCATTATAGGTTCGTTAAGATTTTCTCTTTCTTAATGGTTCCATCTCATTAGGTATGCTCAGGAGTTTATTCATTTCTTCTAGTTTTCCAATTTGTTGGTTTATAGTTGTTCATAGTAGCCTCTAATGATTCTTTGTATTTATGAGGTCTCTTGTTATGTCTACTTTTTTGTTTCTGATTTTATTTCTTTGGGTCTTCTCTCTTTTTTTCTCAATCTAGCCAAAGGTTTGTTGATTTTATCTTTTTAAATAACCAACTTTTTGTTATGTTGATCTTCTGTATTTATTTTTAGTCTCAATTTCATTTATCTGCTCTGACCTTTATATTTCTTTCCTTCTACTAATTTAGTGTTTGGTTTGCTTTTGCTTTCCTAGTTCCTTGAGGTGCATCATTAGGTTGTGCATTTGAACTTTTTACTTTTTTATATTAAGGGCATTTATTGCTAGAAACTTCCCTCATGCTATGGCTTTTGCTATATCCCACAGATTTTGGTATGTTGTATTTTCATTTTCATTTGTCTGAAGAATTTTAAAAATTCTTTTCTTAATTTCTTCATTGACTCATTTGTTGTTCAGGAACATGTTCAATTCCCATGTGTTTGTGTATTTTTTGAGGTTTCTCTTGTTATCACTTTCTGGTCTTATTCCATTGTGGTCAGAAAAGATACTTGATATTATTTCTACGTTTTGAATTTGTTGGGACTTGTTTTGTGTCCTAAGATATGATATATTCTAGAGAATGTTCCATGTGCAGTTAAAACAATGTGTATTCTCTAGCAGTTGGGCAAAATGTTCTTTAAATGTCTATTAGGACTATCAGGTCTCATGTGTAGTTTAACTCTGTTGTTTCTTCATTGATATTCTGTTGGATGATCTATATGTTACTGAGAGTGGGGTGGTGAAGTCCCCTACTATCATTGTAATCAAGTCTATCTGTTCCTTTAGATCAGTTAATGTTTACTTTATATACTTAGGAGCTCCAGTGTTGGGTGTGTAGATATTTATAATTGTTATATCCTCTTGCTAAACTGATCTCTTTATCATATAGTAACCCTCTTTGTCTGTTTTTACAATTTTAGATTTGTGGCCTCTTTTATCTAACATAAGCATAGCTACATCTGCCTTTTTGCTTGTTTGTTTTCCAGTTGCATGGAATATCTTTCTCCACCCCTTCACTTTCAGTCCCTGTGTGTCTTTACAGGTGAAGTGGGTTTCTTAAAGGCAACATATAGTTGGGTCTTATTTTTTTATCCATTCATCCACACTGTGACTTTTAATTGAGAATTGAGGCCATTTACATCCAGTGTTATTACTGCTAAGTACAGATTTACTACTGCTATTTTGTTGCCTGTTTTCAGGTTGTTTTGAGAATCGTCTCTTCCTTTCATTCTTTGTGGTTAAGTGATTATTAAGCGCTATGTATTAATTTGTTGTTTTTTATTTTTAATTCACTGATTATATGATTTTGTGCTGTGCTTACCACGAGGCTTATAAAAAATCTTATAGATATAAGAAGTTTATTTATTTATTTGTTCATTTTTAAGATGGGGGTCTTGCTCTGTCACACAGGCTGGAGTGCAGCAGTGTTATAATCACAGCTCACTGCAGCCTCAACCTCCGGGCTAAAGTGATCCTCCTGCCTCAGCCTCCCAAGTAGCTGGGACCACAGGCATGTGTCACCATACTCAGCTTTTTTTTTTTTTTTTTTAGTAGAGATGAGGTCTTTAATTCTTGGGCTCAAGCGATTCACCAACCTTGACCTCCCAAAGTGCTGGATTACAGGCATGAGCCACCATGCCTGGCCATAACAAGTTACTTTAAAGAGATGACAACTTATCTTAGATCATGAGCAAAAGAATAGAAAAAAGCAAAACCACCACACCCAAAAATTTACCTTTTAACTTCATTTCTCTCCACCCCCCAGTTTTGACTTTGTTGCCTCAATTTACATGCTTTACATTACCTGTCTCTTAACAGGTTGCTGTAGCTATTATTGTTTTTAAAAGATTTGTCTTTTGGGCTTTATACCAGAGTTATGGATGGATTGTACACCTCAATTACAGTAATAGAACATCGTGGGTTGGTCCATGTATTTAATTTTCCCAAAGGTCTAATACCTTGAAAAGTTTTCTTTTTACATGTGTCCTTTTCTCTCAGATTGAATAACTCTCTTGCATTTATTGTACGACAGGTCTAGTAGTGGTGAATTCTTTCATCTTTTGTTTTTCTGAGAAATACTTTATCTTTCCTTCATATTTGAAGGACAATTTTGCTGGATACATTATTCTTGGATGGCAGTTTTTTCTTTGAGCACTGTGAAAATGTTCTTCCTCATAGCGTGTACAGTTTGTTGCCAGATGAATTGCAGCTTGTTACCTGTTATTTGCTCCTTTTCTCTTGATACTTTCAGGATCTTCTCTTTGTTCTTGACCTTTGAGAGTTTTATTATTATCTGCTTTGGGATGATCTTATTTGAGTGGTATCTGTTTGGTATTCTCAGACCCTCCTGAACCTGGCTAATTATATCTTTCTCAAGTTTTGGAATGTTTTCTATTATTATTTCTTTGAGTAAACTTCCTTGCTCAGCTCCCCCTTGAATACTAATAATTCTTATGTTTGACCTTTTAAGGTTTTTTGTTGTTGTTGTTGAGATGGAGTCTGGCTCTGTCGCCCAGGCTGGAGTGCAGTGGCACGATCTCAGCTCACTGCAAGCTCCACCTCCCGGGTTCATGCCATTCTCCTGCCTCAGCCTCCTGAGTAGCTGGGACTACAGGCTCAGCCACTATGCCAGGCGAATTTTTTTTTTTGTATTTTTAGTAGAGACAGGGTTTCACCGTGTTAGCCAGGATGGTCTCGATCTCCTGACCTTGTAATCTGCCCACCTTGGCCTCCCAAAGTGCTGGGATACAGGCATGAGCCACCTCGCCCGGCCTTTTTTATATGTCTTACAGGCAGACTTTGCTTACTTTCAGTCTTATTTTTCTTTTTGCTCCTCTAATGGTGTGTTTTCAAATAGGCTTTGAGCTCCCTGAATCATTCCTCTCCTTTGTCCATTCTGCTGTGATGAGTTTTTCAGTTCAGCAAACATATTTCCCAGTACCAAGATTTTGTTTGATTTAAAAATTTCTCTGATAAATTTCTGAATTGCTTTTCTGTGTTTTCCTGGACATCACTGATTTTCCTTAAACTGGATTTTGAATTCGTGTTCAGAGAGCTCACAAATCACCATCTTGTTAGGGTCAGTCATTGGATTTTTGCTTTGTCCTTTTCTGGGAGGGGGGTCACAGTTACCTGTTTGATGCTGTTTCTTATGGGCATAGATCTATGTCTTTGCATTAAAGAATTAACTATTTAGTCCACTTTCCTATGTCTGCCTTGCCTTGTTTTGTCTTTATTGGCTATATTTGCTTAGCAAATCTTTACCACTAGATCACTGCCTACATGTCAGCTCTAGGTGGCACCTTAAATCCAGATTTGCCCTGGCTCTGCCTGTCCTGAGAAGGAAAGGTCTTAAAGGAATTATCCTGGCAGTGTGTCAAAGTTGGCTAGGGGGCTCATGCCCCCAAGGGACCTGTGAAATAAACCTCCTACAGTATGGTGCTGTTGAACAGCCACTCTGATTTGGTGTCTCCTTTGGCCAAGTTACAGAGCAGAGTTGCTGGGACTGGGAATGGTAGTTCCACCTCACCTCTTTGTTTCTGCCTATCCTCAAGCTATTTCTCCCTTGGGGCAGTCACTATGCTTCCTGTGGCTTAAGGCAAGGACAGATTTCCTGCCGGGGAACACAACATAGTGGGGAAACTAGTTGACTACCTCAACCTCACTTTTTCCAGTGTAGAAACATGAGTTGGCAGAAGATTTTCTGCACACTTGTTGCCAGGCAGAATCGCGGGGGAGGTGTCATGAATGTGGAAGCCTGATTCTCCTACCATCTGTCCAGAGTTTTTTCACTTCTCTATGGCTCTGGAATCTGTTTCATTCTCGTATTTGAGTTCTGGGTTGTTTCTGGCGAAAAACTCAGAGCTGTATATTTGCTTTTGGTTTTCCGTTGGGTAGAGGGGAGTGAAGCCAGCTTGCTTCTATGCTGCCATTTATAAACTTTTGGTGTGTTGTCCCTACTTTAATTAAAATTATTTCCATCTTTCTCTCATTATATGATAATATAGCTCATCTTTGAGTACTTATCTTAACTCTAGTTTTTATTCTAGGATCTACCTGTATCTATGCTTGTTTAGTTATTTGTTATTAATTAATTTATGTTAAATTGTTCATTTCTTAGCTTATTTTTATACTTCTTATATAAAAGACTAGTGATCTTTTTATTTCTTGTAAACCCCAACTTATTCATTTTAATTATATCCAGGCATCAGGTAATTTCATTATGTCTTTTAGAGTAGTTGTGTCTGAACATATACATAGGGAATCCATATTATTTTATTATAAATTAGTTTCTTTTTGTCTTGATTTTATACTAGAGTTAGGAAACTATATAAAATTTAAAAAATCAATATGTAGATTTTAAAATCCATTACTATTTAAGATAATAAAGAGGGTATTACATAATATTACATAATATTAATATGAAAATAAAATGTTGTCTTATAGGGTTGTGAACACTGCATTAGATAATTTCTAATGTGCTTCCATCTCCAAAATCCTATGACTACCTGGTTTCTTTAACCTTACCAAGAATAGTGAACACCACTGTTTCCCAGAACAGTATGTATCCCACTCACAGAAACTTGTACCAAGTTGAACATACTCTTTTGCTAGTACGAATGTCCATTTTCTACTCATAAAAAATTAGCCATTTTTCTGTTATTATTTCATTGAATTGAGGAGGTCTTGCTGAATCAAATGATGCAAACATTAGTTCTCCCAACATGATTATTTCACACCCATCTCTGTGTCCTCTTCTTACCTAGCTTGACAAGGCGGAGCATGGAGGTATTACTTCCTCTTTCAGTACAAGCGGTTACTGAGAGGTTGTAGATGTCGCCTGGAGGCAAGCTGAGAATTGCAGTCATGACATTGCGTGTTACCTGCAAGATCATCAAAATCGAGGGTTTAAACTTTTAGTGAATGAGTCACTGCACCACCCCAAAAAACTAAAGGACTATAGCAGACACATTCCCTCTCTGTTCTATGCTGCACTCTGCAATTTATTATATTATAGATACGTTATATCTTCTGAAAATTTTATAAATTCCTCAGTTGGACCCAATGCAAGGTAGCCTTAACAATGCATTATATACATCAGAACAATTTTGTGATTAATTCCCTTATTTGGAATGGGTCTCATTCTGACATTTTCTCATATATTCATAACAGGTTTTAGAAAAGAAAATTACTGAGTTGCTACTGATACGTACATTCTAAGAAATTTAAAAGAAACCTACCCATATCTGTAGACGTGTGGCTTCCTACCTAAGGGCCATTGTTATTTTCCATCTTCTCCTACAGCTAGAGGGGACGATGTGACCTAGCTCTGATCAGTGGATTTTAAGTAGAAGCCACATGGACAACTTATAGTTCAGTTCATATCCTGTAAGTGCTGGGCTCCCACATCCTCCCTTTTCTTTTCCCCTTCCTGCAGGCTGGAACATGGAGGTAATGATGATAAAGGTTTATCTCTAGAGACAAGGACTGTGCATAGTGGCAGATGGAACAACAAAACAGAATTTGCCTCCCTGGACGACCCCTTAAAGCAGAAGTGCCCGGTTAGTCCTGTGCTTTAATGGGAGAGGTATAAACTTCTATTTTGTTTGAGCCACTCTCCTTTTGTTTGTTTCTTTATTACAATAGTTTAGTCTGTACCCTAATCAATAAACATCAAAAAGCATATTTTGGAGAAAAGAAGTCAGTAGTCCCAAAGTCCCCAAATCTTTAGGTGTTGGTGATATATGGGAAAAATTGGAAATATGTTAATTGTAGTTTCCTTGAAAATGTTTGGCATCCTGAAGAAAAAGCTGAAATCATAATTCTAAATATAAATGAAATCAATAGTTGCAGCTCTTACAGCTCACTGTTAAAGATTAAATGGTAAGCTCTATGAAAGGAAGAATTTAATTTTTGTTCACTGTCTTATCTCCAGAGCCTAAAACAGACAACTGGCATGCAAACATTTGATGCATCAATAAATGATTGTTTAGTGGTTTTCAATAGTTCATAAAACTAAATTTACAGACACCCAATACTAGCATTCAAAGAAACATACACTCTTTTTAATTTTCTTTTTTCCTTCTGCAACAACCATCCAGTGAAGCATTCTAGAATGGGACAAGTCCGTTGTATCATCCCCATATGTCCAACTGATATATAACAGACTGTTGAAATATTCCACAGAAGTGATTTCTGGAGCCACTGGGGCTACAAGGGAGAAACAAGGCACAATTTAGTATAATAGACAGATAAATAAATTACTAGTAGAGCATGAAATCCTACATAGAGTCAACTTAGCGAATTAGAATTCACAGCACACGATAGTCTTGGTAACTTCAGGACCTCTCATTAACAGTGAAGGATGGTGATACAGGATGGGCACTTGTTTTATGGGATCCCACATCTTATAAATCTAAGATACAGGACACCCAGACCCATCTGTACCTGAGGATATCAAAGTCTTTTATATAAATTTCACCATTACAAAATTCCTAAAAAGTTCACTTATTTGGGTATATTTGTTACATCAACCAATTAATATTAATAGGCATCAGTGGAGTTATTATTCAAGTAGGATTAAATAACTTAGAGTCCTGTAAACTAAGTCTCTTTCATTTACTTGCAGCAAAGACGTTTATGGGAATAAAGAACAGTAGGATACAAGGGTAGAAAGATAGAAGATCATAGTACTACAAGTAGGATAGAAGACAAATGTTATTTCCATAAAATAACAAGACACTATTTACAGTGTTCTAGCCCAGTGCTTTGCAGAAAACAGGCTCTTAATAAATGCTGCTGAGCGAGTAGTGAGAGAGGAAAGAAGGGAAGAACAAGTTTTTTTTTTTTAAATCATGCCACGAAGCTAAATTCTAACACTAAGCTTGCTACTTTATCATCTTACACATTTAAATTTTCAAAAATTTAAGCAGGGAATGCCTGTAATCCCTGCATTTCAGGAAGTTGACGTGGGTGGATCGCTTGAGTCCAGGAGTTGGAGACCAGCCTGGGCAACATAGCAAAACCCCATCTCTACAAAAAATTAGAAAATTCAACCGGGCATGGTGGCACACCTTGTTGTCCTAGCTACTAGGGAGGCTGAGGGGGTAGGACTATTTGAGCCCAGGAGGTCCAGGCTGCAGTGAACCATGAGCCTGCCACTGCATTCCAGCCTGGGTGACAGAGTAAGACCCTGCCTCAAAAAAAAAAATTACTTTTAATTTATTTTATTTTTATTTTTATTTTTGAGGCAGGGTCTCACTCTGTCACGCAAGCGGTAGTGCAGTGGCACAATCTCAGCTCACTGCAGCCTTGACCTCCCAGGCTCAAGCATCCCTCCTGCCTCAGTCTACCAAGTAGCTAGGACTACAGGTACAGGCCACCATACCCGGCTAATTTTTGTAATTTTTGTAGAGCCGGGATCTTTCTTTGTTGCCTAGGCTGGTCTCGAACTCCTGGGCTCAAGCAATCTGCCCATCTTGGTCTCCCAAAGTGCTGGGATTACAGGCGTGAGCTTCCACGCCCAGCCAAAAAGAAAAAAAAAAATTAAAAATTTGCTAACTAGGGAGGAGAATTCATCACAAGCTTTATACTATATAGGCTCTGAAAACATATTTTAATTACTTTTTAAAGTAACTGCTAACTCTGATTATTTTAAAAAACAAATACGCAGTTGAATTTAAATATCATGTGTACGTTGGTTTGAAGACAGTCGGTGTTCCATTCTGAGATACAGCATAATGTCAACTAAAATCTTTGGAAAATTTCTATAAAGAATCATTTCTCCTAATATGATGCTAATACTTACAACAAACATTCATAACTAGCTATGCTTTCAAAAATATTCACTGAAGAATTTGTAATATATAAAGTAAAAATGCATTTCTGTTTCATGTGAAATAGGAGTGGCATTTATATAGTATGCTTAGCAATAAAATCTTGAAAGATAAACAATTCGTCTAACAAGTAACAGAAATCTACATCATATTTCAGAATATTCTACTAAAGGAAAATAACCTTGGCTTCCTTATAACCTCCTAATATATTCCAACATACTTCATCATATACAAGAACCTATGCATATATTTCTTCAAAGGATATTTTCTCATGTTCCAATGTTAGTGAGGAAAAGAAATATCTTTAAAATTGCAAACCCAGAAGTATGTTTCTTTCCTCTCAACATGTCAGATTTTTATTTCCATGTTGTTGCTTTAAAACCTAGCATATTGCTAGCAGGCCACAAGATGTCACTATTTGTTTATTAATAATTTGGCCCCTCAGCATAATTACTATGATTGAGGGCTAGTCAACTGAATTGCCTAACAAAGATGGTATACTTGAGTTCCTAATAAATCACACCTAATTCAAATATTTTGTTCTTGTTTCCTTTTATACCACACAATTTGGAAAATTAAAGCATAGGAGAGCTAAGCATGAGATTCTTATTTGCTTTAAATAAGAAGGTAAAAAACATCACACACACATGCGTTTTTACTTTATATATTACAAATTCTTCAGTGAATAATTATTTTTGAAAGCATAGCTAGTTATGAATGTTTGTTATAAGTATTCGCATTATATGAGGCCTGTTGGGGGGTGGGAGCAAGGGGAGGGAGAGCATTAGGACAAATACGTAATGTATGTGGGGCTTAAAACCTAGATGACAGGTTGATAGGTGCAGCAAACCACCATGGCACATGTATATCTAGGTAACAAACCTGCATGTTCTGTACATGCATCCCAGAACTTAAAGTAAAATGTAAAAAAAAGATTTAAAAAAGCCTACTACAATTTTCAACTGGTTTAAAAAATAAGTATAAACATGATAATAATCTATCATATATATTGTAATAGTGACTTACGTTACATGATTTAATTCTCACACATACTGTGGGATATTTATTATTATTTATTTATTATTATTATACCCATTTTATAGATGTGAGAATTGAGACCATCTCTGTCAATATGCTCAGACAATACCTACAGACTGCTGGTTCAGCATCATTTATTTATTTGACCCAGGAAAAGATAGAAAATCGTCAACATCAATACATTGGAGACAACAGACTGCTTAACAGGTAAGCAGCTTGTTTATTAACCATAGTTTATGAATCCAGCCTTGCTATGTCCATTTAAACTGTTATGAAGTATGCCAAATCCTAGTCAATTTCCCATCTTGAAAGGCATACTTTATACCGCTCGAACCAGAAAGCCAAATCCTATTAATATTTCATTTCTTTTGCCCCCCTTAAGAGACAGTGCAAAGACTGTCAAGGTGGTGTTCAATATATTAAGTCTTGCTCTACTAACCAGTTGTCTCCAAGTAGGCTTTAGAGCCTATTTAGCTGATATTTTAGGGGGTTCTGTCGGTGAGAAAATAGAAGCCCAGAATCATTAAGATAATTTGCTCAAAGTTTGACAGCTAGAAATGAGCAGTCCCAGGTTGAGATGTTACATCTGGGCTTTTTCTAGACAACTGTTGTGGTGAGAAGGAAAGAGCGTTCTCAGAACGTTTATATCAATATAGTTAAATTATAAGAATTATTGATACAGTGAAGTTTAATTATAATTAAATATGTGATTATCAATATAGGTAAACGCCTAACACAGTGCTTGCCAAGTAATTGCTATTTTCTCCTTTTTGGGTATTATTTCACTTTTATGCTCTAATATTACTATTAAAATCTGGAACAAAAAGTGCTCTGGATATTGGCTAGTAGAGAAAAGAGACATGCTTATGGAAGTTAATTGTGTAAGAATTCACAGATCATTGATTTCTTTCCACTGTTTTTCACTGATAAATTTCAACAGCGTTAACTAGATGTCCACTGAGGAAACTGTTTGCCAAATTATTCTTCTAAGCAGTATTTTTCTCCTCTGTTTTCTCAGGACAACTCTAATTACAACCTTGTCGTTTGATAAAAGTTTCTTGAAATGTCTTAGTTCAAACAACAAAGATTAGTGTTTCTTTGATGAATTTTCCCTTTTCATTGCTATCTCTGACTACTGATGATGCAACTACATAATTTAAGGTTTCCGAGGATCTAAGACTAATCGTTTTTTAAGTGCTTAAACTTTGTGCCATGTATTTTGCAAAGTAGCTTATATAATAACGAAGTTGTAATAACAGACAACTGATACTATTATCATCCTCATTTTCCACATTAAAAAAAAACAGGTTTAGAAACGTTAACGTGCTCAAGATTATATGTGGTGTGTGGGAGGGTCTATTCAAATCCAGATCTATCTGTCTCTAAACCCTATTTTTTTATTTCCACAATGGACCCTACTGCAGTCAGCCTATGACTTTAAAAATGGCTTAATTAATAAGAAAATGGAGGCACTCTAACAAATATAATAATCATATGGGTAAAATAAATTGACTGTGTAGTGTAAAGCTGATGGCTGTGCCTGCCATATCTCTATTCTAATCAATCTCAGCTGGGGAGTACATAAATTAAGGTCAGTGCCTCAGAATAAAATAAGTCAATGGTGGTAGCTCAGAATAAAAATGGTATTTTGATTTTTAAAGATTATCAACTAAACAAAATAATGAATCATCAGAATCAATATTATCTCCCATGAAACTGATGTTCACCAGTGCTGGGTGAATGACTGGCACTTTCTAGAGATTTGGAACCTTGGTAACTCCTCACAATAATGCTCCCTCCTCATGGAACCATTCCCCACACACGCCTCACCTGTTATGAAGCTGATGGTAGAGCTGTCACAGCAGCTCAATTCTGGATCTCCCCACGTCACCATGGTAACCCGGAAGTTGTAGTACCATGCTGGCAGCAGATTAGCTATTCTCTGAATGAGAAAAGCAAGCAAGGAGACAAAAGACTGTGGGAGAAAGTACTATTTTTGGAGTAGAGTTACTTTCATAAAAAATTAATACGTAATTTTAATTTTCCTTTATATTGTCTTTTTGTATTTCCTAAATTTACTATAATAAAATATTCTTTCTAGAATGAAATGAGATATAAAGTAAAATAGAAAAATATAAATTTTAAAAAGTGATTTAAAGATATACAGCCGGCCGGGCGCGGTGGCTCAAGCCTGTAATCCCAGCACTTTGGGAGGCCGAGAGGGCGGATCACGAGGTCAGGAGATCGAGACCATCCTGGCTAACACAGTGAAACCCCATCTCTACTAAAAATACAAAAACTTAGCCGGGCGAGGTGGCAGGCGCCTGTAGTCCCAGCTACTCGGGAGGCTGAGGCAGGAGAAGGGCGTGAACCCGGGAGGCGGAGCTTGCAGTGAGCTGAGATCCGGCCACTGCACTCTAGCCTGGGTGACAGAGCGAGACTCCGTCTCAAAAAAAAAAAAAAAACAATCCCATGTAGCAAGAGATATACAGCCAAAGATTTCCAATATTTGTTTCATTTTGCAATTTTGTAATATTACACACGTGAAATAGTGCTTATTTATAAGTGACTGTACATACATTTCTCCCTATTTCTAAGACAAGTAACCTCTCACAACTCGGTGTTTTTTCAAGGTAAACCATGAACAGGAGTCCTTCAGAGACTTCAACTGGGTAGAGAGCAATTGTGTACTTTGTGAATAGCCCATGGGTAATCTACACTTTTCAAAATTATCTCAATTTCAGAAAGAGCAATTTTTACCCGTTTTCTTAAAAACCATCCTCTAAAAGCCTGACATTAGAGGTATTTAATTGATCTGTGGATGCCACGAAGAGGCATCATTAAAATTAGGCAGTGTCAAACTAACTATTGAATACTAAAGGGAAATCTCTTTGTGTTCCTCCCCAGGATCTGGGAGAAGCAATAAGCACTTGATTGCTCTATTCTGTGCTTAGGAAAAAATGTTGATTAACAAATATATTCAATTAGAGATGACTGCTAGCTTCACACAATTATCTCTTTCCCTCCCTCTCAAAACAAAAGAGAATCTCAAAACCTAAAAGCAAAAACAACGAAAAAACCTTGAAAATAGCCATACCTATCTGATATGGTTTGGCTGTATCCCCACCCAAATCTCATCTTGAATTCCCACGTGTTGTGGGAGGGAGCTGGTGGGAGGTAACTGAATCATGGGGGCAGGTCTTTCCCGTGCTGTTCTGATGATAGTGAGTAAGTCTCATTAGATCTGATGGTTATTATAATGGGGCGTTTTCCTGCACAAGCTCTCTCGCTTGGTACCATCCATGTAAGACATGACTTGCTCCTCTTTGCCTTCTGCCATGATTGTGGGGCTTCCCCAGCCACGTGGAACTGTAAGTCCTATTAAACCTCCTTCTTTTGTAAATTGCCCAGTCTTGTGTATGTCTTTGTCAGCAGCATGAAAATGAACTAATACAGTAAATTGGTACTGAGAGTGGGGTGCTGCTGAGAAGATACCTAAAAATGTGGAAGTGACTTTGGAACTGGGTAACAGGCAGAGGTTGGAATAGTCTGGAGGGCTCAGAAGACAGTAAAATGTGGGAAAGTTTGGAATTCCCTAGAGACTTGTTGAATGGCTTTGACTAAAATGCTGATAATGATATGGACAATGAAATCTTTAGGAACTGGAGCAAAGGTGATTCTTGTTATGTTTTAGCAAAGAGACTGGCAGCATTTTGTGCCTCCCTTAGGGATTTTGGAACTTTGAACTTAAGAGAGATGATTTAGGGTATCTGGCAGAATAAATTTCTAAGCAGCAAAGCATTCAAGAGGTGACTTGGTGCTGTTAAAGGCATTCAGTTTTAAAAGGTAAACAGAGCATAAAAGTTTGGAAAATTTGCAACTTGACAATGTGATAGAAAAGAAAATCCCATTTTCTGAGGAGAAATTCAAGTTGGCTGCAGAAATTTGAATAAATAATGAGGAGCTGAATGTTAATCCCCAAGACAATGGGGAAAATGTCTCCAGGTCAGATTAGAGGTCTTCATGGAAGCCCCTCCCATCACAGGCCTGGAGGTCTGGGAAGAAAAAGTGGTTTCGTGGCCCAGGCCCAGGGTCCCTGTGCTGTGTGCAGCCTAGAGACTTGCTGCCCTGCATCTAGCCATGGGTGAAAGGGGCCAACGTAGAGATCAGGTGGTGGCTTCAGAGGGTGCAAGCCCCAAGCCTTGGTAGCTTCCATGTGGTGTTGAGACTGTGGGTGCACAGGAGTCAAGAATTGAGGTTTGGGAACCTCCAGTTAGATTTCAGAAAATGTATGGAAACACTTGGATGCCCAGGCAAAAGTTTGCTGCAGCGGGGCAGGGCCCTCATGGAGAACCTCTGCTAGGGCAACGTAGAAGGGAAACGTGGGGCCAGAGACCCCACACAGAGTCCCTACTGGGGTACTGCCTAGTGGAGCTGTGAGAAGAGGGCCACCACCCTCCAGACCCCAGAATGGTAGACCCACTGACAGCTTGCACTGTGCACCTGGAAAAGCTGCAGACACTCGATGCCAGCCTGTGAATGCAGCCAGGAGTGGGGATATATGCTGCAAAGCCACAGGAGTGGAACTGCCCAAGACCATGCGAACCCACCTCTTGCATCAGCATGACCTGGATGTGAGACATGGAGTCAAAGGAGATCATTTTGGAGCTTTGAGATTTGACTGTCCCACTGGATTTTGGAGTTGCATAGGGCCTGTAGCATCTTTGTTTTGGTCAATGTTTCCCATTTGGAACAGCTGTATCAATGCCTGTACCCCGAATGTATCTAGGAAGTAACTAAGTTGGTTTTGATTTTACAGACTCATGAGTGGAAGGGATTTGCCTTGTCTCAGATGAGACTTTTGACTGTGCACTTTCGAGTTAATTAGTTAAGACTTTTCAGGACTGTTGGGAAGGCATGGTTGGTTTTGAAATGTGAGGACATGAGATTTGGGAGGGGCAAGGGGAAGAATATTATGGTTTGGTTGTGCTCCCATCCAAATCTTATCTTGAATTCCCACCTGTTGTGGGAGGGACCTTGTGGGAAGTAACTGAATCATGGGGGTATGTCTTTCCCATGCCGTTGTTGTGATAGTGAGTAAGTCTCATGAGATCTGATGGTTATTATAAGACGGAGTTTTCCTGCACAAGCTCTCTTTGCTTGCTGCCATCTGTATAAGACGTGACTTGCTGTTCCCTGCCTTCTGTCGTGATTGTGAGGCTTCCCCAGCCACGTGGAACTGTAAGTCCAATTAAACTTCTTTCTTTTGTAAATTGCTCAGTCGTGTTTCTTTATCAGCAACGTGAAAATGAACTAACACATTATGTAAAGATACATTTGGTACATAAAGGCTTGCCTGTTCCCATAGGAAAGAGTGACAGTTGGTTAAGGGAAGATTACCACGGATGCAGTTAAGGAGACAGTTGCGGCTATTTCATAATAGGTTGTCCACTCCGATGTCATTGTAGCAGGGTTGAAATAAAACATTTCAACCACGTATTTTCTGAACACGCCTAAATAAGGTCTGGTCCAGCTCAGAACCACTGCCGTAGGACCCAAGGGATAGAGCATTAAATCCTTTATTCCTGTGGGAACTAAAAAGAAGACAGGAGGGGGTAGAAAAATAAAGTTAAGAAGGAATGTTTACTGTCTTAGCAATGGCCTCAAACTTCTACTTAATGACCCGAATTTTCACTCTTCTGATACAATCCCTTCCTCCCTCCCTCCCTTCCTTCCTCGCTTCCTTGCTTCCTCCTCTTCCTTCCTGACTCCCCCTTCCTTCCTTCCTTCCTTCCCTTCCTTCCTTCCTTCCTTCCTTCCTTCCTTCCTTCCTTCCTTCCTTCCTTCCGTCCGTCCTTCCTTCCTTCCTTCCTTCCTTCTTTCCTTCTTTCCTTTCTCTCTCTCTTTCTCTCTTTTTTTCTTTCTCTTTCTTTCTTTCTTCTTTTCTTTCTTTCTCTCTCTTTTTTTTTTTTGTTTTTGAGACAGGGTCTGCTGTGTTACCAAGGCTGGGTTAAAACTTCTGGGCTCGGCTAGGCGTGATGGCTCATGCCTGTAATCCCAGCACTTTGGGAGGCCAAGATGGGCAGATCACGAGGTCAGGAGATCGAGACCATCCTGGCTAACATGGTGAAACCCCGTCTCTTCTAAAAATACAAAAAATTAGCCAGGTGTGGTGGCACGTGCCTGTGGTCCCAGCTGCTCAGGAGGCTGAGGCAGGAGAATTGCTTGAACCTGGGAGGTGGAAGTTGCGGTGAGCTGAGATCGCACCACTGCATTCCAACCTGGGTGACAGAGCGAGACTCTGTCTCAAAAACAACAACAACAACAATAACAACAAAAAACAACTTCTGGGCTCAAGCAGTCCTCCCACCTCAGCCTCCCAAGTAACTGGAACTGTAAGTGTGTGCCACGGCACACAGCTTTACTCTTGTTGTGTAATCATTGAAAACTAAAGTATGTTTGCCTCTGAGTTTTTCCACAAGTAATAAATATTAAGAATGTTTTCCAAGTATACAATTCTAGTTGTTTGTTACTCTGAAGGTAGCATATTGGATGAACTAAGACAGGCTTTCCAAATATGACGATAATGATTTGAGCTTGCACATTGCACCCCTCCAGTCAGTACCCTAATATATAGGTCACTCATTCTTCTTATGGCCAGCAACTTACCAATAGCAAATGTCACAGGATCTGAAGGTGGTCCAATCAAAGGGCCTTTCCTTAGGTATATTACCACCTGGTACTGGGCACCAGGAACCAGATTTTCAATAACAGGTTTGCTTGAGTTCACCTTTAAACCAAACACCCGATAAGATTTATTTAGAGCTGGGCTTTCAGAATGTTACACAGAGGCTGAAATAATATTCAGAGACTCTTTTTGGAATCACAGATGACTTTGAAATCCAGAAGACTTTACTGAAGCTGTCAGATTCCAAAATTAGGATGATTTATAGTTTATGTGAACTTTGAAGGGAACCTAGAAGATTCAAATTTTTTCTATTCTAAGCCCTGTGAACTGCTTTATACCCATCAATGTCAATTGTAACTATGCACACTAGAGACACATCAGCCTCTAACCATAATCAAATCAGCAATACCATGAGGATAGTTTGACATTCTAAATTGTAGTGTCAGCTGATTACATGCAAATATCAGTACAGAAATGTCTTTAGTCTCTTGTCACTTAGAAGCATATAATATCTAATTATAGAAATGGAAATGACCGCCGGGCACAGTGACTCATGCGTGTAATCCCAGCACTTTGGGAGGCCAAGGCAGGCGGATCATTTGAAGTCAGGAGTTCAAGACCAGCCTGACGAACATGGTGAAACCCTGTCTCTACTAAAATACAAAGAAAATTAGCCGGGCATGGTGGCGGGTGTCTGTAATCTCAGCTACTCAGGAGACTGGGGTAGGAGAATTGCTTGAACCCAGGAGGCGGAGGTTGCAGTGAGCCAAGATTGTGCCACTGCACTCCAGCCTGGGAAACAGAGTGAAACAAGCTCTCAAAAAAAAAGAAATGGAAATGACCTTAGAGATGACCTAGTCCAAAGTGCTCATTTAATAAATGTAGTAAAGCCAGAGAATGGCCAAGGTCATATATTTAGATGCAGTGTTGGGACTGGAAGCCTAGTGCTGGGATCTGTAATCTACACTATGGGCAGGTCACTGTGCTAAGCATCGAGATATCCTGGTAAGCACCCTGCCAGGCTGTTGTAGCCCCCTAAAATAATACTGTAGAGAACACTTCTCATTTAGATGAGACTTTCTTTACTGTTCTTTTTTTTTTTTTCTCTTGAGACGGAGTCTTGCTCTGTCACCCAGGCTAGAGTGAAGTGGTGCGATCTCAGCTCACTGCAACCTCCACCTCCCAGGTTCAAGCGATTCTCCTGACTCAGGCTCCCGAGTAGCTGTGATTACAGTTGCGCACCACCACGCCCAGCTAATTTTTGTATTTTTAGTGGAGACAGGGTTTCAGCATGTTGGCCAGGCTGGTCTTGAACTCTTGACCTGAGGTGATCTGCCCGCCTGGGCCTCCTAGAGTGCTAGGATTACAGGCGTGAGCCACCACACCTGGCCCCGCTCTTTTAAAAAAAAATGTGGATACATAACAAATACCATATATAGAAAAACAGTGAGAACATATACATGAATAAAATGCATTTATTAAAGTTGAATGTTGGCACGCACAATAATTGATAATTCAACTAAAAGGTTAAGGTGCTGCTTTGGCCTTCAGTGTCTCTAATATTTAAGACAGTATTGCTTGGTGGAAAGAACACAGGGTTTTTTTTCGGACTACCTGGAATCAAATCCTGACTCTGCTCATTATTAGCATGGGGGTTTATTTATGCTTTATAATTTATTGAAAATTCTTGCCTTGGTTACTTCGTTGCTAAAATATAGGTAATAAAATTATATACCTCATAGAGTTTGAGAATGTTTAAACTGAGTATCAATAAATACTAACCTTTATTCATCTTATTAACTTTTTGACCTCTAGGATACATAAAATTGTGGAATTGCTCCAAGAAGGAACATGAATCAATGGAGAACAATGTTGTTTACAGCTTCTCTATGCTGTAAGGTGTTTTTTGGAGCCTCATTTTAAGATTTCAAGGATTCATATAGAACTGGTGATATGATATGAATTTTAAACCTTTCCACACTGGAAACTGATTATACACAGTAGAAATTATGGAATCTGAATTGGTACAACTTGCTCTACATATAAGTAAAAGGAGCCATATACCAAAATTTACCTTCCACTGGCTTGAACAAAATAAGATGACACTGAATTAATACATTGGCATTTTCATTCTTTCTTTCCTATTTATACTCTTTCATATCAGGGTTTCTTGCACAACTTTTAGATTTTTAATTCTGCTGGAAGCCATATAGGCAGATTTAGTCAACTAGATCTCTTCATCTGATAGAGAATTTTCCTTCCTTCCTTCCTTCCTTCCTTCCTTCCTTCCTTCCTTCCTTCCTTCTTGCCTCCCTCCCTATCTCCCTCCCTCCCTTCCTCCTTTCGTCTTTCTCTCTTTTTCTTTTCTTTTCTATTCTTTCTTCTTTCTTTCTTTCTTTCTTTCTTTCTTTCTTTCTTTCTTTCTTTCTTTCTTTCTTTCTTTCTTTCTTTCTTTCTTTCTCTTTCTTTTTCTTTCTTTCTTTCCTTTCTTCCTCTCTTTCTCTCTTTCTTTCTTCTCTTTTCTTTCTTTTTGAGACAGAGTCTTGCTCTGTCACTCTGTTGCCCAAGCTGGAGTGCAGTGGCACAATCTTGGCTTACTGCAACCTCTGCCTCCTGGGTTCAAGTGATTCTTGTGCTTCAGCTACCCAAGTAGCTGGAATGACAGGTGTGCGCCATCATGCTCAGCTTATTTTTGTGTTTCTAGTAGAGACAGGGTTTCATTATGTTGGCCAGGCTGGTCTCAAACTCCTGGTCTCAAGCGCCTCTCCTGTCTTGACCTCCCAAAGTGCTGGGATTACAGGCATGAACTGCCATGCCCAGCCTGATAGAGAATTTTCTAAAGAGACAAACTATGATAAGAAGATGCATATTATCCACAACTAAGCAGTATTATTTTATTTGTTTAACATATACTTTATATGATAAAACATATATGCTTATTGTAAAAATTGCTCACCCAATAAAAGAACAAATGAAGTAAATTGGAAGTCTTGTTTGTTCTCCTCCCACAAATCCTGACATTTTGATGTGCATTCTTCTAGGCCTTCTTCTAACATATATACATAAATAATATGCTATTGAACCACATAATGTGTTACATTATCAACACTGCTCCAGGCTGGGTGCAGTGGCTCACGCCTATAATCCCAGCACTTTGGGAGGCCGAGGCCGGTAGATCACCTGAGGTTGGGAATTCGAGACCAGCCTGGCCAACACGGTGAAACCCCGACTCTACTAAAAACACAAAAATTAGCGAGGCGTGGTGGCTCACTTCTGTAGTTCCAGCTCCTTGGGAGGCTGAGGCAAGAGAATCGCTTGCAACTGGGAGGTGGAGGTTGCAGTGAGCCGAGATTACGCCGCTACACTCGAGCCTGGGTGACAGAGCCAGACTCCATCTCAAAAAAACCCCCAAAAAAACCAAAAAAATTGCTCCATTTAAACTTAACACATTGTAGACATCTGACTGTAAGTGTAAATGCCGACCTAGCTCATTAATCACCCATTTTGCCTATTTAGAATGTTTAGAGTAATAAAGGACATAAGGAGTATAGATTGTTTCAGGGTGATGTTAAGGTTCCTTTCTTTTGATAATATTTTAGGTAATAGTTGATTCTAACTATTCAAATGACTATCTGGAATCCTAGCTGTTTAAATATGCCATTATAACCGGGCACGGTGGCTCACACCTGTAATCCCATCACTTTGGAAGGCTGAGGTGGGCGGATCATGAGGTCAAGAGATTGAGAACATCCTGGTCAACATGGTGAAACCCCGTCTCAACTAAAAATACAAAAATTAGCTAGGCATGGTGGCGCGCACCTGTAGTCCCAGCTAATCGGGAGGCTGAGGCAGGAGAATCGCTTGAACCCAGGAGGCGGAGGTTGCAGTGAGCCAAGATCGTGACTTTGCACTCCACACTCCAGACTGGCAACAGAGCGAGACTCTGTCTCATAAAAAACACACAAAGAAACAAACAAACAAGAATAAGAAGTAGCTATGGGCACATACATCATATTATTTAAAAAATGACAAAAGGGTAATTGGATTACAGATTACCTGACTTGGTAATAAGTTATAAACACTAGTTTCCATCCTCCCCAATTTCTGAATATTTACTGAGCTGCTAACCTATATGTACACTTCTATGTTTCTCCATGCCTTTTTATTTAGCCTGGACCTTCTTGGGTGTGTGTTGGAGGAGGAAAAGTGGAATGCCTCTGCATTCTGCATGTTAAGTAATGTGTTTTATTTTTTACAAAATAATTCCACACTCCACTCCCCCTTAATTTCCACTCATTTAGCATCCTAATATTTTTCCTGACTGTCTTAATCCTCATTCCTGAGAATTTAGTTGAGTCCAATGTCTTTCCAATTGGATACCAGTTCTATTCTATTCCTCCTCAACTAAAGGAATAAGGAGAAAAATGTACTAGAGAGCATAGAAGTCAAAATAAGTATATGATAGACATTTTTTTTTTTTTTTTTTTTTTTGTGGAAACAGGGTTTCTCTATGTTGCCCAGGCTGTCTTGAACTTCTGAGCTCAAGTGATCTGCCCACCTTAGCTTCCCAAAGTGCTGGGATTACAGGCGCGAGCCACTGCACCTGTATATGATAGACTCTTAAATAATAGGGTTGAACTAGATGATAGTGTAGGTTCCTTTGAGTCTGAGATGGTCTTATTTCCACTTTATGTGATCTTTCCATGGGTGCTTTTCTACACATTTATTTAGTAGCATAATGGACTACAGTGGTATGATATTATACAAATCTCAAAAAGTTCTTGTGGTAATTGAGATGATGCCTAGCATGGTGGTCTCATTTCTGTTCTCCCCTTTAAATATTAGTCTTCTTGCTTATAATGCTGAATAGGACATTTCATGTTCTGTTTTCCTATTTGCATTTTGAGAAGATATTGTAAAAGTACATTTGGACTGGTCTTTTCTGGCTCATTGATAATTTACAATATCTATCTCTTCCTTTAACCTTTGTAATCTTATGTGAAAGATATATAATGTGTACATTAGGTAGGGCAAGGGGAGAAATCTACCTTGAAGCAGTTGAGTTCTAGGTCAAGGTCTGTAGGGGAAAACACATTTTTCTGTCAATGTAATGAGTCAGTCATCTTGGGTATGCTCAGGAAAGGAAGCTAATAAGTTACACAATGAACTGTGATTACTAGTTAATCGGTTTAGCATATTTATTCCTTAATTTAATTCAACTCAAGGGACGCCTCATTCTCAAGTAAGGGCTTATCTCAGCATTCTATGGCTTTCTAGTGCTTCAAAGAACACGATTCCTGAATTCATCTTATCAATTTACAATTTATCATTGTTTGAATTTCATTAAATGCTTAATTTTCCTGGGAGGAATGGAAACATTACAAATAGCTCTCATACAGCAAACATCTTTTCTGCACATTACATTTCCAATGTACTCCACATGAATTGCTAACTATTTTTTTCCTTTTGCCTTTAGGGAAGAAAATATGTTTGTAAGACACCAAGAACCACCAAATTTGACCATGTAAAAACATAAGGCCAGAATTTAGAAAAATAGGACTGGGCCCCAGGTTCTCAGGGCATCTGAGAGCAAGGTCCACTCGGCTCCAGTCGCACGGTTTTACTAAGGATTGGTCTGGCTAACCACTCGCAGGACTACTGAGTTGCACACTGTCTCTGCCTGCCCCTCGCTCGCCTCTGTGCACGGCTGACTCCTATATATTCTTCAAAGCTCTTTTCAGTTGTGACTGCTGAGGGGGTAGTTTTTTTACTTTATATTATTTATTTATTTATTTATTTATTTTCGAGACCGAGTCTTGCTTTGTTGCCCAGGCTGGAGTGCAGTGGCAATATCTCAGCTCACTGCAACCCCCACCTCCCAGGTTCAAGCGATTCTCCTGCCTCAGCTTCCCCTAGCAGCTGGGATTACAGGCACGTGCCACCACGCCTGGCTAATTTTTGTATTTTTAGTGGAGACGAGGTTTCACCATGTTGGCCAGGCTGGTCTTGAACTCCTGACCTCAGGTGCTCCACCCGCCTTGGCCTCCTGAAGTGCTGGGATTGCAGGCGTGAGCCACCGTGCCCAGCCTACTTTATATTCTTTACATTTTTAAGTTTTTTTTTTTTTTTAACAAGAATATGTTACTTTTACAGTAAAAATGAAAATTAAAGGAATAGAAAAAAGTAAAACAAACAAACAAACAAAAAACCCTCCAACCCTCTGCTTGGTTGTCTCCTCTGCGATGTTTTCTCCAACCAGTTTCCAAATCCTCTTTCCCTTTCATCCATGTTACTCATGCTCAGCTCCTTCTGTGAACTCCTCTGGACTCTCATCATTCATTTTAAGCTGAGGCCTTATTCTATACAGTGCAGTCATTATAGGTTCACTTATCTATCGTTCTCACTAGATTATAAGCTCTGCAAGAGCAGGATGTTTAAAAATTTCTAACATCTATCTTAGTACCTGGCACATCATAGGTGCTCAGCAAATTCTTTTGAATAAGGAATGAAAGAGAAAGGAACATGACCCTCCTATGAAGAGAAAGGGAGATGACAGTGCCATGGAAAAGCCATTCCCACTCATTTCTGGCCCCTCTGGCTCTTGGGAACACTCATACAACACACCCATCCCAGCAGACCTCAGCATGGCTTCCTGCAATTGCCTCCTTGGCATTGCCCTGTAAGGCTGTGCTTAGGTGGGACTGGCGAGCCCATCCTCATTTCCTCTCCTTTACCTGAGTGCAGTACTGTTTTTCAAGCCTCTGGCTTTCCTTTTGTTTCTGGCAGGTCAGCGACACCACAGACACAATGGTGCTGTTGTAGTTCTCTTGGGAAGATGTCCAGGACATCAAGGCAGTGGTTGAGCTTAAAACATGGACACTCACGTGCTGGGGCTTCTCGGTCAGTTCTTCAATCCACTCTCCTGAAGGACCTGCACATTTCAAATTGGAACACAGGGGAGGCTGCACATTGCACTAAGATAAAAGATTCTGGTTTAAAAAATCATGTTTTCTTTTCGCCCTTACAATGAGATTCAAAGTCAGATTGGTGGTCAGACTGGCAACTCTTCAGGTCCTCTGCCCAGCTGCAACCCTCTACCCCTTGACCTCACCTTGATCTAAACAGCAGCCTCAGCAATAACAGCAGAAACGAAAGCGCCACTTCAATCGTCATGTGCATGTGAGAGTATTCTGGTAAATTCTTCACCAGAGAAAATTTACTTCTCTTTTAACAAAGAGTGAGCGTGGCAGGGTGGCATTTCGTCAGGGCTTATAATTCCTTTGCTACTAGGATCTTTGGTCTCTAGGAATAATTACTTCGAGATCCAAATCAGCCTAGACTACTATCATGTGAAAACATTTGAATTTGGCAACAGTGAGAACAAAAAGGCAGGCTGTGACTCTATTAGAGAAGAAACACGCAACAGGCTGGCTCCATTAAAGAAGCTGGCTGGGCCGGGCGCGGTGGCTCAAGCCTGTAATCCCAGCACTTTGGGAGGCTGAGACGGGTGGATCACGATGTCAGGAGATCGAGACCATCCTGGCTAACCCGGTGAAACCCCGTCTCTACTACAAAATACAAAAAACTAGCCGGGCGAGGTGGCGGGCGCCTGTAGTCCCAGCTACTCGGGAGGTTGAGGCAAGAGAATGGCGTGAACCCGGGAGGCGGAGCTTGCAGTGAGCCGAGATTGCGGCCACTGCACTCCAGCCTGGGCGACAGAGCGAGACTCCGTCTCAAAAAAAAAACCAAAAACCAAAAAACAAAAACAAACAAACAAATAACAACTGGCTGAAACCTGGGTGATAATTTGAGGAACACAACAGGATCCTTACCATAAAATATCTCCATAGAAGTGCCCATCCTTAGCTTTGTTCTCTTATGTTCATAAAGTGGTTCTTAACACAGTGCCTGACACCTAGTAAGGACTCAAGACGTGTTAAGGTGATTATTGTCTACAGAAATTCCCTGCTGAAATGCAAATGTGAAACTTCCATTTATTTGCTTAGGATGCATTTCTCAGCTCCTTAATTTAATGCTGTATTCCTAGGCTGAGACCCAGGAGAGGAAAAGGAGCAAGTGGCTCTACTGGGGAGGACAGACTAAGGTTCGGTGTAAATGGTGCAAGGGAAATGATAATAAAAAATGATATTAATTATAGTAAAGAGATACGGAATCCATTATATATTTATATATTTGTTCCTGGCAGGTCAGTGACCCCACAGACACAAGGATGCTACTGTAGTTCTCTTGGGAAGCTGTCTAGGACATCACAGTAGGGGTTGAGCTTAAAACACGGATGCTCACATATAAACTGCTTTTCAGCATATAAACTGTTTTTTAGCATGTAAACTTCAAGTTTATATGTGTTATGTATTTCATTCCTTTAACTTATATTTATTTACTTATTTATTTTTTTATTTATTTTGAGATGGAGTGTCACTCTGTCACCCAGGCTGGAGCGCAGCCTTATCTCGGCTCACTGCAACCTCCACCTACTGGGTTCAAGCGATTCTCCTGCCTCAGCCTCCCGAGTAGCTGGGATTACAGGTGCCCACCACCACGCCTGGCTAATATTTGTACTTTTAGTAGAGAGAGGGTTTCATCATGTTGGCCAGGCTAGTCTCGAACTCCTGACCTCAGGTGATCCGCCTGCCTTGGCCTCCCAAAGTGCTGGGGTTACAGGTGTGAGCCACCGTACCTGGCCCCTTTAACTTTTATAACAAGCCAATGAGATAAGTACTTTTATTAAATCTCACTTTTCAGATGCGAAAACTGAGGCAGAGATAGGGTAAGTCAAACTAGGATTTGATAGATAGGATCAGACACACAGGAAGTCTGATTCCAAAATCCATGCTCTCAACCCTGCATGAGACTTCCTGGAGCACTATGAAATAGTAAAAATTTGGAAACAGGATAATTGCACTAAGACTCAGTTTGGTCCTTATTAGTGGTGCAACTTTGGACAAATGAGTTAACGTCTCTGAATCTCAGTCATTGCATCTGTTAAATGGATAAATCATGGAATTTTAGAACAGAGCAGAACTTTAGAGACCCACTGCCTTATTTTGCTGATATGATTTGGCTCTGTCCCCACCCAAATATCATCTCGAATTGTAATCCCCACTTATCGAGGGAGGGACCTGATGGGAGGTAATTAGATCATGGAGGCGGTTTCCCCCATGCTGTTCTCAAGATAATGAGAGAGTTCTCACGAGATCTGATGGTTTAGAAGAGGCAGTTTCCCCTGCTCTCTCTCTCTCTGTCCTGCCACCCTGCGAAGAAGGTTCTTGCTTCCCCTTCGCCTTCTGCCATGATTGTAAGGTTCCTGAGACCTCCCTGCCATGCTGAACTGTGAGTCAATTAAACCTCTTTCCTTTATAAATTACTCAGTCTCAAGTAGTACTTTATAGCAGTGTGAAAACGGACTAATACATTTGCTGATGAGGAAACTGAGGCGCAGAGATATAAACAAGCTGCCTGAAGTCACAGAGCTAGTAAGTGCTTCTGACCCGACCCAGACCTCCTGTCTCCTGAGTTAGCGCTTTGTGACAATCTGATTAATTTACCTCATAAAGTTGCTGCTGGGATCAAATGAGATAATATGTGTTAGCGAACTACATAAACGTGAAGTGTTACTACTGTTCTGAAGAGTACTAGTGTAGTGGGGGCACAGAGGGCAAAGGTTGAAGGAAGCAAAACAAATTCAGTTATTTAATAGTTTTACCTTATGACTGACCTGATAATCAACCTGAGGAATTGGGTCATTGCAGGCTAAATGAAAATGGATTTTGTTATCAAATACTCCTGAGTTCTAATCTTAATTTTGACACTTGGGGAAGTCACTGAACTTTCTGCGATTCAGTTTGTTTTTTAATGTGAAAAATGGGGGTAATGAAAGTGTTCCCTTCATAAGGCTACTGGCAGACTAGTACAAATTCCTACCTGAATTCTCATCTCTGGGAAGGCCTTCAAAGCTACATAAATGTAAATTATAATGCAACAACATAAACATATAATAAATTGTAATGTAACAGCTCATTACCAGAATATGTGAAACAGTTTGGTCAGGAAAAATGGGTTGCAAATATACTTTAGCTGGTGTGTGACTACATTATGCTGAGCAAACGTGAGCCACCCTAATTTGTTGCTCATTTACCCAGTTAGGTGTATTTATATATGTGGTATCCATTTTTTAAACCAAAGAAGTATATGCAGTACATCTGAATAACTCATTACCATAGAACAGAATCTCCTAAGCACTTAAAAAAGTCATTCTTTTAGCAACAGAGAAAAAACAAAACTTCTGGGAACCCGTATTTTTCTAGATAAATATTAAGATGCATCTCTTTAAAGTAATCACATTTTTGAGCAATTCCGACATGTCCTCAATGGCACTAGTCACTTTAGATACTCTAAGAATAGAGCAGAGCACATGAAAGATACAAGTAGTTCCATAAATATTTCTTGAATATACAAGAGAATGAATAAATATGCAAACGGTATAACTCCAGCCTAGGATTTTACAATTTGACATGAGAAGCAAGATGCACCTAAAATAAATCTAGAAAAATACCACACACTAATAAGTTCTGTGTTTTGTGCTGTGTACTATGAGACAGAATAGGAATTCAGAGAAGAGAAGTCAGAAAGACCAGAATTGTTGCGGAGTTTTCGTGGAGGCTGTTCACATGGGCAGTGGATCTGTACTGGTGCAGAAAGAGACCATTTGTTCAGTGAGGCATTTTTAGTCTTATGGAAAGAATGAAATTCTCAACTTTGTTCTCTTTCTTAAGTAATCACATGTCCAAGGTCTCTAATACTTGAAAGACACACAAGGCAGTTGGGAATACCTTTTCTATGCATCTGATAAATCTTTAAGGCCTTTCTTTTGCCAGAGGTGACATTTTTGGTTTTTCTTTTAGTAAAAATAGTATATGGGATATTTTTAACATTTTTAAGCTGCTGCATAAACTGAGCTCCTCTTTTGCTCTCATCCATTCTTGAACGAAAGGTGGTATTTTGCCTTTCCAGATGGCAATAGGATATGTGGTGGTTATCCTTTTCTGAAAGCAATTTTTATTCTTTGCCTTCTGGTTTTTCTTTCTACTGATCGAAGGCACATATAACTCCTGATAGGGTAGGTTACTGATTTTTGACCTCTATACTTCCAGTAAACACAGTCAGTTTAGCTAAACACGTTATAGAGGCTGGCACTGTTTGTGCAACCTTCAGAGGCTAGCTTTTGCTGTGCTGTGACCCTTATGGAATTGGCAGAGGCCACCCTAGGACTTGACATTGGGCTTTTAGGTTGCTGTAGCTATGGCTTTTTCCACCAATTTTATGGAGACCACCTGGGTGTACTTGAATCTTTGTCTTTCTTTTGAGCTTCGCAAGCTCAATACTCTAATGAGATTTTTCACAGTCCTATAATGTCATTTCCTTATGGCCTCAAGCAAATGTCGTATTTCCCAAACTGTATGTCCACATCCTTGGAGGGTTTGTTATGGCTAATGTGGAAGGTCAGTTTAATAAATGTTCAATTATCACAATAGTGAAAAGAATCCTCAAGTTAAACCCGTGGATAGGATTGCTACTATTAAATATGCATATATTTCCTCTGCTGTCCAAAGCTTGTGGATCTCAGCCTCTCCTGATCTTGAAGACTTCTCCGCATCTCTAAGGTTTGTGAATAGTTGACATCTGAGCATCAATAATCTCACCAGTTCCATTGTTCTAGCTCCCCAGTAAGTGTAAAGTGATCTCTTTGTTACTTACTGATATAAAAGCTGAGTGATTTTGCTGACTGACTTTTTCGAGTTTCACAAGATCCTGAGGAACTAAAGGTTGTCACAGATAACTTATATTTCCCAGGTTCCTTCAGTTCTGCAACAAATTCATGTGCTTCTTCATCCACCGTCAAATATTCAGTAAAGTTCTCTAAATCGTATAAAAAAAAGAGAAGATATATGAATTGACACCTGGAAAGGCCCTGGGTATAGACAAGTCAATTAATGAAAAAAAAAAATTAGGTATTTTAAATGTTCCCTCCTTTTGTCAAGTTCAGTTACACCTCTAAACTAAAGGTACTATTAAAGAATATAAGTAAGAGTTCAATATTTTTACAACCTTCCAAATAACAAAACTCAAATATGGCATTCAAATCAATAAAACTAGGGATGGGTCTACACTGTGTATCTTTATGTACTCCTACCCAACAAAATTATGTTTACAAAACAGAAGTAGATAGTCAGGAAAAGATAACAATTATTGGCTTCCTCATCACGAGGTAAGGGCTAAAAAATAACCAGCATCAAATATCTTGTAAGTTCTTTGTGGTAGTATTAACCATTCAGAAGTGCTTTAACATTTATTTAAAATACATCTCATTTTTTAAGGTATATTTTCTGATGTACCCCAGAATTTAAAGTAAAATTTAAAAATAATAATCATGGTAATATTTTTCCTTCATCCATTTGCTTTCAAATCTTCTTAAAGAATTATTTCACATTGCATCACAGTCCATCCATCCTCTGCTGCTTATTACTTCATTTGAAGTCATTATCATCAGTTGGTGACTACAACAGCCTTCAAAAGAAGACACTGTAGTCAGATAAATGCATAATAGAACCTTCATGAGAAGAGGTGGTAAAAAAATTTTGTAATGACAAGATCCTATTTGCCATAGGAACATATTTAGGAACAGAAAAATAAAAGACGATTAGGGAAACTTTAAAAAAATGTAGGCAATTCCAAGAAAATGACTTTTGACTCAAATAATTAAGAATTTTCATTTTATGTGTTATTTGGTTATGGTTGAATGCTGCATCATCTTGTATAGAAGAATCCACAGATTTTTGTTGTATCTCATGCTATTAAGTAAAATAGGAGTAAACAATATGTCAGTATATGAGACTACATGGGTCTTAAACTCTCACCCTAAAAATAAGGCTATCATCGTAACTTCAAAATTTTACAAATTATAACCTCTGCCACTCAAACTACTAGACCGGAAAATGGAAAATGAAGTATATTATTGTAAAAACTAAACAAACAACAAATAACCATAAAAATCTACCAAACAACAATTGAGATAGGTATCATGACCCAAACTTGTTGAAAGTCACGGCTCTGCTTTCCTAAGTTAGTGGGCTATAAAGAATGAATCTCAGATGCTGAGTTAGTCAATGCAAAATGTAATATAGTAGCTATATGGAAATGTCAGTAGCTGTGTATTTTCCATGTTACTATCAGCTTCTCTTTGGAAAACTATGGTGCTTGTTCCAGAGGGACACACCCTAAAGGGAACAAGAGTAGCTGGCTAGCAGGACACAAGCCTCATATTCTTGAGGAAAGTAGTAATGTGTTCATAAGTATTACTTTGCTGCCATGTTTAAAAATTTGCATATGAGAAAACAGGAAATTTCTCTAGGATATGCTGTAATATTCTGGGATAGTTAGATCTTTGATTCAAAATATTTCCAAATATGATGTTTTCCTCATTGTTCTGAGACATGAGAAATACCAGGCAGTAAAATATATACAGTTGGCAGTACTCACAACTTGTGAATCACCCAAACCTTCTGATTCTTACCCAGTCTATTCATTTGGATTTTCTGCTCTGTCTGCATTGGATACCCAATTACATTCTTCCCTTTCTTTACCATTATTCTCTGGCGATTGAGTGTCTATGATCAGTGTTTCTAAACTCAAATTTAAAAACACTTCAGTTCCCCTTCCTTTGTATCAGTTCTTATTTCCTCTGATTTCCTACTGCTTTACCTTCTCGTTCCATATGGATATGGAAGCCATCAAAAGCAGTGGGTGGTTTGGGTGGTAACCAGGTCAATATCATTTGCACAGGGGAAAAGGAGAAAGAGCCTGATGTTGACTTCTCTGTCTCACTGAGTGTACTGTTATTTTCGTATTCCATGGGAAGTACGCTGACAAATTCATCTTCACTTTCAGGAGTTGCAGATGCACTGTCCCACCAATATGGCTGAGACGTAGTTTCATAGTCACTGCTATTAAAATCAGGCCAACCGGAAGAAGTGTTGCCCGAGGGAATTTCAGGGGTTTCTTCTGTAAAATGGAAGAGTTTTTCTTTTCCTATTGTATCTTGTGATCTCATGAAGGATTCCTCTGGGAAATTACCACTCTGTTCTTCCCAGTTGTTTTTGTTCAAGTTTACGATACGAACGGAAATATTCTGAGGTGGATAAGGGGCTGTAAGAGAGAGAATTTTCATTGTCAAGTAATTTTTAAATCAATTAGAGTGAATACTTAAGCTCTTAATGAGTCAGGGACAAAAGCAGATTTTTAAAAATGGAATTTAATTTTACTTCTAATACACAGACAATTTACGTCAAGATAAACTGCGTTTTGCTCCATATATATACTTCTAACATTTTGTGGATGATGTGTACCTGTTAACATACCACTAGTCACACTTCAAATATATTAACTTGCAATATTATGCTTGTTGAAGTGGTAATTTAACCACTTCTAAAAGCAGAGTATGTAAATATTTTTCAGTTTATCATAATCTCACTTACAAAAAAATGTATCTGTGTTCCTGGATTTTTATTACAAAGAAAAAACAAGTATAGTGTACTTATAGCTATGAAGATGAAAATACTCCATGTGACATAGTTGCACCTAGGAGAGTTGCATGCGTGTGCTGCCTTTAGAGATGTTAACACACATGTTAGAAATATGGCTTCACTCCTCACCTCTCTAAAATGAAACATATAAGCACAAAATGAGTTCGTAAATTACGGAAGCATACTTTACTTACAGGGAGAAAACTACAAAGACACACTGCATAGTCTCTGCCTATAACAGTTTCTACTTGGCCTTCAAATAGCAGTTCAATTATCACCTCTTCCATGAATTTTTTTTTAATTTTTTTTTTTGAGGCGGAGTCTCACTCTGTCACCCAGGCTGGAGTGCAATGGCGTGCGGTCTCGGCTCACTGCAACCTCCGCCTCCTGGGTTCAAGCGGTTCTCCTGCCTCAGGCTCCCAAGTAGCTGGGATTACAGGCACCAGACACCAAGCCTGGCTAATATTTGTATTTTTAGTAGAGACAGGGTTTCATCATGTTGGCTAGGCTGGCGTCAAACTCCTGACCTCAGGTGATCCACCCGCCTCAGCCTCCAAAAGTGCTGAGATTACAGGCATGAGCCACCGTGCTAGGCTCCATGAACTTCTAATAAAAATTTCTCTCTCCTTCGTGCTGTTAAATAACTTTGTACCTCTTTTATAATATTTATCTCATTCTGCCTCGTATTAGTGCCATTTGTGTATTACGAGTACCATTTTTTGAGGACAAGGATCCTGTCTCATCAGTCTTTGTCTTCAGGTCTCAGTACTTAGAACAAATTCCAGGTAGAACGTGCTCAATTAATGTTTTTCTACTTACATTGAATAATGAAAAACATAAATAGAATCTTAAATGTTGACATTAGGTGAATTAGTGATTTAGCTGAAATAGTTTCCTGGTCTTAGAATAAGAATGAGTAAGAATCATGATATCTTAGAATTTCAAATTGTCAAGACCTTAGAAGTAATCTATCATAATCCTTTCCTGATGCTCATCAGAATGGCCTCTCCAGCTTTCCTATTGAATATGCAGGCACATTGGGCACATACGATGTTGCTTATATTGGTGATGGGTACTTAGTAGATATATGCTTATTTTACCCATTCATTCTTCCATCCATCCATCCATCTATCCATCCATCCATCCATCCATCCATCCATCCATCCATCCATCCATCCATCCATCCATCTATCCATCCATCCATCCATCCATCCATCCATCCATCCATCCATCCATGCATCTATCCATCCATCCTACAATAGTGCTTTATATTAGTGGTGTTACTAAAATTAAGCACTTCAAGTTTGAGATACATTTGAATTTCAATA
Source organism: Papio anubis (assembly GCF_008728515.1). Taxonomy (NCBI): domain Eukaryota; kingdom Metazoa; phylum Chordata; class Mammalia; order Primates; family Cercopithecidae; genus Papio; species Papio anubis. The sequence goes on along the minus strand of NC_044984.1, from coordinate 14,534,867 downwards.
TTTTCCTTTAATAATCTGATAAACTGTACTAGAATGTCTTCCCTCTTTTTTCTGCCATAGAGCCACTTGTCAGTAATAACTGATGTCTACTAGATCTGGGTAAGTTTTACTTAATTATAACCTTTGGTAATAATATAGTAGTTTTTATTCAAAGATTACAAATCTATGATTGCATTGACATATTTTAGATTTTTCTTATTGAATGTTTTGCCCAGTTCTTTTTACATTGATATAAAATCTGTTTTAGGTTATTAAACATATGCATTTTCTTTCTTTGCTCTGGACCAGAATATTTCTTAGGATAAAAAAGAAATATACAGCAAAATATAACTGAATTATTTTTTCACTGTATTTGATTCTTCAGGAGACTTACCAGTTCTGTGCTGTTTGGGTTCATGACTGACACCACTGTACTCAACAAGGGTACTTTTATTAAAAGTTGCCTCAGATACCAGCTGAAAGGTGATATTACTATAACACATTCCTGGCAGCCAGTGATTAAATACTGTTTTTCCCTTAAAGAAATCTGTGAAGAGAAAATCAATTACATGAAAAATACGGTCTTCTAAATGTCACACACTTCTGGAAAGTTTGAAACAATTATGGTTAAACATTCACAACATAATATTTCCTTCAACTACTGTTATGGTCAATAATAAAGAGTTAGTAGAAGGCTAGAGACAAAACGTTGAATGTTTAGACTCAATCCTGAAGGGCTTTTTCTGACAAAATTCCTAAGGAAATCGAACACAGTTGGAGTTAACTTTTTATGATAGGAACTTTGGGGTATGTATTAATTGAAGGAGATAATATAAAGAAATTGTAGACGTTAAGTTTACACTGGCCATTTACTTTAAAATAAAAATCCAAGGTATTTTGCCATCTTATGACCTGAAAAAAAGCAATTTTACAAGAAAAGTTTTCATTTAGAAAAACTAGCCTAATTTAAAACTGGTTTATTTGCCAGTTTGAAGACAGAACCTGCCCAAAAAAAAGAAATAATAAAAGTTTGGACTCCACTTAGAAAACTTTAAAGAGAATAACAATAAACTAAAAATCCAATCCGACTCAAAAGAAATGAGAGAAAAAACTAAAAATACCACTTATTGAATTGAAATCTAAAAATAGTTTGAAGAAGTAATAAGAAGTAATTGACTTAAGAATGGGATTATATTATTTTAAAATTTATGATTAACAAAAGTTTCAGTAATTGCTTTTTAATCATTCATAAATATATTTGCATATGATCTATAAACAACTTTCCACTTATTAATTTGCAGATTATTTGTTTTCATTGTAAATAAACAACATAATAATTTGTGGAATTTATGTTTCTTTGATTTTTTCAAAGTTTAAAAAAACTAAATTCACTGCGTATATTTCATTTATTCATTCATTCATTCATTTTGAGATGGAGCCTTGCTCTGTCGCCCAGGCTGGAGTGCAGTGGTGTGATCTCGGCTCACGGCAACCTCTGCCTGCCGGGTTCAAGCGATTCTTCTGTCTCAGCCTCCTGAGTATCTGGGATTACAGGTGCCCGCCACAACGCCTGGCTAGTTTTTTTGGTATGTTTTAGTAGAGACAGTGTTTCACCATGTTGGCCAGGCTAGTCTCGAACTCCTGAACTCAAGTGATCTGCCTACCTCAGCCTCCCAAAGTGCTGGAATTACAGACGTGAGCCACCACTCCCAGCCCCACTGCTTATATTTTAAATAATGTCTCAGAAAAAATAAATCCATGGAAGAAATGAGTGTGTAAAAGAAGCAAGTCAAAGTGACATTTTTCTGGATGTCATGCTCTGTGTGCTTCAATACTCTTTCTCTTCCCACCAATACATGTTTCCAGTTACAGTTAGCCAACTCTGGTAGCATTACCTACCTCCCACCCCCACCCGGTATGTCCTGAGAGTATTCAAGTTCCTTCACTAGGATTCACTCCCAAATGAAACTGAATGCCCTCTCTTCCCTCTCCCTCTAGCCCCTTCTACCCAGAGAAGTTGATTTTGTTCCTTTGACTAATTGAAGTGTTGCTTCTCCTGGGCTCTTTTCTCTCCCTTCCCCGCAAGGTTCCCATCAAGCGAGTAAAAAAGCAAAACTAATTTTTGTATGTTAATGTATTCATTTAGCTGGTCATACAGCATCGCATTTGAGGATGCTGGATCATACCCAAGTGAAACTTTGCAAAAGGCACCGCTCTGGCTTCCCAGTCCCGGAAATGCCCATCTATCATACCCAGAAGGAAATGGTTACTTGTGCTTCCAAACTTAAGTCTGAATTTATTTCCTGCACCAGGCATGCTGCCTTAGGGAAGAGTAGCATGTAAGTGATAATAATTTGAGTATTTCTCATGCTGTACACATGACACCTGACTCTCAAGAAATGAACCAGATGTTCTAGGTTTCCTCATAGCATGATTTTCATAAGTCAATAATTATTTTTAATGGCTCATTTATAGGTCAAATAGTGAATTATAAAACCTCGTTGCAGTAAGAGAGAACATCATTTGGGAAAAGCTGCGTAAAAAGTGAGGGTCATCATTGATTCAGCCTTCCTTTTGCTGCTTACCTTTATATAGCATTGTCCGGAAGTCTTTACCTTCCCAGTAGCTAATGTTCACTCTTGTGAAAACGTTATATTTTTCTGGGTAATGAATTTCAAACAGGACTCCTGTTTCAGGAGAAGGTTTATAGTCATATATGGAAACACTGGTTACAGGTAGAGGTTCTACAGAAGTGAAGTAAATGGAGAAAGGGAAAAGAAAGAGGAGAGAGAAAGACTGATATCAATACTTGAACGAACCAAGGATTACACCTACCAGAAATTCACACATATTTTCACTGTCTGTGGGCACTATACTCCTCAGTACCCATGAATTGAATGTTCTTAGCAGTAATTAATATAGTACATTTTATATAATGCTTTCTGCTTTTTGAAGAACTTTTACATTTATTTTTCCTTTTGCAACAGTCCTGATATCTAGGAAGAGCAAATATTAATATATCCTTCCCACTGATAAATATAATGATGGCTCACAGACTAAATTGCTTGTTCAAGGTAATTTAACAAGTACATGACAGTCTGTATCTTCAGATTCCCAGTTTATTTTTCTTTTTCTCATGCGAAGGAAATTTGATATTAGTAACAGACCAGTAACAGAAAATAAATTTTGGCTCAGACCGATGATAGTTATATGATCATTTATTTCTTCGTGTGAGCATAGCACTTATTTTTCCATATGAAGTATAAAATTTTAAACTGTCCAATGTTGTAAAAAATATATGTTGTGGTGTTTCTCAAACTACTTTTTCTATAGAAGTTTAAAGAAAACATTTCTATTTTGCTTGAGTTATTCATTCACTGGAAAACTTTAAAAATACTCATTTTAAAAAATCCATTATCGATATATGTCTGCATTTCCTCCCACTCCCACTGTCCTGCAAATTTCTTGTAAATAATGCATTTTGCACCTTTCTGAAGAAGCTATTAAACAGATTTTACTTGTATGAATTTTATTAATAAGATATGTTAAATAATTTCGTTTGGGGTCACCTGTAATTCCAGCATTTTGGGAGGCCAAGGCGGGCAGATCACCTGAGGTTGGGAGTTTGAGACCAGCCTGACCAAACGGAGAAACCCCGTCTCTACTAAAAATACAAAATTAGCCGAGCGTGGTGACACGCGCCTATAATCCCAGCTACTTGGGAGGCTGAGGCAGGAGAATCAGTTGAACGTGGGAGGCAGAGGTTGCAGTGAGCAGAGATAGTGCCATTCCACTCCAGCCTAGGCAACAAGAGTGAAATCTCAAAAAAAAAAAAAAATGAAGATAAATAAAATTTAAAAGCTGTTGGAACCCCAAAAATCACTTTAAGCATGCAAAAGATATAACTGTGATCTGAGTCACATATAGTTATAACTTCTGTTCTCAAATTACAGATTAACTCACTTTATTTTTCTTGTTCTGTACAATGACTAGAGGGAATTAAATAACGTCAGGGACAAAAATCTCCTGCCTTCTTAATTAATGACCCTTGTTGTAGATTAACTTCCCCCCTTTGTTGTCCCGCTTTGCTTAGGCCGGATGACAGAAAACCTATAAATCACTATCACACTCTGTGTAAAAAAAATGTTAAATGTCCCCTTCCCCAGAAGAAACACTGCTTACAACCAATGAAATTTCTGTTAACCAGGTGTCAACTTTGTATGAATACTTTTTTGTAATCCTGATAAAAACTTCTCTGTCTCTGCCTATAAGAAATGAGATCCCAGTTGCACTACTTCAGAGCACTGACTGAATGCTTTTGGAGTTGGTGTTTCCAGGTGGTCTAGCCTCACACTTTGTGCTTGAAAAAACTCTCTTTAAATGAGATGCTGACCCTTTTGACAATTTTAGATTGACAGAAAAAAATTTTTTGATTCACAGTTTCAGAATTGAGAGGATTCTTGGACATCATCTATAGCCTGACCTAAAGAAATATCCTTAGTTTAAATTTACATTCAAAAAATTTCAATTTCAATAACATGAGAACTCCAAATTTGACTTAGTTCATTCAATAAATAACTATTGAGTATCTAGTATGTCTCAGTCTGTAGCGGGATATGTTTTATTTTGTTGCTCAGGGTATTAATCTATCTTTGCTATTGACTTTAAGAAACCCAGAAATAATTGAAGCTACATGTTAATGCTTTGATTTTTCCTGGAATTTTCTGAAAAACCAAGCCAACATCTACAAAAAAGTTAGGAAGACCTTCAGACTCCAGTGTATTTTATGATCATGTCACTGTAGACTATGTGCTATAGTCTCTGGTTAAAAGGTATGAATTTTATCTTTGTCTCACCCCTAGTCTTCCTACATGCAGGTAACATTTCAGAATGAACTCACATACTCACTTATGTACCATGTCAACCAACCAACCAACCAACCAACCAACCAACCAACCAATCAACCAATCAACCAACCCTCGAAGACTCTGTTTTGAGTTCAGAACTCCCAAAGAAGTTTTGAACTGCTTCAAGTTCTTTCTTTCGACCCAGCCTAATTTACTAACCCATGGAGTCTACCAGATCCGGCTATTGACTCTGGCCCTAAGAGAACTAAAATGAAAGGAAACAGAAAAAGCAGCCACAGAGCAGTAACTCCTCCACTGTTGCAGTCCTGTTTCACATCCTCATCAGGGTTTCTTCTACTGAAAAGAGAAGTTAGAAGGGCACTTAATCTTTCATGACCTGAGGCATGAAGTGTACACATCAAAGCCACGGTCAAACTTTGAAATTCAAGACAGACAGGAGGATTAGAGAACAGAGATTTTATTTTCTGATTTTTTTTTTTCTGCAACAAGCTACTTAAACTTTAAACTAAGAAAATGTCTTAAAATGCCTGTTTATATGTTTGTTTTATATGTTTCCCTCAGCTTCAATGTAAATGACCCAGGTCAGCTGTAAATCCTGTTGATGTCTAAGTATTACTGAGGAGTATTCAATCCAAGAACTACTGTTTTTAGAAGAACTCAAATGTATAGTATAAAAATATTTTACTATCTCTCCAGTGACTTCTCTCATTATCTTTCCTTTTAGAAATTAAGTGGTGTGGTATAAACCAGTGCTATACTTACTAACAGGCATTTCAGTGATGACAAAGTTAAATCCTAATCTAAGTCAATAGTCCTCACCTTGTCAGTCACTCCATTGTACTTCCCTTTCTTTTCTTAGGACCAGCCTGGACTGGACAGAGAAATGGAGTTGTTGGACAAGGTGAATCATTTAATATCTTTGTTCATTACTTTCTTGTCCACAGATGTTTTAATTTTTCAATTAAATAAAGTCTTAGAAAAAGTAGTTGAAATTCCCCCATGTAACTTACCCAAACCCCATTCTTTTCCCACCATGACCAGAAGTAAATTATTATTCTGAATCTGGTATTTATCTTCTCATGCATGTTTTTTAAACATGTATTTGTAAGTATCCAACATTGTTTCATGTTTTAAATTATTATGTAAATTATCATAACTATCCTGCAGCTTGTTTTTATTGTCTAACATTGTTTTAAGATTTATCACTCTTGATACAAGAACACCTAAAAATTTTATTTTAGTGTCCATTTTGCAACTATACAACCCACACAATATATACCTGTTATTATTTTAGTAGAGTAATTGCTTTCAATTATTCACTCTTACAAATAATGCTGCAATAAATGTTTGCAGCATGTCTCTTTAGGTGGCAAATCCTGGATAGTAGGGTCTACACATCATCTGTATCAGATATTCTTAGAAAGTTTTCTAACTAGATTAGGGCAATTTACATATCTATTAGCAGTGTATGATAGTTCCTCTTTCTCCGTATTATTTTCCAACATTCGCTGATACCAGTCTTCTTAATTTTTGCCACTCTGAGGTGTGTGAAATTTTGTCTCTTTGTTTTAATTTCATGCTCATGGAGATTAATTATTTTTTCTTATGTTTTTTGGTCAATCAGCTTTCCGTTTCTTAGAATTGTTAAATTCTTTTGCCTGTTTTGGGGTTCTTTTTCCATCTGCTCCTGCTAATTTGTAACACAATCTTTGTCATATACCATATTCCCATTGTCATTTTTTAAAATTGTGTCCTGGACTTTCCTTCTGGATTCACCTTTTTTCTTGCTGAAATCTGTCTATTAACAGTTCTTTAACTCAGAGCTATAGGTGTTAAGTTCTCTAGGCTTTGTGTATTAGAAAATTTCTTTATTTTATCTTTATTCTTAATGTGGTTTATTCTTGATGTATCTGGGTATAAAATTCTTGGTAGACAGGTATTTTCATCAGTACTTTGATGATGTTGTTTTTTTGTTTTCTTTCACCAGTTATTGCAGAAGGGAAGACTTCTGTCAGTAGAATAGTCATTCCTTTGTAGATACTTTGCTTTTTTCCTCTTGTACCTTTCAAGCTTATTTATTTATTTTCATTTAGCCTTAATAATCTGATGATACATAATAGCAATAATATAGCATTATATATTTAGGCATGGTTTTAGTTTTGAATTACTCTATTAGGTACTTAGTTGGAATGCTCTGTCAGTCTGTGAATTCATGTCATTCTTCAAGTCTTGGAAATTCTCATAATAATCTCTCCAAATATTGTGCCCACCATTCCCTCCTTATTTTTCATGAATCCTTAAGCCTTCTTAGCTAGAGCCTTTCCCACTTCCATGCCTGTGAATTGCCTCACTGTGCTGTATTATGGGGCAAATTGCATGGTACTATCCTTCAATTTACTAGCTCTTTGTGATTGTTATCAGTATAGAATTTGTCCTATCTACTGAAGCTTTTCAATTAGTAAACTTTAACTTTAATCAATCAAATTAATTTTACCTTGTTTGATGAATTAAATTTTAAATTAATTTAAATGATTATGTTTTCATTTATAAAAGTTTTAATTTATTCATGTTTATTCTGTATGTTTTTATTTTATTTCTGCAAATTTTTTTTGAGATAGGGTCTCATCATGTTGTCCAGCCTCGATTTGAACTGCTGGAATCAAGGGATCCTCCTGCCTCAACCTCCTGAGTAGGTGGAACTGTAGGCACAGCACTGCACTGTTTTTGCCAATTTTTTTTTTTTCACTAATTCCCTGGTTTCAAAAACTGGAGGCGGTTCTTACATTTATGTCCTTGAACATTATAAACATAATTAAATTTTTGTTAAATTGCTATTTAAAATACAATCTGAACAGTTATAGTTGTTTTGATATCTATCTTTTTTAGCATAAGTTTTTCATGTGTTTTGAGACACAGGCTCTGGGCTCATTTGATGCTTTTTCATCTCCCCATTTCTCACTTATTATACCTTGCTTTTAAAACAATTAAGCCATTGCATCCTGTCAGCCCACCAAAGCACCCGGTCTACAACAAGACATATGACATTATTTTGCCATTCTTAATATTGTGGATGATATAGTGGTTATCACTATAGATTCATTCACTGAGTGAGACAGTAACTAGCCTTGGACCTTGGTAGTAAGATGCATATGTGTCCTCTGCATCCTCAGGTCTTTATATATGTATTTTTTTTTGTTTGTCAAACAGGAAGAATCTTTGCTATAAGCAGAGAGCCTGGCTCTGTGCCCTGTCTAGCATGGAGCATTTCAGTCCTTCTGACTATACTGGGGTCCAGACTCAATAGTGTCTTTTCCAGACCCAGAGCACAGAGGGCCCATTACTTCAGCCCATTTCCCCACTTTGAGTTTTTATTTTGTTTCTGGTTCTCAGAGAACTATTGTGGGTTTGGGTCTGGAAATGTGCTTCTGCTTTTCTTTTTGCTTTGTGGTAGGAGCAAAAAGTGGATGACAAGAAGAATGGACTGCATTATTTTGACAAGAAATCCTAGCCTAAGTGCCCAGTTTTCTCTTTAATAAAAAATGACATTTAGTATGATTATTTTTTCCCTCATTATGTGTCTCATATAATGAAAACTCATGTTCAAATTGAGCAATATTTTATGCCCCTTAATTATCTTTGAATCATTCACGAGAGATCATGAATAGGAAAGTTTTGAAAGTTCTGGATGTGACTATCTCAGAGAAGAGACAAAGAAATAAAAGCAAATGTGGAGCACATACTGTTTAAAGAAAACAAAAATAGCTCTGTATTACTTATTAAATGCTAACTGCTAAGAGTTGCTCCTTTCTGAGATTGCTCTGTTTAGCCGGACTAAAGAATTAAAACTAAAGAAGCAATTGTGTTCATGTTCAGTAACCTCTGATGTGACCAACTGAAGAATGTGTCTCTTCCAGCCAAGTTCTCTTGAGAGAGAGGATCTGGGATTAGACCCTCACTTCTGATGGCAGGCACAGGGAAAAGGGACTGGACTGAGACCAGAGCTACTGTTTGGTGTTTAGATGATGATTTGAGACCTGACCTGGCACCTCAGCTACATCGAAGCATACCAGTGAAGTAGGTCTGGCAACAGCGGCTGCCCATGGTCCAAGCTAGGTGGTGACCATCACACCCAGTACCTTAGTTCAAGACCTCATCATTTCTTTCCTCGAGCATTTCAACAACTTTCTAAATTATTCTCCCTGCCTCCATTCTCCCCTTAATTTTCTTACTCATTTCTGCTCAAAATTTCAATGTCTGTAGGCTACTTGATATTCTCACTTTAGTCAGAATCTTTGTCCTAAACCAGTCACCTCCATCTCACTGATATTTCCCTGCCCAATCTGTCTCAATCTCCTTCACTTCTGACACCTCGAGTAACTTTCTATTTAGTGCCATTGATACATATTATATTGATTGATCCTGTACTGCATGCTTTGTTAAGGAGCTTACTTTGCATTATTTTATAATGCCCCCCACCAAGTAGGTACTCTAATTATCCCAATATTACATATTATAATGATATGACAGATCAAGTGAGCAAACTACAGTCCACAAAGCCAAATCTGTTCTGCCACCTGTTTTTGTCTGACTTTTAAGCTAAGAAAGGCTTTTACATTTTTAGATGTTGGACCTAAACAAAAGAAGAATAGTATCTCATGGCACATGAAAATTATATAAAAAATCAAATGTTGGTGTCTCTAAATAAAGTTTAGTTATAACATAGTCAGGATCATTTGTTTATGTATCGTGTGTGGCTGCTGTTGTTTGCAACAGCAGAGTTGTGTAGTTGCAATATAGACTGTATGGCCCTTAAAGCATAACACACTTATTATCTAAGACTTCATAGAAAAAGTTTGCTAACCCCTAGAACGAATTATATATTTGAAAACTAAGATTTAGAGAAAGTAATCATCTGCCCAAGGCTATACATATGGTTGAATGACTACCCCAAATACTTGCTTTACTCGCTTGATAATTTTTCAATTCCAATGCAGGATTCAGGATCTCTTGGCTTGCAGCTCCCTAGGAAGGCAAGGCAATCTCTTTCACATAATTCTTTCAGTGTCAGAGGCATTTGAACCACGGGAACCCCATCTTGAATAGGGACTGGGTAAAATAAAGCTGAGACCTACTGGGGTGGACCTTGGTGATAAAACAGGTTGCAGTAAAGAAGCTGGCCAAACCCCACGAAAACCAAGATGGCAATGAGAGTGACCTCTAGTTGTCCTCACTGGCTCATTGTTCACTAATTATAATACATTAACATGCTAAGAGACACCCACCAGTGCCATGACAGTTTACAAATGCCATGGTGATGTCAGGAAGTTACTCTATATGGTCTAAAAGGGTCAGTTCTGGGAATTGTCCACCCTTTTGGGAAAACTCATGAATAATCCACCCCTTTGTTTAGCATGTAATCAAGAAATAACCATAAAAATGGGCAACCAGCAGTCCTTGGGACTGCTCTGCCTATGGAGTAGCCATTCTTTCATTCCTTTACTTTCTTAATGAACTTGCTTTTGCTTTGCACTGTGCACTCACCCTGAATTCTTTCTTGCCTGAGATCCAAGAATCCTATCTTGGGGGTCTGGATTGGGACCCCTTTCTGGTTACAATAGCAGTTATCATATTATTTGTAATGGTTTTTATTTGTCTCTTCCACTATAGTATAATATCTTTGATTATTAGTATTTTTATCTATCTTTATTTCTTTGGTACCTAGGACATGGCACAGAGAATGTACCCGATAACTAAAATAAAAGCTCATAAATTATTTTTATTTAGAATAGGTCTGTATAGAATATTATATTTGTAGAGTGTCTCCTTGTGTATTCTTTAATGTGTACAGCCAGTATCTGTAGAACTTCACTGACACGTGACACAGCTGTGTGTATGTGACATTTCCTCAATTTCCAAGCAACTGATTCCAGGTATCTTTTTACCTGCTGAGAAACTACCCCTTCCCTCTGAAGTGCATGCAATATACTGAAGGTTCTCAATCAATTAAATATTAATGAGATGTCACAGCCTAAGGGTTGTGAAATTCTTTTGAACTGGCCAAATGACTCTGCTATGCCAAATTTATTCTTTGACATGTTTTTCAGCTTTCTCTAAGAGTGACAGACTCAGAACAACTATAGCGAAATATCAAAGGACTGCCCTGGGGCCAATTGCTTTGTCATTACTTATTTCATCAAGACAAGCATCTAACACACAATAAATGACTGCTACAAAGGTACTCTCTTATTCTCAAGAGAAATATGTCAACTCTGTGAGCAGATACTACAAATGTTTTCCAAACTTGTTTAAAAAGCTTTCAGTTAGAAAAATAAAGATGGCAAAAACACATCATTAACTGACAGATAATGTTAGTTTCAGAGCTCAAAAGTTATCTGAGTCATCATGTACTTTAATTCCCTCTCTTATGAAGGTGGAAGCTGAAACCCAAATGTCACTAAATGCCAGCTCATGCCTAATGTCACAGAAATATTTGTGCACTAATCCCCACTTCTTATATTCCCAACTTATTATCGCTCCTTAAATTTGGGATAATGTAATGGAGCCTTTAACAATGGGGTACAAGACAATCTTTGATAGGCCATCATGAATTAATTTTACTCTTTGGAAATCAATACGTGTTTCCTCTTCCCCTTAACATGTAGAAAGCCCCAGGACAACATCACTTCTTCTCTACCTCAACAAGCAAAAGCCATGTAATCCACGAAATCATAACTATTCTTGAGGTTACGGGAGAGGTGAGGTAGCAAGTCAACCAAGTAATATGAATTGCAAGGCGTGAACAACCCCTCTGGAGATAGGCGACACACTATTTCACCTTTTGGCAAAGCACAGCAGGAAGAGGATACAACATTGAAGCAGGTAAGAAGAAAGCAGCTCCAATTTTAATGGATTCATAAAGGCTAAGTATGGTCTAAATGGATGCATAGAATTGCTCTGTCCAATATGGTGGTTATTAGCTACATGGAGATATTTAAATAAAATTTTAAATGAACTAAAACTAATTAAAATTAAAAATTAGTGGCTACTATGTTGGACAATATGGATATAGAACATTTCTATCATCCCGAAGTTCTGGGTCACCACTAGTCTAGACTAACTGGGAGACACAGACACAAATAGAGTCTACTGTGTCTCTCTCGCTTTCCCTTTGGGCCTCTACCCCATGCTCATGAGGACTACCAGAGGCAGTCTCATAAATATAGATACTGGAGAGAGCCTCCTTCTGGGGGGTTGGGGATCAGTGTGGGAGGCGACAGGCATGCAGATGATAATTGAAACCACTAAGAGGCCAACAAGAAAACTTACTTCCCTGGACCTTTCCTGAATACAAACCTTAATGTATTGTGGAGGGGCAGAAAAATCTTTCCCTTCCAGTTCTCAGGAAAAGATCCCTTCTTTTGAAGGATGAATAGAAACAAAAGACGCCTGTTCCTGGGAGAGGAGCAGAAACTCTTTTGGGCCCAGAGTCCTACGTTGATACAAAGTAGAGTATCAGTGGTTCTGCTACCACTGGAGAAGAGGCAGGAAACTCTCTGACCCACAGATTTAATGTAGAATTTCAGTGTCAGTGTAATTTGAGGGGTAAAAATGTCAAGAATGTCCCATCTAATGTCACAGGGTCTGCCTAAGCCTGAGACTGGATCATGAGAACCAAGAACATCTTCTGTCCCCGCCAAAAAGTTAGCGATGAGAGAAAAACAACAGCAGTCTATTGCTGGGGGAGCTCTTCTGTGGTGCCGATGTTCAGGGCTTGCTGCATACTGAGAGTGGAACTGAAACACTGAGAAATACCCTCTACCACTCCTGGCAGCCTACCATGGGAAGAACTGGAAATCTGTGATGAACAGAAGGTGTCTAATACCTTAAACCCAGCTCAACTATTGACTAGATCTACTCACTGCTCATTCTACCTAACAGCCTAGCAATATGGTAAATTCAAATTCAACCATAGAAATAATTGTATTATATTATAATAATAAATATTAATAATTACATATATATTGTCTAAACCTACACATTTAAATTGCTAGTGACTAGCTACATATGGCTATTGAGCAATTAAAATTAGGCTAGTGCAGCTTTATTTTTACTTAAATTTAATTTCTGTTTCAAAGTAAAAAAATGGGTAAATTTGTATATTGATTATATGTTGAAATAATATTTTGAATGTAATGGATTAAGTAAACCATGTTATTAAAATTGATTTCACCTTTTTAAAAAGCATTTTAATATGTCTACCAGAAAATCTACTATTACATATGAGGTTTACATTCTCTTTTTATTGGATAGTGCTGTCCTAAGTACTCCAGTTAAAAGACAGAGATTTTTAGATTGGGGAAAAAAAAAAAACAAGACTCAACCCTGTGCTGTCTACAGGAAACTGTTTTACATGTAAAGACAGAAGTAGGCTGAAAGCAAAAGCATGGATTAAGTATGCCACACAAACACTTAAAAAAGAAAACTAAAATGACTATTTTAATATCAGACAAAAGGGAAATTAACACAAGGCATATTGCTTGGAATATAGAGGGACATTACATATAGTCAAAAGGGTCAGTTTATCAAGAAGACACAGCAATCTTAAAAGTTTTTGCACCTAATAACAACAGAGCTTCAAAATATGTAAAGCATAAACCAAAATAAGTGAAAGGAGAAATAGACAAATTTACAGTTACAGGTGGAGACTTTCAGATTCCTCTATCAGTCATTATTAGAAAAAATAAAAAGAAAATCAGTAAGGATATAGAAGACTTGAACAAACAACGTGACCTGGTTGGTACTTATTGAAATTTCACCCAGGAAGTGCTCACAGAATATACAGCAAGAAAGACCATATTTGGGCCCATAAAACAAATCTCAACAATTTTCAAGTAAATGAATTATATAAAATATGTTCTCTGATCACAACAGCACTTCCTCTAGAAATCAATAAAAAAGATGTCTGCAAAATTTCCAAATGTTTGGATATTCAACACACTTGGAAGCCCTACAGGTCAAAGAAAAACATCACAAAGGAAAATAGAATATATTTTGAATGAAACTCATCATAAATGCTAAGTGATATTCTAGAAATCATTTAGCATCTACTTACCTATCAAATTTCTTCACGAAGGCTTAGCTAAAGGGCTGAATCATTCAGCTGCAACTGATGAGGAATGGCTGAGTGCATGCTCATAAATGCTGAATCAGCAACCGTCATTACAGTCCTAAATTTATTTTTCTTTGTGCCTTATCTTTTTTTCCTGTGGATCTCTATTACTTGCTCAACTAAATTGAACTAATATTTATGGATCATCTATTAAGCAAGCATAAGGCTTGGGCTAGGTGTTTATGAAATTATGGAGATAAGTAAGACAGCTTTTGATTTCAAGGAGTTTGTATTATAGGCATTATATGTCTATATCTGCTGCCTAAATCTGACTTGCAATTCGTCTTTTTCTAGAGCTTGTTTAAGACAGTATTTTACCAGGTTAGTTCTCCCTTTAATTCAGCTAATAGATTTGTTCCTTATGTCTATAAACGTTGAAAGTCTTGGGTCTACACCATTCCTAATTTTTAGGACTCACTACTGATCCTGGGACTCTGCCAATGGAGACTTTAACTAATTTTTGACAGACGTATTAAAAATATGTCCTCTAGCTTGGTTCTGAGTTTTTGCTTCTTGTAGTTTCTGTTTCCTTTTATCCCAACAGACAATATCACTGTCTTTTCCCTTAATTATCACGAGAACAATCATGCGTAGATGGCATTTAACAAATTGCAGTTGTTGCAAAACTTGCACTGAAGAACATAAGCAAAAGGGACTTTGCTGAGCCATTGTATTGTGCTAGTGATAAACTCTGCTGTCTTACAGATACCAGTTTTTCTTCCACATGTCAACATAGACAGTAGAGTCACATCTTAATTTGACATTAGATAATAAAGTCAGTGAGTAAAGTGAAAAAAAATCACATGGAGTTAAAACCATTCCTAAAAATTTCCCAATGTCAGCCTTAACTCTATATGACATGGACTCATGAAGGTTAAAATGCCAGTAATTTTTTTCTCGGCATTTTTTCTTGAGAAGTAGAAGGCAAAGCTATTTTGAAGACAAGGTAGGGAATAACAAGTGATAAATAAATATATCTTTTTCTCTCTCTCAGCCAAAGACCTATACCTGAATTTGAGCAGGCTAAATAGGGGTATCAGTTCGTTGTCCCCAAACTGAATTGCTAAATATGAGAGTACGTGCTCTGGAAAAAATAGACAAGTTATGATGACATTATTAAGTAATACAGCAGAACATTACACAGTGCAATCATGAATTTGAAATTGCCATTCAGTCTCAAAATATACTCCTTCATTGAGGTTTACTTTTTTTGGTTTAAAAATATTTTTGTTATCACAAGGTAAAGAGTAAACATCGAACTCCAGCAAGAAGCTATATTGTTAATATAGCTCATAACATTGGATCTATGTCACTTGGCATCAAGGCAAGTGATTTTGCCATTCTGGGTAGCTTCTCTCAATTCAAGCCACATGAGAAGAAACAGGGGAACAATAAGAAGAAACAGGGGACAATATTACACATGATGCTTACTTGTTAACACAGTGATTGATCTGGATGGCTTGGTCACCACATTTCCATTTACCACTACCAGAGTGATTATATAATAAAGGCCATGATAACTGGCCTTAAAAACAACAGGAGGAGGCAAAGTGCTGTTGAATTCCTCAAATTCGAAGAAATAATTTTTGGATTCACCAGTTATCTTCACAACATACACAGATGCTGGACTGATGATGTCTGAAGTTTCTAATGAGACAACGATGTTATTATCATCTTGGACAGTTACATGGAAAGCTGTAGCGTTCTGTTGAAAGAAAGAGAAAAAAAGAGATGGAGGTTATATTCAGATAATTGGCAATAAAGTCATACTAAGATAATTTTTACATATTATTGTATATCATAAACTAATGTTTATGATAAGCCTTATTTCTTAAAATAGAGTTACATAGGTATTTTAGTTACACAAGGAAAATCAGAAAGAGATTATCCTTCTTAGGACTAATAATCTTCTCAGGGTTTTACTTTGAGGATTTTTTTCCACTGAAGCTGCTTCCAGTTTATGGACAATGTCATGTAATAAACAAAATAAACATCTTGTGGAGGATTAAATAATGAATGAGTCATTTGGACACTCAAGTTCTAGGGAAGTTCTTGGTTTCAACTGTGCTGGCAAAGTTACATGGTTTAAAGAAGTACTCTTTTTCCTTTAGAGGGAGTGATGCTAGAAGAACATATCAAGGCAGTTATTTCCTCTTTTTCCTCTCACCTGCTAGTTCTGAAGATGATAAAAAAGTCAGGATTGAGAAACTGGTGTTGATCCTTGTCATTAAAGATTAACCAGCATAATCTCTTAAAGATGAAGGAAGCTACATTAGTGAGGAAGGGATCAGATGGAAGATCTGAAGGTGTCTACGGGATCAGCAGTTGATGGACTTTTTAAAAACTGTGCTCCAAGTCTCCAGATATATGTTTATGGACAATATCTGGAAAGTCATCCGTGGAATTGGTTAAATATTCCTCCCTGATTCTGTCTCAGACTCCACAGGCAGAATTAATCTTTCTTTTTGGTCTCAAACAAGACTCATGTACTTTGTACCACATGCTTGTGTTTAATTTATCTTCTAGGTGTGTAGCGCCCCAGGTGAGTAAGTTACTCACTGCAATGGGCCTCAAATTTCTCTTCTATAGTAGCAGGATGGAAAAATTGCTGAAACTCATTAAGGATCTACTGGGATCCAACCACTATCCCAGGTGCTCTCTATATAAAAATATCACATTTAATATTGAAAATAACCTCCTGATATAGGTATTGTTATTTTTAATCTCACTTTGTAGCCAAGGAAACTGAGGCTCAGAAACATAAAGTCACTTGCCTATAGTCACAAGTACAAAAAATCAGCCTAATTATTGTTCCACATGTTAATTTGTCTTCATCTCCTAACTTACTTTCCTAACACCGAGTCTGTCACATAACACATAACACGTAACTGGTAAGTTTCTGTTACATCAATGAAGGAATGGCTGATTGAATCAATGATATATGGGCATTTGCCTCTAACAAATTACTCAATTTATTGATTTTGGTTTTATTATTCTTATTTTTAATTGATACATAACAATTTTACATCTTTGTGGGGTACCGTGTGATATTTTGATACATATATACATTGCGTAATGAGCAAATCAGGGTAATTAGCATATCAACCACATCAAATATTTATCATTTTTTTGTGTTGGGAACATTCAAAATCCGCTTTTCTAGCTATTTGAAAATACACGATAAAGTGTTAATATAGTCCCCCTATAGTACTATAGTGCATTACAACTTATTCCTCCTGTCTAGGTATACTTTTGTGTCCCTTAACCAGCCTTTGGCTGTCCCCCTCTCTCTCCCTTCCTTGACTCTAGTAATGACTTCTGCTAGAGCAACTTGCAAGTTTTTTTTAGCATTCACATGTGAGTAAAAACGTGGTATTTATCTTCCAGTGCTTGGGTTATTTCACTTGATATAATGTCCTTTGGGTTCATCCATGTGGTTGCAAATGACAATTTCCTTTTTATTTTAAGGCTGAATGATATTCCATATATATATTTACATATATATACATATATATACACACATAATCTTTTCCTTATCCATTCATCCTCTGATGGACACTTAAGTTGATTCTGTATCTTGCCGCCTGTGAAGACTGCTGCAATAGACATGGGAGTGCAGAGAAATCATCAACATACTGATTTCCTTTCCTTTGGATAGATACCCAGTAGTGGGATTGCTGGATCATATGGTAGTTCTATTTTTAGGTTTTTGAGGAACCTCCATACTGTTTTCCATAATGGCTGAACTAATTTACATTTCCACCAACAGTTTAACTTATTGATTTTGGTTTCTCACATATTTTCAGCAACCAAATGAAGCACACAGTATACATCACTACTCTCCAAGAGGCTTTATAGACCAAAAAATGTACTGACTTTTTCTTCCTATTTTATTTTTTAGAAATCCAGTGTTTACAGGCCCTAGTACTTATAAAGAATGTCTGGCATAAACAAATTTAATTCTGTCTTAACACTGAATAGACTAAATTGTGTTCCCGATAATCTCATCATATTGGACCATAAGTCCTCTAAGGTCAGGAACTGCATGTTATTTCCAGCTGCGTCTCCAGCTCTAGGATTAGTACCTGGTATATGCTAAGTGCTTTTGATGTGGGTGATCCTAGGCAGATTTCTGTAATATGAGCTAGGCATTGAGAATGAACTTTTAAAATGTCCCTTTATTGGACTATGTCATGTAATAAACAAAATAAACATCTTGTGAAGGAGTCAATAATGAATGAAAGTCGTTTTGACACTTAGGTTCTAGGGAAGTTCTTGGTTTCAGCTATGCTGGTGAAATTACATGTTTTAAAAAAATATGAGTGAGGTTGTGGCGTCCTAGAAAAATTCTAGGAGAATGTATCAAGGCAGTTATTCCAGACACATGGGCATGTTTCTAACATTGAGCAATGTACTTCTGGGATCAAACACAAAATATGAGCCATGCTATATTGCCAGTGGTCCAGGTGGAATTGTGAGGCTAGCCTAAAGTTCGTAAGAACATTTCACTGTTTGGGCAAGAAGGATAAAACATAAGCAAACAGAAAAAGAACAGAAAAAGTATTTAATGTGTTGCCTATATATGGAGCTTAACAAATGCTAGCTCTTTCCCTTCTCCATTACCCTTTTCTTTCTTTTGAATTATGCTTCTGCAAGTTATGCTTCAGTTATGGCCATGAAAGTTCCTCTCTGACTGTTCCTCCAGCAAATAATAACCATACACTCTGGACAAATTACCAAATAAACAACTAAAGACTGAATCATGAACAAAGCAGAGATTTTTGGAGGGAAGTTGACACTTGGCAGAAGGTATTGGCACAGAATGAGTTATTTTTATATCTATCTTTCTATCTATCTATCTATCTATCTATCTATCTATCTATCTATCTATCTATCTATCTATCTATCTATCTGTCTGTCTCTGTCTGTCTGTGTATCTGTCCATCCGTCCATCCACCCACCTGTCCATCCATCCATCTTCTATCTCAGCTTATAGCCAGAGGGCAGAGGCTTCACTCAGCACAGTGTGAGACAGCTGAAACTCTGACAAAATCTCAGTCTTTCTGGCCTGAGGCAAAAGATAAGAGAATCTTGGCAACCACCACTAATGGAAAGTGAGTGGGTAATCCTGAAAAGGAGTGAGCCAAAACAGGGGGTCCTAAAGTCTGTCCAAACCTCAGGCTGATTCCTGAGCCATTCATAGGGTGGTCAGGCTGCAGGTAACCCAGCCAAAGCTAAAAGAATGGTCCTAAGGTTCAAGCTGCCACCCACAAAAAAGCATGTGTAGTTTTCATCCAACCAAGTGAATTTCTTGCTAAGACTAAAATATTAGTTTAATCATGAAACGTAAATATTACAGTCTTTATAACATAATACTCACAATATTCAAGAAATCGTCCAAAATTAGTCCATATACAAAGATCCAAGAAAATGTGACAAATTTTCAAGAGAAAATCCAGGTTTTGGATGTAGCCAAGTACTTTAAATCAGATATTATAACTATGCTTAATAAACTAAAAGTATGCTCATAATGAATGAAAGGGTAGAAAATTTCACCAGAGAAATAGAAACAAAAAAAAGTAATTCTAGAACCGAACATAGTTCTGTGTTACTCAAAGGCCTTTTTTAAAAAAATCAAGAGAATCTTTGCAATATAGACATATTTGGTTTCATCCTCAGTCATTTAGTCCTACCCAATGTCCTGAAGAATACGGTCACACAACCGAAAGGAATTTAAAAATATTTAGGGCTCAAGTAATGTGCTGCCTCCACACCAAGACCGAGGGAAGACCCCTTGCCTCATGGGTGCCTGGTCTTCCCACACATTCAGCTACAGTGAACAGGACCGTGGTGATCGTCATACTCATCTAAAGAGGAGAACAGTGCAGGGCTAGCCTTCTGCATCAGGGTGAGACCAGCGCCAGATGTGCCCTACCTCCCTGCCTCCTGAAATCTCCCTCCCTGCTACTCAGTACTGCTGGCATCACTCATCAAGACCAGTGTGTTCTGCTACTGTCTTGTTCCTCTGCTGAGGGAGAGAAATCTGCTCCTATCTGAGCAAGAACTTGGAGAACTTCCCTTCTAGGTTCCTTTTAGGAGAGCAAATGCTCTGACTTAGATGAAGAGATGAGATGGGCTTTGCCCCACCTACAACCTCCTCTCCCCTCCCTTCTCTTTGAAGAAAAGATCAAGAAACCTAGTGTCTCCAGTGGAGGCGAGGGAGACTCTCTATGAAGTACTGGGGAGGACAACACATAAAGGGAAAAAGTCATTATTAGATGGTAGCAATTGAGGCACAGGCTGCCGTCTGTCCAGCTGGCTGACTACATGGTAATGAAGGGCACATCCCCTCCCCTGCTAGGTTGAGGTGCTATCCATTCTCCCCCTCTTCCTCAGTTAACCCCAGAGCTTCCAATACCATGTTGGGGTTTGAGTGCCCCTCTAGAGGAAGGGCTTGTTCTATACTCAAATTGATTCCCAGGGGCTCTTTCTGAAGAAGCAAAAGGGGCTGGGGATGGGAGTGTCTGAAGGTTAAGGTAGCAAAAGATGTCTTTTTCCCCTTCATAAATAATTTTTTAATTCTTACCCTCACCATCTCAGGTTTTACATATGGAAACCCTAGAATAGAGGGCTCAGGGATCTTCCGTTCCTCCTCGGAGTGGGTGAACGTGAGAGAAGGGTTTGTATTTTTAAAAATTAAATTTAATAATAGGCTACTATAACCTCCTTTTGCCTGTGGTTGTGACCTGTGCCTGTTGGCCCTTTTCTGCCAATGGGGTGAACAAAATTCTCTGTTTCCTCTCCCTTCCCCATACCCAAAATAAACACACATGCACAAAGGTTCCTAATGCTTAAAAAGAAAAAATGATCTTAGATTATTACCTGTATAATGTAAATCGGGATTAACACCAATGCACATTAAGACCTGACTAAGTCAGGATCATTCACCTGTAGAATTTTTTAAAGAAAGTTGATATTTTCAACCATAGCATTTCGTCAACTAAGATTTGAAATTAATAGACTTCTACTAGTAATTCAAGCAATTGTCCGTACCCTTAATATGACTAGAAAGGTCCAGGTTGCTATCATAGATGCATGATCTCTTTTCCCTTACTACACTTTCTTTTAAAACCTATTAGCTGAGGATCACAGACATCCTAGCCTCCTGCACCAAATCTAGAAGTATTGCATTGTTAATGGTTCGTGGCTCTATGAGCAGTCTGCTGTTGTACCCATACCCTCCAGCTTTGCTCTGTCAGTGTCCCAAGGGGGTGTCGAATCAATAGTGGGTGTGAACAATGAATTGAGAATGTGGGGAACAATTTTCTTGGCCATCAGAAGTATAGAACAGCTGCGTCAGGGTTGTCCCCTGCTTGGTGGAGCAGGGCGGTGCCAGCAGTCCAGGAGCAAGCCCTGAGCAATGCGCATGGGTGAGGAACATTTGTTGATGAGTGTATAGTGTGGTGCTGGGTCACAGGTGTGCAAGAGATACCCATGTACCCAGAGGTTCCAGGCCTCAAAGGTAGATGGGATGCCCTCCCATCCCTGTGATGGTGCCATGGAGGCTATCAGCACAACGTGTGCTTATGATGGACAGGCCCAAAGTGCAGTGGGGGCACTTGACAGTCTACTGAAGTCATCAGCCCCTGTTCTGGTGGGCTACTTTGCCCAAGGGTGCACTTGTTCCTGCCACTTTGTTCCCACTCGTGCTCTGAAGCTAACTCCTGCTGATCCTGAATGCCCCCATACCCTTGCTGCTACAGCTGACCCGATGGAGTTGGATCCTCTGTTTACTAGGCACACCAATTCTTCCTCTAGCATCATCAGCTTACTTTAGTGTGGGGAATATAATGTATTTCCTAAGGAAAGCAAAGAGCCCTCCCTCTAACCTTCCTAAGCAAAACAAAATTCACCTTAGCTCACGGTGAATACATTCCCAGGATCAAGCAGGGAACACAAGTAATATGTAGGTTGGCCTCAACATCTTCTGCCTCCTCATCTTCCCTTCCTCTTAAGGAAAATTCATCAGCATTGAAATACTTCTAAAATTCTGGCACAACAATAACAACAACAAACAAATTAGACCCCAATTAACTAGTGCACCTGAGGTCTCCAGCAATACTTCTTAAACTTCTCATTTTTCCCCTATCATAGTGCCCTTCTCTCTTTAAACTTCTCTCTCTGCAAATTTTATCTTTTCTTCTCTTCTATCCTTTTGCTTTCCTTAGAATCTTCTATAGACAGACTTTACAAGAGGGTATCTGGAACAGCTGGGATGTCCTCATTGGATAGAGAAGACTTGGGAATGAGGTAAAAAAAGAGTAATCACACCCATGATAGAAGTTACTAATTGAAATACTCATTTAGTCGATACAAATTAAGAACCTACTAAGAATCACACAGTCTGCTAAGTACTGGGGATCTAAAGTCCTGCCTCCAGGAGCTGCAAGTTTGGTGGTGGTCAGTGGTTGTTTACTTACGAAATGCTTAGTGAATGGGGAATCCTGATTATAAATATGCTTTCAAATTAACTGAGAGCTGATGAAAAAATCCTTTTACTTTTAACCTATTGGAAAATTTGCCAAAGTGTTTCATTTTTCATGATAATGTTTTTTATACTACGTGTACTTTAGGATTTATTTGGAATCTCAGAATTTTTGTGTCTCAAAGACCTAAAAATAATGATCCTTACTAATAAATCTTACTGTCAACAAATATAAATAGAAATCATATGGATATTGTGCTTCATATCTGAAAGTTGCATTTTTAGGAGAAAGTGTTTATTCATATTTCCTTATTATTCACTTTTCACATAGATAGTACTGTTTGGTGCATAACAGGAAAGTCTATTAAGCAAAATGTAGACAACTCTGGCACTGAGTATCCAGTAGCATTGAAATCTGGCTTCTAGTTCTTATTGATTATAGGAGGTGATTCACTAACTCAGAAAACAATAAGTTTAGAAGCATCAAATATGTAATTATCAATAATTTTTTCTCTATGTTTTAGCAGCCAATAACAGAAGGTGGTTGTGATAATAAGAAGAGGAGTAAATAGACTCAATTTTGTAAAGTGTTTAAGAAATATATGTCTAATGTGTGTCATGATGCTTCCTAGGCAGTAAAATCATCCAGAGAAAGGGACTAATCTTCCAAATGCTAACGACAGCTTTGGGGATGATTGTATCAGCCATGAAAATAAGCATTGGCCCATGCACTCCCAGGTTGCCAAAAATAAATCAGAGTGGGCTAATCAGATTCAGTTGGTGCAACTAATGAGAGGAAGGCAGCAGGCCAAGTGAGATCTAGGCAGTGCGCCTAAAAGAAGTGTCATCTGTGCTCTTACTTTCTACTCTGTCGTCTTTACCTTAGCTTTTCCTGGAATCTATGTTTAGGAGAAAATTCCGAGAGTATGCTGCAGGCATGTAATCCCTGCTGAGAAGTAGAGCAGGAAGGAACAGTTAAAAGTAATAGAAATTGATCTTACAAATGTAGGCAAGTCCGATGCTGATTTACTTGGTTACTGTAAAAAAAAAATGTAAAGCTTTTTTGAGATAAAATAATAGTATTGCTTGACTCTGCAGGAAAAATATTTTTGCTGAAACTTCCTTTACATAACAAATTTAATATAGTGATTTCTCTGGTCCAGCTCTCATTGTATGCTTGAAAGAACAGCGGTGCAAATATCATACAGCTAATTGATGTCAGGACGAGGTCCAGGATCCATATATCCTTATGCCTCTTGGTACTTATCTTTCCATAACCAGTGGGGCCAGCTAACTGAGGCATCAAAAGGGGGTTGGGCACTTGGCTTCAGCACGAAGGGGGAGCCCAGGTGCCTGTGACCTGTTCTAGAAGCAGTCTTCGGGGAGAGAAGCTACTGGAGACAGAGTGGGTAGCACTGAAGAGGTGACTAACACAAGACAAGTCCCTGGGCTGTGGGACAAGGACCCAAACTGGCCAGAGATATGTACCAGTCAGAATCAAAGGAAATCGCCCACCATCATTGACAAATATAGCACTATTGTCTATTAATCCCCTCATCTGGACCAGGCTATGTGCTAATTTGTTTATATATATTTTTTCTTTTACTCCTCACAGCAATCCTTAGAAACAAGTGTTATTATCTCCATTTTACCCAGACAGGTTAAATAATTTGCTTAAGAGCAAGGCAACAGACTTGAGATCAGAAGGCCTGGGTTTCTGTTCTGCCTCTGTAGCCTTTTACCTGTGAGAACTAAGGGAAGTTCAAGGATCTCTTAAATTCATCTTCTTAAATTATAAAATAGGGTTAATTCCTGAAACTCATGGAATTTTTGTGAGGATTAAATGTCTTCTGTAAAAATGCTAACACTATGAACTCAATAAATACTAGTTGTATTTCAAAGATTATTGTGTTGTATTTTAGTTTTGAGTCACTCAATGTCTTTTTTTTCTTTTCTTTTTTTTTTTTTTTAATTTATTTATTATTATTATACTTTAAGTTGTAGGGTAGATGTGCATAACATGCAGGTTTGTTACATATGTATACTTGTGCCATGTTAGTCTGCTGCACCCATCAACTCGTCATTTACATCAGGTATAACTCCCAATGCAATCCCTCCCCCCTCCCCCCTCCCCATGATAGGCCCCAGTGTGTGATGTTCCCCTTCCTGAGTCCAAGTGATCTCGTTGTTCAGTTCCCACCTATGAGTGAGAACATGCGGTGTTTGGTTTTCTGTTCTTGTGATAGTTTGCTAAGAATGATGGTTTCCAGCTGCATCCATGTCCCTACAAAGGACACAAACTCATCCTTTTTTATGGCTGCATAGTATTCCATGGTGAATGTGTGCCACATTTTCTTAATCCAGTCTGTCACTGATGGACATTTGGGTTGATTCCAAGTCTTTGCTATTGTGAATAGTGCTGCAATAAACATACGTGTGCATGTGTCTTTATAGCAGCATAATTTATAATCCTTTGGGTATATCCCCAGTAATGGGATGGCTGGGTCATATGGTACATCTAGTTCTAGATCCTTGAGGAATCGCCATACTGTTTTCCATAATGGTTGAACTAGTTTACAATCCCACCAACAGTGTAAAAGTGTTCCTATTTCTCCACATCCTCTCCAGCACCTGTTGTTTCCTGACTTTTTAATGATCGCCATTCTAACTGGTGTGAGATGGTATCTCATTGTGGTTTTGATTTGCATTTCTCTGATGGCCAGTGATGATGAGCATTTTTTCATGTGCCTGTTGGCTGTATGAATGTCCTCTTTTGAGAAATGTCTGTTCATATCCTTTGCCCACTTTTTGATGGGGTTGTTTGTTTTTTTCTTGTAAATTTGTTGGAGTTCTTTGTAGGTTCTGGATATTAGCCCTTTGTCAGATGAGTAGATTGCAAAAATTTTCTCCCATTCTGTAGGTTGCCTGTTCACTCTGATGGTAGTTTCTTTTGCTGTGCAGAAGCTCTTTAGTTTAATGAGATCCCATTTGTCAATTTTGGCTTTTGCTGCCGTTGCTTTTGGTGTTTTAGACATGAAGTCTTTGCCCATGCCTATGTCCTGAATGGTACTACCTAGGTTTTCCTCTAGGATTTTTATGGTATTAGGTCTAACATTTAAGTCTCTAATCCATCTTGAATTAATTTTCGTATAAGGAGTAAGGAAAGGATCCAGTTTCAGCTTTCTACTTATGGCTAGCCAATTTTCCCAGCACCATTTATTAAATAGGGAATCCTTTCCCCATTTCTTGTTTTTCTCAGGTTTGTCAAAGATCAGATGGCTGTAGATGTGTGGTATTATTTCTGAGGACTCTGTTCTGTTCCATTGGTCTATATCTCTGTTTTGGTACCAGTACCATGCTGTTTTGGTTACTGTAGCCTTGTAGTATAGTTTGAAGTCAGGTAGCGTGATGCCTCCAGCTTTGTTCTTTTGACTTAGGATTGTCTTAGAGATGCGGGCTCTTTTTTGGTTCCATATGAACTTTAAAGCAGTTTTTTCCAATTCTGTGAAGAAACTCATTGGTAGCTTGATGGGGATGGCATTGAATCTATAAATTACCTTGGGCAGTATGGCCATTTTCACGATATTGATTCTTCCTATCCATGAGCATGGTATGTTCTTCCATTTGTTTGTGTCCTCTTTTATTTCACTGAGCAGTGGTTTGTAGTTCTCCTTGAAGAGGTCCTTTACATCCCTTGTAAGTTGGATTCCTAGGTATTTGATTCTCTTTGAAGCAATTGTGAATGGAAGTTCATTCATGATTTGGCTCTGTGTTTGTCTGTTATTGGTGTATAAGAATGCTTGTGATTTTTGCACATTAATTTTGTATCCTGAGACTTTGCTGAAGTTGCTTATCAGCTTAAGGAGATTTTGGGCTGAGACAATGGGGTTTTCTAAATATACAATCATGTCATCTGCAAAGAGGGACAATTTGACTTCTTCTTTTCCTAACTGAATACCCCTGATTTCTTTCTCTTGCCTAATTGCCCTAGCCAGAACTTCCAACACTATGTTGAATAGGAGTGGTGAGAGAGGGCATCCCTGTCTTGTGCCAGTTTTCAAAGGGAATTTTTCCAGTTTTTGCCCATTCAGTATGATATTGGCTGTGGGTTTGTCATAAATAGCTCTTATTATTTTGAGGTACGTTCCATCAATACCGAATTTATTGAGCGTTTTTAGCATGAAGGGCTGTTGAATTTTGTCAAAAGCCTTTTCTGCATCTATTGAGATAATCATGTGGTTCTTGTCTTTGGTTCTGTTTATATGCTGGATTATGTTTATTGATTTGCGAATGTTGAACCAGCCTTGCATCCCAGGGATGAAGCCCACTTGATCATGGTGGATAAGCTTTTTGATGTGTTGTTGAATCCGGTTTGCCAGTATTTTATTGAGGATTTTTGCATCGATGTTCATCAGGGATATTGGTCTAAAATTCTCTTTTTTTGTTGTGTCTCTGCCAGGCTTTGGTATCAGGATGATGTTGGCCTCATAAAATGAGTTAGGGAGGATTCCCTCTTTTTCTATTGATTGGAATAGTTTCAGAAGGAATGGTACCAACTCCTCCTTATACCTCTGGTAGAATTCAGCTGTGAATCCATCTGGTCCTGGACTTTTTTTGGTTGGTAGGCTATTAATTATTGCCTCAATTTCAGAGCCTACTATTGGTCTATTCAGGGATTCAACTTCTTCCTGGTTTAGTCTTGGAAGAGTGTAAGTGTCCAGGAAATTATCCATTTCTTCTAGGTTTTCCAGTTTATTTGCGTAGAGGTGTTTATAGTATTCTCTGATGGTAGTTTGTATTTCTGTGGGGTCGGTGGTGATATCCCCTTTATCATTTTTAATTGCGTCGATTTGATTCTTCTCTCTTTTCTTCTTTATTAGTCTTGCTAGTGGTCTGTCAATTTTGTTGATCTTTTCAAAAAACCAACTCCTGGATTCATTGATTTTTTGGAGGGTTTTTTGTGTCTCTATCTCCTTCAGTTCTGCTCTGATCTTAGTTATTTCTTGCCTTCTGCTAGCTTTGGAATGTGTTTGCTCTTGCTTCTCTAGTTCTTTTAATTGCGATGTTAGAGTGTCAATTTTTGATCTTTCCTGCTTTCTCTTGTGGGCATTTAGTGCTATAAATTTCCCTCTGCACACTGCTTTAAATGTGTCCCAGAGATTCTGGTATGTTGTATCTTTGTTCTCATTGGTTTCAAAGAACATCTTTATTTCTGCCTTCATTTCGTTATGTACCCAGTAGTCATTCAGGAGCAGGTTGTTCAGTTTCCATGTAGTTGAGCGGTTTTGATTGAGTTTCTTAGTCCTGAGTTCTAGTTTGATTGCACTGTGGTCTGAGAGACAGTTTGTTATAATTTCTGTTCTTGTACATTTGCTGAGGAGTGCTTTACTTCCAATTATATGGTCAATTTTGGAGTAAGTACGATGTGGTGCTGAGAAGAATGTATATTCTGTTGATTTGGGGTGGAGAATTCTATAGATGTCTATTAGGTCTGCTTGCTGCAGAGATGAGTTCAATTCCTGGACATCCTTGTTAACTTTCTGTCTCATTGATCTGTCTAATGTTGACAGTGGAGTGTTGAAGTCTCCCATTATTATTGTATGGGAGTCTAAGTCTCTTTGTAAGTCTCTAAGGACTTGCTTTATGAATCTGGGTGCTCCTGTATTGGGTGCATATATATTTAGGATAGTTAGCTCTTCCTGTTGAATTGATCCCTTGACCATTATGTAATGGCCTTCTTTGTCTCTTTTGATCTTTGATGGTTTAAAGTCTGTTTTATCAGAGACTAGGATTGCAACCCCTGCTTTTTTTTGTTCTCCATTTGCTTGGTAAATCTTCCTCCATCCCTTTATTTTGAGCCTATGTATGTCTCTGCGTGTGAGATGGGTCTCCTGAATACAGCAGACTGATGGGTCTTGACTCTTTATCCAGTTTGCCAGTCTGTGTCTTTTCATTGGAGCATTTAGTCCATTTACATTTAAGGTTAAGATTGTTATGTGTGAACTTGATCCTGCCATTATGATATTAACTGGTTATTTTGCTCGTTAGTTGATGCAGTTTCTTCCTAGCCTCGATGGTCTTTACATTTTGGCATGTTTTTGCAATGGCTGGTACCGGTTGTTCCTTTCCATGTTGAGTGCTTCCTTCAGGGTCTCTTGTAAGGCAGGCCTAGTGGTGACAAAATCTCTCAGCATTTGCTTATCTGTAGAGGATTTTATTTCTCCTTCACTTATGAAACTTAGTTTGGCTGGATATGAAATTCTGGGTTTAAAATTCTTTTCTTTAAGAATGTTGAATATTGGCCCCCACTCTCTTCTGGCTTGGAGAGTTTCTGCCGAGAGATCTGCTGTGAGTCTGATGGGCTTCCCTTTGTGGGTAACCCGACCTTTCTCTCTGGCTGCCCTTAAGATTTTTTCCTTCATTTCAACTTTGGTGAATCTGGCAATTATGTGTCTTGGAGTTGCTCTTCTCGAGGAGTATCTTTGTGGCGTTCTCTGTATTTCCTGGATTTGAATGTTGGCCTGCCCTACTAGGTTGGGGAAGTTCTCCTGGATGATATCCTGAAGAGTGTTTTCCAACTTGGTTCCATTTTCCCCCTCACTTTCAGGCACCCCAATCAGACGGAGATTTGGTCTTTTTACATAATCCCATACTTCTTGCAGGCTTTGTTCATTTCTTTTTCTTCTTTTTTCTTTTGGTTTCTCTTCTCGCTTCATTTCATTCATTTGATCCTCAATCGCTGATACTCTTTCTTCCAGTTGATCGAGTCGGTTACTGAAGCTTGTGCATTTGTCACGTATTTCTCGTGTCATGGTTTTCATCTCTTTCATTTCGTTTATGACCTTCTCTGCATTAATTAGTCTAGCCGTCAATTCTTCCACTTTTTTTTCAAGATTTTTAGTTTCTTTGCGCTGGGTACGTAATTCCTCCTTTAGCTCTAAGAAATTTGATGGACTGAAGCCTTCTTCTCTCATCTCGTCAAAGTCATTTTCCGTCCAGCTTTGATCCGTTGCTGGCGATGAGCTGCGCTCCTTTGCCGGGGGAGATGTGCTCTTATTTTTTGAATTTCCAGCTTTTCTGCCCTGCTTTTTCCCCATCTTTGTGGTTTTATCTGCCTCTGGTCTTTGATGATGGTGATGTACTGATGGGGTTTTGGTGTAGGTGTCCTTCCTGTTTGATAGTTTTCCTTCTAACAGTCAGGACCCTCAGCTGTAGGTCTGTTGGAGATTGCTTGAGGTCCACTCCAGACCCTGTTTGCCTGGGTATCAGCAGCAGAGGCTGCAGAAGATAGAATATTTCTGAACAGCGAGTGTACCTGTCTGATTCTTGCTTTGGAAGCTTCCTCTCAGGGGTATACTCCACCCTGTGAGGTGTGGGGTGTCAGACTGCCCCTAGTGGGGGATGTCTCCCAGTTAGGCTACTCAGGGGTCAGGGACCCACTTGAGCAGGCAGTCTGTCCGTTCTCAGATCTCAGCCTCCGTGTTGGGAGATCCACTGCTCTCTTCAAAGCTGTCAGACAGAGTCGTTTGCGTCTGCAGAGTTTTCTGCTGCTTTGTTGTTGTTGTTGTTGTTGTTGTGTAGCTGTGCCCTGTCCCCAGAGGTGGAGTCTACAGAGACAGGCAGGTTTCCTTGAGCTGCTGTGAGCTCCACCCAGTTCGAGCTTCCCAGCAGCTTTGTTTACCTACTTAAGCCTCAGCAATGGCGGGCGCCCCTCCCCCAGCCTCGCTGCTGCCTTGCCGGTAGATCACAGACTGCTGTGCTAGCAATGAGGGAGGCTCCGTGGGCGTGGGACCCTCCCGGCCAGGTGTGGGATATGATCTCCTGGTGTGCCTGTTTGCTTAAAGCGCAATATTGGGGTGGGAGTTACCCGATTTTCCAGGTGTTGTGTGTCTCAGTTCCCCTGGCTAGGAAAAGGGATTCCCTTCCCCCTTGCGCTTCCCAGGTGAGGCGATGCCTCGCCCTGCTTCAGCTCTTGCTGGTCGGGCTGCAGCAGCTGACCAGCACCGATCGTCCGGCACTCCCCAGTGAGATGAACCCAGTACCTCAGTTGAAAATGCAGAAATCACCGGTCTTCTGTGTCGCTGGCGCTGGGAGTTGGAGACTGGAGCTGTTCCTATTCGGCCATCTTGCTCCGCCCTCCGTCAAATAGCCCTTTTTTTTTTTTTTTGAGATGGAGTCTCACTCTGTCGCCCAGGCTGGAGTGTGGTGGCACTATGTCGGCTCACTGCAACCTCTGTCTCTCGGGTTCAAGCACTTCTCCTGCCTCAGCCTCCCAAGTAACTGGGATTACAGGTGCCCACCACCATGCCCGGCTAATTTTTGTACTTTTTAGTAGAGATGGGGTTTCACCATGTTGGCCAGGCTGGTCTCGAACTCCTGACCTCAGGTGATCTGCCCGCCTCAGCCTCTCAAAGTGCTGGGATTACAGGCGTGAGCTACTCGATGTCTTTTAAATTATAGCAGTTCTATAAACATTTGTTTAACTAACTTCCAAACACTACAGAATTCCGTAATTATGTTCACTGGATGTTTTGTTCACAGAGCATTGGAGAGCTATCCGTTTGTTAATTCAAGAACACACAGGCATGAGCTAAGTGGCAACCTGGCACCAGGCATCATGCTAGGTGAGAGCAGAGGCACATGAGTCAGATGTGCCTCCCTGCACTCTAGGAGCTCACTCTGTAGTGAGAGGCAAACTCAAAAACTCAAATACACAGTTAGGATCTGAAGTGTTATTAGTTATCGAATTTGAATAACAGTCCAGATGACACCTACTCTTCCGCCTGTCTGAAATTCTATCTGAGCTTGCACCTTCTTATGGGACACTGCTTCTTTCCCACTCTCAATCTAATGAGGTCCTGACGAGGGTTGCTAATCATGCTACCCCGTCACTGGGTCTGAGCAGGTACCTTGAAGCAGTCTAGGGGAGTCATGGCCCCTGGTCCCCTTCCTGTGATGCTCATGTGGACGAAGCCAGGCCATCCAGAGTGGTTCCTCTGAAGTTTTATAACTAGAATTCATGGGAAGGAGCTCTTGTTCCTTTCTGGTTTTAAGTATGTATGAATGCAGAGCTGAAGTGTTTGTCATTTCTGCCCCATGAAGATAGTTGCTAGTGGTAGACTCCCTGATTTGGTCTGAGGCCCTGGTCACACTCATCCAAAGACCCAGTCACTGTGCAGTTTGGTGACACGAGTGAATAAATCCCAACATATTCTTTAATTTGTTTGATCTAGACTTCCAAGATTTGCATCCAAATATCCTGGCCAATACAAGAGAACTGTTCAGTGCCACGGACATGTAGACAAGAAGGCCCTCAATTCTGATTCTGCAGATGGGTGTGAAGGAAGGCTTCAGGGAGCAAGTGATGTTTGAAAGATGCTCATGAGTTTGCCAGGGGAACGCAGGTCAGAAAAGTCACTTGATAAGAGGGAAGAGAATCCAGAAACCGCTAGAGTGTTTAGATCAACGGAGGATGCTCAGAATAGACTGCTGGTGGCCCAAGACCAAGATGCGCCTTGCTAAGGAGTTTGGCAATTTTTTAGGCCAAAGGAAATCATGAACTGTTGTAATGCAGGAAAGTGATATGATTCGATTACAGTTTAGCAAGACTTATATAATTAGGAGTATGCAGAATAACAGGCTGACTGGGCTGATGTAAGGCCAATAGACAGGAAGGAGGGTGTTGCAATAGTTCAGGCAGGTAAGATGCTGAGTCAGAACCAGTGCTGGCTGCACCAAATCAGACTGTGTGATGTACATCCCGAGCATGGTCAGTGCTCCAGCTGGCAACCCAATAAATGATCAGACTTAGTAAAATCCTGCTGTGCTCAGGTTACCACTTAGGAAGGAATAGGCTGCTCCATTCTTTTAAATAGTAATATTAATGATATTTGGTGCTTACGTAGCACCTATGGCCATGATTCTCTGCAGACATTACATAATGCATCCACTGAACATCCTTCCTGTCCAGCTACCAGGATACCTTTTCCACCCAGGTATTCTTTCTTTTCAGTTCCTTCAGGAAAATCAGAGTCCCAGAGCTGCCCTTGCCAGGTTCCTTCTGACACTTGGCTAGAATTATTCACAGCTCTCAGAAATTGTCAGAGCAGATTTTGACTGTTGATCTCAAAGGCCAGGGATGGTCTCTCTCTAATCTTCCATTATTTATGCAGTCATTCCTCAGATATATTTTGGGCAACAAGCATGCATCAGAAACTGAGCAGAACGCTGGGGATACCCTCTACTTGGGAGTAAAGAGGAAAACAGGAGTTAGGAGCCTTTGCCCTTCCTAGAATTGTGTCTGACCAATAATAATAGCAATGATGATAATAAGGATGATGATGATGACATAACAAAGAACATCCACTTACATCATACTTATTGTGTGCCAGAAACGTTCCTGAAGCTCATATGGCAGGTTCTTAGATGCTTGTTGAATTAGAATATTTACAACTGGTTGTGTAATACTAGACTTTTTAATATGTATCCTAAATGTATCTCCTCAGATACAGTATGCCAGTTCTCTACTCCTACGGGATTTGGTGCCTGAGCCCAGTGCATGCTCAGTCTTTCCTGTGTTAAATGGTCAGATGCAGGCTGGAGTGCAGTGGCCGGATCTCAGTAAGTAGATCTCGGTAAGCCTCCCAAGTAGTTGGGACCACAGGCATGCACCACCAAGTCTGCCTATTTTTTTTGTATTTTTTGTAGAGACGGGGTTTCACCATGTTGCCCATGCTGGTCTCAAACTCCTGAGCTCAAGCAATCTGCCTACCTCAGCCTCCCATCATTCTTTATGGTTTCAGAATGAAGAAGACTCATCTCTTTTGCCTGTTATTTGGTAAAGGGACTCCCAACTGCCTATTACTGTCAGGCAGGTAATATACATGTGAGAGGCAGCCAGGTATAAGAGGATACAAATGATGGAATGTTAGCAAACTGGAGGGTACATACATTGTTTAAGAGCATCATTAAAAAGCACAATTACAACAAAATAAACCCCTGCTGGCCAAAGAAAATACATTGGCAGGTCAGCCCCAGCCTGTAGGCTGCCAGATTACAGCCCCAGCCTGTAGGCTGCCTTGAATTCCTTGCACTGCCATTTCCTTGACCATTACTCATCTTTTGTCCTTCAGTTTCTAAATCATACACTATTTTCTTGGCCCAACCAGAGTGTAGGTGATAGCTACAGTCTGTCACCAGTTAAGCATTAATTTAAAATAAATACAAATGATATTTTCTTATCAAGTTGCCATATGTGTGTGCATGTGTATAATGACAGTTCAATATATATAATAATGTAACAATTATTTCCTGACTTCTAAAATGAACTCAGACTGGAAGCTCTGCACAACTCTTAATTTTGAAGATTAAATAAAACACGCTTGAGGAAAGAATTCAACTGGCCAGTTTTAAGTGAAAAGAAACTGTTGTGCCAAAGAGATGTGCCAAGATTTTATGTGATATGTAGGGTAATATTAATAGTCGTATATCACATTTTATATTTTAGAAAGCACTTTCAAATAGATTTTCTCCTTTGATTCTCAGAACATTCCATTAAGTTATTATCTCAATTCACAGAAGAAGAAACTGAGGTTCAGAAAATTTAATGGATTTCTCAAGGCTACCCTATTATATTGTGGAGGAGACAGCACTCAAGGCAATTCTTATAACTACAGATTTTGTGACTCTATTATACTACAGTCCCCAGACTGTAAGATCCTGGAGCCAAGATAATTTCCCAAATGCCGCCTTTCACATCTGTACTTAAGTGGTGGCAAATTCCCTCAGCACAAACTGTGACTGACTTCTTTTAGAATATGCTTGATAAATGCTCAAAAAGTGTAGCATCATGAAAAAAACAGAAATTTTGGAGACACAGAGACTCGGGTTCAAATCCCACTTAAGTGACAGTCTCTCATTTTTATTCTTTGAACCTCAGTTATTTAAGGCAAATCATGGAAATACTAAAAGCTTATTATGACAGGTTTTTTGGGGGTTAGAGACAAATGAAATCATACGTGCAAATTTTCCATCCAAGGACCCAATATTTAGGAGATCCTCCAAAAACAATGACTAATGTTTCTACACAGTTTGTGATCTGTTTTCTCATTGATTTTCTTTGAGACGTATACATTTTAGAAGCTGTATTTTTTTTCTTTATTTTTTGGTCAGGACACTAACGCCATGATTCCTAATTGGTTCAACAACTATTCCGACTTTCAGTCTATTTATTCAGTAATCAGTATTACTTCTCTTTGTGGCATCTCGAACAAGAGCAGCCAGTATTTCTTTTTCTCATTTTGCCTGCAAATAACAGCCTGAGCTCACCTGTTTTACAGCTCACCTGTTTGATGGAAGGTTACCATGGGAACAGTTTTAGGGCCTACTGTGCTGAGAAGTTTAAAGACTTGGAAGCTGTGCTTGGCTGGTGACTGACTGGGTAGGGGGTCGGCCCACAACCCAGGAACCCATAAAAATACATTTGTTCTCAACAGCTCAGTGATCAGGCAAATTCCAAAACTGTGCAACATTCTTCTGGCGTAATTTGTTATGAAAAACAGGGGTTCCTGACAGGTTCGTTTTGCCTCTGAAACAAGTTTTATTTTCATAAAATGAAGGGTTCACAAATATCATTTTGCCTGACTTTATTATTTCCCATCCTTCTTTTCCATGCTTACTGGTATTTCGAGTTTGAAAATGGTTTTTCCCCAGCAAGTTGTGAAAATGTAGCTGTCCCACTTATTGAAAGATCATGTGAAAGACGGTGGTGCTAATCATTTATTTTGGAATGGATGAGTTCCGTCAAATTTCCCCACAGGCATGAAATGTCAATTCAGCTGTGACACCAGTTAATTAAATCCTGATGATAGCGAACAAGAGTGCAGCCTACTTACGAAGCTCACAGCATATTTAGGCAGTACACTTGTGGCCTTTTGTACGCACTGCCCTTTAACTCCCCTTCTTGTTGAGTTGTTAATATCAGCAACAACAAAATTGTCAGAGCTTTAAAGCAAATAGTTTATTGAGCCCTCCACCTTCACTAAGGTTTTCGGGGTCTTCTGAAAGACTGATCCCTATATATGCAGAATAAATTAAAGCCCAGAAGTTAAGGGAGATTTAGGGCAATACTTTACACAGATGCTTGACTCAACGTTTACCTTCAGATAGTTTTTAACAATTAAGTGCCTGCTGCATGCTTCTTGCTGAGAATGTGATAGTTAAGACAAGAAATCTGGTTTCTGTCCTAGTAGTGTTTTGAGTCTGTGGAGAGAGGAAATACGTTATTTTAAATAACTAGATAACTACAAGTGGAGAAAGCATTGTTAAGACATACCTGATGATCAAGGAGCTCCTAGCAGGTGGCTCTAGCCTAGAGTAAGTGCTAGTTAGGCAGAGACCTATGGGCTGGTAAGAGTTGACCTGATGATGAGTTGGAGAAAGAACAGGACCTAAGGACAGTGAATATGAAGGCCTGGGTGCTGGAGAAAGCACAATGTGGATGAGAAACCAAAACAACATTAGAATGGCCAGTAGAGGAGGCATCATGGGAAATTTTGTAGACCCTTCTAAAAAAGTTAGAGGCTTTATGCTAAAGGCAATGGGAAGCCACTTACAGGCTATTTGGCAGGGAAGTGGGATCATCTGATTTACATTCTGTAATAGAAGCAAAAAGTTTATGATGTTACTTGCTGGCTCCAGAATTCCTACTGGGGGTGGGAACTTTTATTGGAGAAATACTTGGTAACCAACTACTTGGGATAGAAGGAAATACTGATGGTGTGAGTTGAGGAACCCAGGCAAACAAACAAAAACCAGACATCCAAACTGGGATTCAAATCACAAAGGATTTAAATAAAGAATAAAGAAATCTAGAATAAAGAAAGGGTGTAAGATAAGAGCCCCCAAGATGGTATGATGCTGGGATGAAGAAGGGGCAATCTGCCAATGGAAACATCCAGATGGTGAGAAGGGCAGAGGACATTCAAGACTGGAAATACCTAACGCACCATTGGAGTTCACATTCTGAATAGCAAATAGTTCTCTGTCTCCCTGAGTCCCAATGTTCACTAAAGTCAGCTATGCTCACAAGTGGTTTGTATGAGTGGATCATCCGTGGAACTTGTAGAAGGGGCTGAGTTTCACCTGGAGGTGTTAGGGCACAGAAGCAGTATTTGTGGAAGTTGGCTCCTGAGGGAAGAAGAATTTATAAGAATGAATGTTTATACCAAGTTAACAAAAACTCCAAGGGGGATTTTGGATTTCCATCAAAGTGGAATGAGACTTTAAGCCAATCTTAAAACTCAAGGGGCATTAAGAAGGTCCCTCTGGTTAGAGTATGACTAACTGGTTGGTGGGTGTAGGCAGCAGTGGATGTGACTGCATTAGGCTAGGAGAGAAATTATGGCCACTAAGACTAGGGTGGTATCGGGCGGAATTTAGAAGCCATATCCCTTAGCACTGAGTTACTTAAGAATGGATTAGTTGTGGGCTGGTTACAGTGTTGATCTGTACACACACACACACACACCCACACACACTCACCCCTACCTCACTACCATAAAAAAAACCAACTGCAGGGGAGCAGATACTAGCTGGGAAGGAGGGAGGGTGACATATATCATTAGTTCAGTTTGATGTATACAAAGTATGAGATGCCTGTGGGCATCCAAGCGCAGATGCCAAGTAGGTGATGGGATACATGGATCCAGAATTCAGAAGAGAGGTCTGAATCTAATATTTGGAAGTGATTGACTCAGAGATGAAGCTATGAGAATCAAAGAAATAGCATAGTGTGCTATGCACCTAGAGCTTGCTTTTATTAAGAGCCTACTTTGTGTTAAGTACTTTTTAGGCATTATTTCACTTAATCCTCTTAACAACTCCCTGAAGTAGATATTATTATTTGCACTTTTCAGATTAGCAGTCCACCCTCTGAAAGATTAAGTAATATATCTAAGGCCACACAGCTTTAAGATGGTGGATATGAGAGTTAATCTCACATTCCTTTGATCCCAAAGCCTGTGTATTAACACTGATTCTACACTCCCTGCATGGCAGGTTTGTGCCACGGATGATTCCTTATTCTTTTTCAATCATGAGGTATGAATATCACTTTAAGATCAGTCATTTTTATTACATGAGGAGTTACAGGGCAATTGGCTGTAGTGGAAACTGTAGTGATTTAAAGACAAATAGAGCTGAATATGAATGTTGGTTGCGTCGTATACAGACAAAATTTCTCTCAGCCTTAGGTTCTTCATCTATAAAATGGGAGAAGAACACCAACATTACAAGGTTGTTGTGAGATTAAAATGAAAAAATGTAATTAAGGTGCTTGCCATAGTTTAGATGTTACACACACTATATGCTTAATTTTGATGGTTTAAAAAAGTGGAAATTACGTTTAATGCATATTACTAGGAAAGTTCCCATTACAGGCATTGCCAAACTTTCTGAATAACATAAGAAACCCAACAGTCAAAGAACAAATTTAAATTTTCCTTTGCATAGGAACCCTCAACATCATGCTAAAAATCTAAAATAACCATCACACAATTTTTCAATGTGCATTTTTTCAGAAACCATGATAACTCAGATTTGCTGTTACTTTAGTGACAAACATAATTGAATCAGAATGATTACTTCTTGTGCTATTAAAATAGCCTCTGACATATTCTCAATCTTTTCTATTTTTATCTTCTTCAAAATACTAGATTATGAAGCATAATGGGATTATAGTGGAACAGGATTTTGTTAAAACAATAGAATTATGAAAACAACAGGATTATGTAGCGTAATGAGCAAAATGATTTTGATTTAAAAATCTGCTTATTAGATTGTTGTACACAGGCAAATTATATAGCCTGAGACTCAGTTCTCTCATCTGAAAAATGGGGTTAATACATCTTTCAGCCATAATTTTGTGATGATCATATTGGATAATATTTATAAACCACCTAACATAGCTGGGTGCATTCTAAGTATCTGATAAATAGCGAGCTCTGATCATGTGAGTATTCAGCATTTTAAAACTTAGAGAAAAATAAACCATGGGGTTTCTTATTCATTACCAAATAAAAACTAAATTACTTAGCTTAGCACTCAAAACCTTCCACAATTAGCCCCCAATTTACCATCCATCTTATCTGCCACTACTTCTCTGTCACAACCTCCATGAACTCCATTAAACAGCCAAACTCCTCAGTCTCCATATGCCCTGGCTGCTTCCCTGCCTATGTCCTATTTATGCATTCCTTCTTGTTGAAATATCCTGTCCCTGCTTCAAATATCTGACACTATTCAAGTACCACTTTCTGTGAGAAGCCTTTAGGACACCCCAGAAGGAATCAGTTTCTTTCTTCCTGTAAACTCACAACCTTCTGTCTGAATCTTAGGACACATCTTTCTGTACCTGGAAACATACAGCTCTACTAATTGGCAGATTGTTCTTAGAGTAAGACGTAGAAGTAATTTTAAATGTCTCTTCTTTACTAAAATCCTTCTGTCCCCAAGTTAGGTATTTATAACATCTTCTTAAACCAATATATAAAGAAGAAATATGTTCAGATTATTCATAGAAAACAGAATAAAGCTAGAACATTTTGCACATTCATCTTCATTTCACAATGTTAACTTCAAATTGTCACCATTTCTAACTTTCCAATGCATGAGTAATATGTTCAGCCAGCACTGATGCTATTTTGAATTACAAGAAGGCTGGAATAACAATATGATATTTATGTTTTATAAATGAAGCTCAAAAATATCTTTGTCTTTGTGAACAGCTGTAAAAAGACAGTATTCAATTTACTGCACCATGTGAAAGGGTTCCATTCTTTGGAAGGATGGGCATTTATATAAATCATGCTGTACTATTTGGTGTTAAGGAAACATTATTACTTTTACTTGACATATTGAACTTGTTAATTGGCATGTCATCATTAAATACTTTCTCATTGCTTGCTACCGTATGTATTTCAAAAAGTAAAAAGTAGAAATTTAGTATCATTAAAATAATGTTTTAAAGTGATTTTTATTATTAAAAAGTTTTAATGGTACAAATTCTAATGACCATGTTGAAAATTTTCATAGAATTCTTTACAGAAATGTTTAAGTCTCTTTTCACATATTCGCCTATTATTTGAAAGCCTCTGTTCATAAAGATGGCTGTTATTGGTGGTCTGAAACAAGCATATGATGCTAATTTACAATAACCCACCCAGGTTACAAGAAACAAAATATCTCTATTTACCAAGGTTTTATTCAATTTATAATAAAGACTAAATAAAGTCAGCTGGGCGCAGTGGCTCATACCTGTGATCCCAGCACTTTGGGAGGCCAAGGCGGGCAGATCACTTGAGGCCAGGAGTTTGAGACCTGCCTGGCCAACATGGTGAAACCCCCTCTCTACTAAAAATACAAAAGAAAAAAACAAAAAATTAGTTGGGCGTGGTGGCATGTGCCTGTATTCCCAGTTACTCAGGAGGCTGAGGCGGGAGAATCCCTTAAACCCAGGAGGTGGAGCTTGCAGTGAGCCAAGATTGTGTCACTGCACTCCAGCCTGGGTGACAGAGTGAGACTCAGTCTCATAAAACAACAACAACAACAACAACAAAACTTAATAAAGTCATAGCATGCAGCATTTTCACCAGTGGCCATGTGTTGGATCCACACGATTTGAAGAAAACCAATGTTAATGTGCTTGAAGTTCTGAAACACGCCTTTCTTGTAGTCCATGTTAATTTTCCATTTGTTAACTACTTTATTTCTATTTCCTCCTCCCTGCATAAAATTCCCCTTCTCTCTTCTGCTGTGCCTCTTTTTTCTCACTTCTTCCTCTCTTTGCATTGTTTCTTACCATTTCCTTTGTGCTATGTTTAGTTAGTTCTGTATATAAAATTTCTGGGAGATTTTAGCCATTGAAGTACAGAGAATGAGACCTCTCCTATTATCTTTCACAGTATACAGTACAGTACTTTACTGTTTGGAACTTGAGGAATATCTGTAAAATTAAATTTATCTATCCATCCATCTACCCAGCCTACATGTTTTGAGCCTTTAACCACATATTATCACTGTGGCTGTCCAGCCTACCCCTCCTATGTCAGAGTATTTTTTATTATTATTATAGTTCATTTTCTGGGTTATTAAGGTAAAACCATATTATTGTATTACAGAAATGAAAGAATACCTGGATAAACAAAGAGAGCTAGTAGGAAGAGAAGCATGAAGGTAAAAAGGGAGGAAGGGGGAATCAGATGGAGAGAAAGAATATAAACAAAGAATAACTAGACAGTGAAGAAAGCTTGCAAATTGGGAATAAGAGTAATGTTGAATGATATAATAGTGACAGAATAAGACTGATATTTTGCATCTTTTCTGGTCATAACTCCTACCTATATAATTATTTAGTGCCTGACAAAGAAAGAAACTAATATAAATATCTCAATTGTTTCCTTATCCACCATCCATCTTCCTTTTTTTCTTCTATGACTATGTTATAATTTGTTTCTGATTTGCAGAGAATGCATTTTTAAAAAACCATAGATAAAATCTTAATAAATCATATGTTGCTATGGGAACTAATAGAGCTTTAATATTCTCCCTTTCCATGCAGTGACTGTTCAATCACTGGGCTAAGGTGGTGCCACAGAGATTCAAATATTGGGTGGGAGATTGGGTGGAGATTTAGGATCTATTGATTCATAACTTTGAAGAGTTATGAATTAATAAAAGCTGAACCTTTGAGTAATTTCTAAGAATATTAAGAGATGCATGCCAGATTTCCTTTTAGGTCATAAGTATCCAGGATTTATTTTCTTTAAAATGACAATTTATCTCAAGCCTTTCCCATTAAGTTAAGCTTTGAGAAAACAAATCACAGACCATTTTCAGAAGAATTTAATAATATTTTATAATAATTCAATGCATTATTTTGCAAATATATTGGTGCATAATTTATAATAAATATGAATTATATATATAGCATATAACAGTATGATTCTTTGTTTCATTGGAATAAGAAATACTATTAAACTGATGCATTTGGTTAACTGATTAATGCATCTACTTTTTTAAGTATTCCATTTAGCTTCAAAGTGAGAAGATTTTTAGTTATCAGGTAATTATAATTAAGCCCATACTGACTGCTGTAATTAAAGAGAGAAAAGGATAATAACAATTGTAATAGCTAGCACGTATTAAGTGAATAATAAATGCCAGGAATTTTTCTATGTGTCTTGAGTGAATTATACCTATTCCTTAAAGCAATATTTAGAGCTTATTATTATTTAATCAACAAAGGAAGTGGGAGACAAGAATTCGCATAGGCAATTCGAGCAATTATTTTTAGTGCTTACTTGGTGTTATCTACAAGAACATGACTGTGAGCACGGGAAACTGGTCTCAGCCCACACAGAGATAAGTTACAAATAAGCAATAATAGTAAGAAGCAACAAATATTATGACTAAAAGGACAGAGCACCATGGCAGCAAGAGTATCTTCCCAGTGATGGTGAAGATGATGCTTAAAAGGTGAGCAAGGCCGAGTGTGGTGGCTCACGCTTGTAATCCCAGCACTTTGGGAAGCCGAGACAGGTGGATCACGAGGTCAGGAGATTGAGACCATCCTGGCTAACACGGTGAAACCCCGTCTCTACTAAAAAATACAAAAAATTAGCCGGGCGAGGTGGCGGGCGCCTGTAGTCCCAGCTACTCGGGAGGCTGAGGCAGGAGAATGGCGTGAACCCGGGAGGCGGAGCTTGCAGTGAGCTGAGATCCGGCCACTGCACTCCAGCCTGGGCTACAGAGCCAGACTCCGTCTCAAAAACAAAACAAAACAAAAACAAACAAACAAACAACAACAACAACAACAACACAGATTGCTGTAGCAATAAATGAAGGAAGAGTGATTTGGACTAGTAAATAGCAGTGGTGGAGGAAATGAAGATGTTGACAAAAAGAGTCACACTCTGTAAAATATTTGAAGAGATTTATTCTGAGCCAAATATGAGTGACCATGTGGCGCAGCCCTTGAGAGACCCTGAGAACATGTGTCCAAGGTGGTTATGGTGCAGCTTGGTGTATACATTTTAGGGAGACATGAGGCTTCAATCAAATACATTTAAGAAATACATTGGTTTGGTCCAAAACGGTAGGACGACTCAGAGCTTGTGTTTCCAGCTTATAGGTAGATGTGAAAATTTTCTGCTTGACAATTGGTTGAGTTTATGTAAAGATCTGGGATCAATTGAAAGAAATGTCTGGGTTAAGATAAAGAATTGTGGAGACCAAAGTTCTTATTTGCAGAGGAAGCCTTCAGGTAGCAGGGTTCAGAGACTGGGTTGTAAAATGTTTCTTATCAGGCTTAAAGTCTGTGTTCACGTTAATACCAGAGGTACAGTGAGGCATGTCTGACCTCAGATTCCTGTCATGACCAGAACTGGTCTTTCAGGTTAAAATTTAAGAGTGCCCTGGCTGAGGAGCAAGTCCATTCAGAGGGTTGGGGGGCCTGAGAATTTTATTTTTGGTTTCCAAGGGGAACAAGGAGAGATCTATTAAAGAAAAATTAGCAAGTGTTCTGAGTGGGAAAAGGCCTTGGAACCCAGGTTGTACCAACTTCTTAATATACATGAGGAAACCCAAGACCCAGAAAAGGGAAGAGTCCTGTCCAAGAATATCTTGACGGTTTGAGGAAAATTCTCACTTAAACATAGGTCTTCTTGAACCCAGTCCAGTGGTATTTCCATTACAATGTTTCAACTTCATAAACTCACCAGATCAACTTATTTTTCTCTTTTTTTTCCCATAAAGAATATGGCTTACCCAGGTTGGCTCTGTGTGCCTGCTGTAGAGGTACAGGGCAAATCGGGCATTTAGATGAATTGTTGGAGTTGTAAAGCTATTGTTGTAAATAAGTGATTGTTTTCTAAGAGGCAATGAAGACTCTTCCTTCATTATTTATTATTTTAAAATTAGTGAACATAGAAAAATAAGAAGTTGAAGGCTTTCTTTACTGCATTTAGTCACAAACACACTAGAAAATTATTACATCATGAGAAAAGCATCAAAATGTATATTGTGCTTTAGAGTAGGGTTTTTTTCAAACTGAAAGGCATATGAAATCAGGAGGTCTGGGATACAGCCTGCAATTCCACATTTCTAATAAGCTTCTATGTGGTGCTAATGCTGCTGGTCCACAAGACACATGCTGGTAGCAAGGCCTTAGTTTTCAAAGTTTTTATCTCATAGTTTGCAGGCATGAACAGTTCCATCAGCAAGACCCTGAGCCATCTAGGCCTAAGCCCGGCATAAACAAGTCATTCTTGTTTATTGACTCAAAAATACTGAGAATTATTTTCCGTGTGAAAATAGATGAATGAATGGAAAAGGTAATTTGCTGTCAATCTGGTGTGAAGCCTTCTTAGCAAGATGGTGGTTTCCACAACTACAGCAACACACACATGAGGCTCAGAGGCTTTAAATAAACCCAAGGAACATAAACCATGTGCCACACATTGACACATCTCCTTGACACCCTGGGTAGAGGA
Source organism: Papio anubis (assembly GCF_008728515.1). Taxonomy (NCBI): domain Eukaryota; kingdom Metazoa; phylum Chordata; class Mammalia; order Primates; family Cercopithecidae; genus Papio; species Papio anubis. The sequence continues at coordinate 14,490,818 of NC_044984.1, read as the reverse complement.
GCACTACACTCTGCTTTGGGCACCTGAGTTCAAATCCTCTTACCAACTTTGTGATTAAAAATTTTGAGCCTATGTTTTTACTAAATCTTATACTTTATGATATGGTTTTTGTCAACTTTGTGTTTAGAATTGTAAGAAAAGGAAACGAGATAATGTGCATGAAAATTCTCTGTTACATAGAAGGCATTCAAGAATTAGAGGAGAGTAACATCAGCAATATAGCAGAATAGGAAGACTTGGATCTTCCTTCCCATCATAAACTCAATGATTCAACAACCATACACAGACCAACTCCCTTTGTAATAAATCCAGAAGCCAGTTGAGAAGCTCTTGGATTTGAGGTGAACAGAAAACTAACCACATTGAAGCGATAGGAAAATTTGAGACATCCTCTAACCATAATCCCTACCCTCAGCATATTGCCCTATGCTTGGGAGGAAACCCCCAACTCCCAGGTTCTCTCTGGAGAGGGAAGGAAAGAACTACAGTATGTGTTCAACATTCTGATTTTCCTGGGGGTTGCCCAAGGATCTGACTTCTGTCTCACCTGTTTCAGAGTGCAAATGAAAATCAGCATATTCTAGACACTTGGAGCTACTAAAAATAAAGATGGCTGTTTGAACTAGCATGCCGGCAGCCATCACAGACCTGGGAGGGTCCTGCTTAGTACAAGGGAGAAAAATGACAGATCTCATCTACTTCCTGAGGAAGGAAAGTGTTGGACCACATGTTCAACATTTCAATTCTTCTAGAGATTGCCTGAGGAACTGGCTTCTGTCTCACTTGTCTTAGAATGCAGATGATACCCAGTACATTCTAGACATCTGGGAGCTACTAAGAACATAGCTGGTGGTTTTGACTAGCATGCAGATTTGAGAAGTCCCCAGAATCTCTGGTCAGGCTGATAGGTGAAGGTCTTCTTTTGTTTGAGGCCAGTCCATGAAGGCTGGAAGAGGTAGCTGTTTTGTCTAATATCCAGATATAATAAAATAAAGAACCAAGGGAAAAACCAGCAGGTAAATATGTCCAAAACAAAGTACAAGATTAATCTCCAGAAATCAAACTTATTGCAATGTAGATATATTATGTCTCTGATGGAGAACTCAAAATAACCATCAGAAATATGCTCAATGAGGTCAATAGAACATGCATGAACAAAGTGAGAATTTCAACAAAGAGATAGAAAACATTAAAAAAGACTACCAAAAAAAATGAAAATGAAAAAGAGTGATAAAAGCTCACTTAAGGGACATACAGGGCACCATCAAATGGCCTATATATGCATTATGGGAATTTCACAAGAAGAAGAGAGATAGAAATGGAAAGAAAGCTTATTCAAAGAAATAATGGTTGGAAATTACCCAAATCTGGATTAAAAAGGAAGTCTAAGAGCTCCAAATGAGATAAATCCAAAGACATCCACACTGAGATGCATTATAATCAAATTGTCCAAAAACCAAAGATAAATAGAATTTTAAAAGCAACAAAAAAAAAATGACTTATCACATACAGGGAATCTGCATAAGGCTGTCAGCAGATTTCTCAGCAGAAACCTTGCATGTCAGTAGGGAGCAGGATGATATATTCAAAGTGCTGAAAGAAAAATATCTGTCAACTAAGAATACTATATATGGCCAACACCATCATTCAAAAATGAAGAGAGATAAAGACTTTCCCAAAGAAACGCAAGGTGAGGAAGTTCATCACTATTAGAGCTGCTTTACAAGAAATGCTTAAGGGAGTTCTTTAAGTTGAAACAAAATGATGTGAAATGACAGAACAAAAGCAAAGGGAAGTACAAAAATTTTTGGTGAAGATAAATACATAGACAAATATGGAACACTGTAATACTGTAATGGTGGTATATAAATTACTTTTACTTTCAGGATAAAAGTTAAAAGCCAGAAAAGTACTGAAGTAACTATATCTATAAAAATATTTTAAAAGATACATAATATAAAAACGTGTGAATTGTGACATCAATAATATAACAAAGTATGTGAGGGTGGGGATTTTTGTATATGATTGAAAATAAGTTGTTATCAGCTTAAAATAGACAACATAATAAAAGCTATATTATGTAAACCTATGGTAACCACAAAGATAATACCTACATAAAATATCAATATAAAATTGCAATATAAAATATCAATATAAAAAATTTAAAAAAATACAAAGGAAGACAACCAGAGATAAAAGAGAGATAAAAGAATTGCAGGTCAGACAGAAAACAATTAACAACAAGGCAATAGTAAATCCTCCCTTAGCAATGATTAAATGGATTAAACTCTCCATGAAGACTTAGAAATAGCTAAATGGATTTTAAAAACCTCAAGTTCCAGTTATATGCTGTATTATTCATGGTTCTCTAGAGGGACAGAACTAATAGGATATGTGTATATATGAAAGGGAGTTTATTAGGGAGAATTAGCTCACATGATCAAAAGGCAAAGTCCCACAATAGGCTGTCTGTGAATTGGGGAAAAAAGAAGTCAGTAGTGGCTCAGTCTGAAGCCAAAAGTCTCAAAAGCAGGGAAGCCAACAGTGCAACCTTCAGTCTGGGGCCGAAGGCCCAAGAGCCCCAAGCAAACCACTGATGCAAGTCCAAGAGTCCAAAGGCTGAGGAACCTGGAGTCTGATGTCCAAGAGCAGGAGAAATGGAAGGACGTGTCAGCATGGGAGAAAGATCATCTTAAGTCAACAACCTAATTTTACACCCCAAAGAACCAGAAAAAGAATACATTAAGCCCAAAATAAGCAGAAGGAAGAAGATAATAAAGATTAGAACAGAACCAAATGAAATATGAAATAGAAAAATAATTTTAAAATTAATAAAAGAATTAGTTTGTTTAAAAGATAAGATTAACAAGATATTAGTGTAACTTTTCCCCATAGTATAACTGAGGAAAAAAGAGAGAATTCAAATAAATGAAAACAGAAGCAGAGACATTGTAATTGATACCTTAGAAATAAAAAGAATCATGAGGCTACTATGAACAATGATATATCAGTACACTGGATAACCTAGAAGACATGGCTGTATTTTTAGGAACATACAACCTACCAAGACTGAATTATTGAGCAATAGAAAATCGGAAAAGACCTATAACTAGTAAGGATATTGAATCAGTAATCAATTATTTCTCCACAAAGAAAAATCCAGCAGTGACTCCTACCAAACATTTAAAGAACTAACATCAATCCTTCTCAATTTCTTCCAAAGAATCTAGGAAGCAGAATACTTTCAAACTCATCTTATTAGGCCAAATAATAAAATACCAAGTAAAATACTTTGGCTCTGATATCAATGCCAAACAAAGACACTGTAAGGAAAACAAACTACAGGCCAATAACCCTGATAAACATAGATGCAAAAATCCTCAACAAAATGCTAGCCAACCAAATACAACAGCATATTAAAAGGACCAGACACCATGACCCAGTGAGATTTATCCCTGGGATGCAAGGGTGATTCAACATACGAAAATCAGCTAATGTGATATGCCACGTTAATAGAATAAAGGGTAAAAACCACACTATCATCTAAATAAATGCAGAAAAAAACACTTAATAAAATTCAACACCCTTTTATGATAAAAATTCTCAACAAGTTGGCAATAGAAGGAAATTAACTCAATATAGTAAAGGATATACATGAAATGCTCAAAGTTAACATTATACTCAATGCTGAAAATGGAAAGTTTTTTCTCTAAAATCTAGAACAGGACAAGGATGCCCACTTTTACCACCTTTCTTTTTTTATTATACTGTAAGTTCTGGGGTACGTGTGCAGAACGTGCAGGTTTGTTACATAAGTATACATGTGCCATGGTGGTTTGCTGCACCCATCAACCTGTCATCTAAAAGAAACACAAGGCATTCAAACTGAAAAGGAAGAAGTCAAATTGTCCCTGTTTGCAGATGACATTACCTGATATATAGAAAACCCTAAAGTTTCCACCAAAAAAAAAAAAAAAAAAAAAAAAAAAAAAACTGTTAGAAGTAACAAATGAGTTCAATAAAGTCACAGGATACAAAATCAACATACAAAATCAGCTGCATTTCTAAATATTAACAATGAATCATTTTTAATATCTGAAAAGGAAATTAAGAAACAATCCCATTTATAATAACTTTAAAAAGAATAAAACACTTAGGAATAAACTTAATTATAGTGGTAAATGACTTGTACTAAAAACTGCAAAACATTAATGAAAGAAAAAGACACAAACGATTGAAAGGTGTCCTGTGTACATGGACCAGGAGACTTATTATTGTTCAAATGTCCTTACTTCTTATTGTGCAATCTGCAAATTTAGCATACTTCCTATCAAAGTGACAATGGCATGTTTTACCATGGGGGAAAAAGTCAGGAAAAACCCCTTCCTTCCCTTCCTTCCTTCCTTCCTTCCTTCCTTCCTTCCTTCCTTCCTTCCTTCCTTCCTTCCTTCCTTCCTTCCTTCCTTCCTTCCATCCTTTCCTTCTCCTCCTCTTTCCTCTTCAACTTCCTCTTCCTCCTCTTCCTCTTCCTCTTCTTCTTCCTCTTCCTCTTCTCCTTCTTCCTCTTCCTCTTCTTTCTTGTCCCTTCCTTCCCTTCCTTCCTTCCTTCCTTCCTTCCTTCCTTCCTTCCTTCCTTCCTTCCCTTCTTTCTTTCTTTCTTTCTTTTCTTTCTTTTCTTTCTTTCTTTCTTTCTTTCTTTCTTTCTTTCTTTCTTTCTTTTTCTTTCTTCTTTCTTTCTTTCTTTCTTTTTCTTTCTTCTTTCTTTCTCTCTCTCTTTCTTTCTTTCCTTCTTTCTTTTCTGAATCTCGCTCTGTCACCCAGGCTGGAGGTGTGGTGGCTCACACCTGTAATCTCAGAGCTTTGGAAAGCTGAGGAGGGCAGATCACCTGAGGTCAGGAGTTAGAGACCAGCCTGGCCAACATGGTGAAATGCCTTCTCTACTAAAAATACAAAAAATTAGCCGGTCTAGATTTTCTCCTTGTTAGGCATACATAAAATAAAAAATTATTTTCTATAATGGGTTTTTGAAAATAAAATTTGAAATCTTATTCTTCTATCAAGAAAAAAAGAAGAATATATGTTTCAAAATTTTATGGGTAATCTTGACTTAAATATTCTTTTTCTCACTCAGATCTGGAAAATTCATGAAACCACTTCCATTTCAGACAATTAAATGAGATTTTTTCCAAATGAAAATGTTCTATCAAAGAGTCAGAAAAGAGTGTTGCACCTATTATGTTTCCTGGGTTGTAATGATTGTGAAACAGATTTAGACCTAGAAAAAGTAGCAGATAGTGTTGATTGACTCTGTGTAGTAAAGGCAGAAATCCTAGACTTTAAGATTTATTTATTTATTTATTTATTTATTTATTTATTTATTTATTTTTTGAGATGGAGTCTCGCTCTGTCACCCAGGCTGGAGTGCAGTGGCCGGATCTCAGCTCACTGCAAGCTCCGCCTCCCGGGTTCACGCCATTCTCCTGCCTCAGCCTCCGGGGTGTATCACTTTTATTGACTTGTGTGTGTTAAACTATCCCTGTATCTCTGTGAGGTGGTATGAAATCCACTTGATCATTGTGAATCATCTTTTTGATATACTGTTGTATTCAGTTAGCTAGTATTTTGTTAAAGACTTTTTGCATGTATATTCATCAGGGATATTGGTCTGTAGTTTTCTTTTTTTTGTTATGTCCTTTCCTGGTTTTGGTATTAGGGTGATGCTGGCTTCATAAAATGATTTAGGGAGGATTTCCTCTTTCTGTATTTTGTGGAATAGTGTCAATAGGATTGGTACAAATTCTTCTTTGAATGTCTGATAGAATTCACCTGTGAATCGTCTAGTACTGGACTTTTGTTGTTGGCAATTATTTTTTGTACCATTTCAATCTCGCTGCTTGTTATTTGGCTTGTTCAGGGTTTCTAATTCTTCCTGGTTTAAGCTAGGAGGGTTGTATATTTCCAGGAATTTATCCATCTCCTCCAGATTTTCTAATTTATGCACATAAAGGTGTTCATAGTAGCCTTGAATGATCTTTTGTATTTCTGTAGTGTCAGTTGTGATATCTCCTTTTTCATTTCTATTTGAGCTTATTTGGATCTTCTCTCTTCTTTCGTCGGTTAATCTCACTAACAGTCAATTGGTTTTATTTATCCTTTCAAAAAACCAGCTTTTTGTTTCATTTATCTTTTATGTATTTTTTGTTTCAGTTTTGTTTAGTTCTGCTCTTATTTCTTTTCTTCTGCTAGGTTTGAGTTTGGTTTGTTCTTGTTTCCCTAGTTCCTTGAGGTGTGACCTTAGGTTGTCTATTTGTGCTCTTTCAGACTTTTCGATGTAGGCATTCAAGGCTATGGAGTTTTCTGTCAGCACAGCCTTTGCTGTATTCCAGAGGTTTTGATAGGTTATGTCACTATTATCATTCAGTTCAAAGAATTTTTAATTGTGTCTTGATTTCATTGTTGACCCAATGGTCATTCAGGAGCAGGTTATTTAATTTCTATATATTTGCATGGTTTTGAAATTTCCTTTTGGAGTTGATTTCCACTTTTATTCCACTGTGGTCTGAGAGAGTGCTTGATATAATTTCAATTTTCTTAAATTGATTGAGACTTGTTTTGTGGCCTATCATCCAGTCTATCCTGGAGAATGTTCCATGTGCTGATGAACAGAATGCATATTCTGTGTTTGATGGGAGAATGTTCTGTAAATATTTGTTAAGTACATTTGTTCTAGGGTATAGTTTAAATCCATTGTTTCTTGTTGACTTTCTGTCTTAATGACCTGTCTAGTGCTGTCAGTGGAATATTGAAGTCTTCCACTATTATTGTGTTGCTATCTATCTCATTTCTTAGGTCTAGTAGTAATTGTTTTATAAATTTGGGAGCTCCAGCATTAGGTGCATATATATATAGGATTGTGATACTTTCCTGTTGAACAAGGCCTTTTATCATTGTATAGTGTTCCTCTTTGTCTTTTTTAACACTGTTGCTTTAAAGTTTGCTTTGTCTTATATAAGAATAGCTACTCCTGCTTGCTTTTTGTATCCATTTGCATGGAATATCTTTTTCCACCCCTTTACCTTAAGTTTATGTGAGTCTTTGTGTTTTAGGTGAGTCTCTTGAAGGCAGCAGATACTTGGTTGGTGAATTCTTATCCATTCTGCCATTCTGTGTCATTTAAGTGGAGCATTTAGGCCATTTACATTCAATGTTAGTATTGAGATGGGAGGTACCATTCTATTCATTGTGCTATTTGTTGCCTGAATACCTTTTTTTCTTTATTGTTGTTTTGTAGGTCCTGTGAGGCTTATGCTTTGAGGGGGTTTTGTTTTGATGTATTTTGAGGATTTGTTTCAAGATTTAGAGCTCCTTTTAGCAGTTCTTGGAGTGCTGGCTTGGTAGTTTGTTTATTTATTTATTTATTTATTTATTTATTTATTTATTTAATTTTATTTTTATTTTTTGAGACAGCATGTAACTCTGTTACCCAGGCTAGAGTGCAGTGGTGTGATCATGGCTCACTGTGGCCTTGACCTCTCAGGCTCAAGCAATCCTTCCACCCCAGACTCCTGAGTAGCTGGGACTATTGGCACACACCACCACACCCAGCTAATTTTTGTACTTTTTGTAGAGATGGGGTTTCACCATGTTGCCCAGGCAGTTCTTGAAATCCTGAGCCCAGACGATCTGCCTGCCTCGGCCTCCCAGGCATGAGCCACCATGCCTGGCCTGAACTTTAAGAATTAAATCAAACAATTATGGGTGGAAAGGCTTAAAAATTGTGTTCCTGGTATAATGACAGGTTTCTATAAAGTTGTCAAATCATTTTGGCCAACACAGGATGAAGGGCTAGAAAGTGAAGGTAGAGAGAATCTGAATAGAGACTGGGAAAGAGTTGTTTCCTTAAGCTACTTCTGGTAGAGGGTCTCTAATATTCAGGAGAGGAAAAACTGGTAAATACCTCATAGTACAAAACCTCTTTATTGGCAGGAATGTTGCTTTTGTAATTCATTCAATTTCAGAGGGAATTTCCTAAATGCAGGCCACTGCCATAGGACTGTAGGAAATATCAAGTTAAAAATGCAGTGTCACTTAGAGAACTAGCAAATATAATAGGAGCCATAAGACATGGACATACATGTATAATATATAGAGCATGACAAGAAAAAGGGAAGGGAACTGAAAAAAACGAGATTGTATTTAGCTGGATAAATAAAAGAATGTTTCACGCAGGAAGTGATACTTACTTGAATCATAAATCATCAATTTAAAATTAAAAGGAGCCTTGGAGGTGACTTAGTCAGATCCTCTGGGGCAATGAAAATGGTGATGAAAGTTTATTAGGGGCAGATAGTACTAAGTACAGAACCATTTTATTTTAGAGTAATTTTAGACTTACAGAAGAGTAGCAAAGATAGTACAGAGAGTTGCTGTATATTCTTTACTCAATTTGCCCTACTGTAACATCTTAGATTACCACAATGCATTTGCCAAAATTAAGAAATTAACATTGGTACAATAGTATTTTCATTGTATAAATTTAAGTGTATAACATGAGGTTTTGCTATGCATAGCCACAATGAAATGATTACTATAGGTAAGCAATTTAACATAACCGTCACTTTCTATATTTTTTATTTCTATAGTAAGAGCATCTACTCTCAGTAAATTTTCAGTATTGCAATACAATGTTATTAATGATAGTCCTCCTACTGTACAGTAGATCTCTTGGCCTGTTCATCCTATATAACTGCAAGTTTGTTCCCTTTGACCTATGTCTCCTCATTTCCTCCTCTTCCCTGCCCATGGTATGCACCCTTACACTGTTAAAGAAAACTAAATATGGCCAGAGAAGGACTCCATATTTCTATATTTGAGTCCATGTGGATGAACTGTAACCTAACTTAAAAGTCAGACAAAACTGAAAACCAAGCTTAGGAGTATGCACCTGTAACAATAACTGCGTCTTGGCCAATCCCAGCGGCCATACTTCAGCCACTCATAGACTGCTAAGTGTTCAAACTGTGTTCAAATAAGGCAAATTCCAACCTGGAACCAATCCAGTTGTTTCTGTACCTCACTGCTGATTTCTGTATATCATTTCCTTTTTTTTTTTTTTTTTTTTTTGTCTATAAATCTTCTTTCACTACGTGGCTGTGCTGCAGTCTCTGTGAATCTACTGTGATTCTGGGGGCTGCCTGATTTGCAAATTGTTCGTTGCTCAATTAAACTTTAAATTTAATTCTGCCAAAGTTTTTCTTTTATCAATATTCTATATGTATTCACCTCTTTTTTTTTTCAGATTCCACATACAAGTAAGTCCATATAGTATTTGTCCTTCTGTGTCTGGCTTATTTCACTCAGCATAGTGTCTTGTTCTTCGGGTTCATCCATGTTGTTATAGGTTATAGAACTTTCTTCATCCTTAAGGATGAATAATATTCCATTGTATATATGCATAGTACCCCAATTATTTTAATCCATTTTTTGATCAACAGAAACTGAGATTGTTTTTATGTCTTGGCTATTGTGAATAATGCTACAATGAACATGGAAGAGTCGACATCTCTTGGAGTTGCTTGTTTCATTTCCTTTGGGCATATGCCCAGATAAAAGATTGCTGGATTATATGGTAGTTTTATTTTTAATTTTTTGAGAGTTCTCCATACTGTTTTCCCTATGGCTGTAGCAATTTACACTCACATCAACAGTGTGCAAGCGTTCTCTTTTCTCTACAACCTTGCGCACACTTGTTTTCTCTTGGCTTTTGGATAATAGCCCTCCTAACAGGTATGAGGTGATTGTGGAAAACATCCAGCAAATGTCTGATGAATAGTTACAGTGCAAGGTCTTTCTATAAGTGCAGGCAGATAATGCTATTTTCTGTTCCTTATCGCACTTCCTTCTCAATCAGTCCTTTTTTTTTTTTTTGCTAGGAACAGGAAGATAGAATAGAGAAGAAGACAAATATATAATGCCAGGTGGATTCTTTTGAATAAGATTCCATAGGGAAAGTTTCTAGTATTAGGAAAAAATCATTTTTAACATACAGTGTAAGAAAGTTACCTGGAATGTGGTAAGTAGGAGAAGTACACATGTATGGAATGTTCGGCATTTCAGTATCTTATAGGCTAAGAAATGAGATATACGGCATATGTTTCAGAGTAGTTCTATATTGTTATCATATTGCTGTAAATGTGTTACTCTATTGTTACAGCTACCATAAGTAAATGCCATTTGGAATATCTGAAAATGGAAATCACTCTATCTCAATGATAACAGAAGCAATTTCACTTGTTTCTGCTAGGCAGATCAACTGGAATTATATTTCAAAATAAAATAAATATTTCCTGAGAAGACTGACATGAAATCCACAATTTCCCTTATACAGGGGATTTTTTTTTTTGAAATGAACCTGATGAATTTGACCATTAATCTGCGCAGAATGAAACCATCAGTTTCCAAAGAACCAGGAACTCAATGTACCTATAATTGTCCTTTTTGTTCAAAGACTATAAGATGTAACCCACTAACATAGATGGCAAATTTGGCTCTTAAAAATTTGCTTTTTGGTGAAAAGTAATAGTTGTGAGGCATAGGATTGTGGCAAATTCACGAATCTATGTTTGAATGCATCCATCATGCTTGCCCAGGAATTCATTAGTTGTCTTTAAATTTAGTAATTCCTTACATTATGGATTGGTTTTCTTTTTTAATCTTACATCTAATTTTGTCAGTGCTGCCTTGCTCATCAAAACCTTCTCCATCTTTCTTGATGGAGATCAAGTGAAATTAGTGAAGCCTGGTGGGGAAACAATTAAACTCATAAATGAAATAGTATTCAAAGCTAAGGTGGCAAATTCCTTGCTTTTCACCCACATTGCTTTGCCTTTTTATTCTCTGCAAATGGGCTGGAAATGAGCAATAAGAACCTGCTGCAGTTTTTTATTCCAGATTTACTTAAGCACAATTTTGGAGCTTAATATTCTTTCTTGTATATCATTTATACTTTCTACTGCCACCTCCCATGAAATCCATCCACAAAGAAAAAAATCATAGCCATTTGTTGTCAGAACCAATGATCAATCCATAGGACTGGTCCTCTAAAACCTTATTCTTTCCAGGCAGCTCTTTGCAGAGGGCTAGATGATTCATATGCTGAATGTAAGCTTCAGTAAGCAAAATACCAAGAAGTCACTGGAAAGCGGGTGTGCTCACTGTGTGCTAACATGCAGGGAGGACGGGGCTAGATGATGTGTCATGAGTATCCCGAATATGAGTAATGTGTGCTCTCTGCAGGTGTTACTTTCTTGACATAATTGCAACTTGGCCAACTCTTTCCAAGCTTCCCTACTGAGGATAGACTTTTCCTCAACCACTCCCTGCTGGCAGAGTGAGATGGATTTTGAGGGTATCTTTTCCTACTTTTATTGTATAAAAAATAAAATATTTTATATAAATAAAATGTTTTAATTAATTAATAAAATAAAATTAATATCTTTTCCTACTTATATTTATTTACCCTAAGAAAAAAGGACTTCTATTACGACTTTTATATGACTTCTATCTTACTTATGACATCCCAAGTAACTTGCTTACACTGTATGTTGAAAATGGTTTTTCCCAATACTAGGAACTTTTCCTATGGAATTTTATTCAAAAGAATCCATCGGGCATCATGTATTTGCCTTCTTCCCTATTCTGTCTTCCTGTCCCTAGCAAATATTAGAATAAAATACTTTAAGTAATAAAATATCTTTTCCTACTTATATTTCCAGGTACATAAGGAAGAATGGAATGAGTCTCCCATTATTTTAGTTGCTGCAGCAAATGCTGCTCTGAGTATCTTGTGGTGACCTCTTTGCCTTCCATCTCTTTGATGGATAGGGCAGGGAACTAGGAGATTTTGAAAGGTGTTTTTCTGATTCAATTTCTTCTCTAATAATAATTTTCTTTACATTGACCATGAGTCTTTAGTTAGAGAAATGTAGTTTACATTAGTAAAATTTGAACTTCTACTACCACAAAACCTGTATAATTTGGAAAACAAATCCCCAAAATTTAAGGAAAAGGCTTGGGATTATTTGTTGTTGTTGTTGTTGTTGTTTTTCAAATTGAACAACAGAATAACATGCTGAGAAAGTGCGCTGCTATTATGCATTGTTCTGAATAGATTGACACTATATTAACGAGGCATTAGAGTAATGAGTGATTCACTATTTTTAAAAATCCATATATTGAATATTTTTAATCAATATGCTACAAATGCTGCTTTACAAATGTCAATTTCATGAGTGCTCTGCATCCTAAAAAGCATAAATTCATCTAACTTAGATTTTGCTAATATGTTTCAGTTGAACTGTTTCTGTCCTCCCATTTTAATATTTGGCTGAGTTTTCTTCCAGATATGTCAAAGACCTGGCCTAGGGAGATAAGGATTAATTTACTGAACATAATTTACAATAATGAAATCAAGCAGAAATTTAGAGTAACAAACCCAAGTCAATTTAAGTTGATTCATTTTAATGAAGTAATTTTTTTCTAAATGGAGATACCAAACTACATTTTTATAAAATAAAAGTAATGATTATCCACCATTTGGTGTAAGCACATGATTGGTTGTTAACTCAAAGAGGGACGGAACATTTTACTTAGCTGTAACTCCACTTAACATTAGGTTAGGCCACATGAAATTGATGGTACTGAACCAAATACATTTTTGACACTTAATGCTTTAAAAATAAGAACCAAAGAACTTCACTCCTTTCATTTTCTTACAGTAAATGTTTCCTGTGCACTTACATTGTGTCAGGCTCTAAGGCTATGTACTTTATTTACAGAGGTGCCTATCCAGCCATTTATAAAAGAACATTGGGACTCAGTAACAGACCCTAGATTGAAATATAAAAATATTGAATAAATAATCAATTTTAAAATAGTAATCCATTTCAATGAGTCCTAATATTTAGATAAAAGAAATATATGACCACTGTACAAATTAGTATATATAGCTAATAAAACATTAACAACAAAGGAAAATAAAATTCTTGTAAGTCTATTACCCAGAAGTAACCACCTTTATACTTTCTGACTGTTTCAACCTGCTGTTGTTCTTTAATAAAAATGGGATCTTGTTGCTTTCTAATATGCTTTTTCCCATTAATGTATGGAAAAAACTTAGCATGTCAATACATATTCTTTGCTTATATTCATTTTAAGTGACTGCCTTATATCACATTTTTTGGGTACTTGAAACATTATTGTGGTTTCTAATTATAGAACCCATTGAGAGACAAGAAGTCCTAATTTTTTTAGTCATTACTATTCAAAGACTGGTTTGTGGAATAAGGCCAGTCTGAAAACTGTTTATAAGTCATCTATTATAGTTTGTTCAACCTGCTATTAAAAAAAACATGGACTAGATAGCTTATAAACAACAGAGATTTATTTTTCACAGCTCTGGGAGCTGGGAAGTCAACGATCAAGGCACTATTACATTTGGTGCATGATGAGGACCCGTTTCTTGGTTTATAGATGGCCATCATTTTGCTGTGTCATCACATGGTGGAAGGGGAAGGGGATCTCTCTGGGACCTCTTTTATAAGGGGACAAATCACCTCCTGAAGGCTTTACCTTCAAATATTGTCACATCGGGGATTATGTTTCGGCAAACAAATTTGGGCGGAGCAGGGGAACAAATTGTCTATGGCGTTGTATGTAACAAAGTAAGTATATCAATGGAGGATTTGCCTTTAAAACTTCTTTTTTTCTTTTTTGATTTTTATTTTTTATTTGGGGGTACATACACAGGTTTGTTATCAGGATATACTGTGTGATGCTGAGGTTTGGGATACACATGATCCCGTCACCTAGGTATTAATCACAGTACCCAACAGTTAGTTTTTAAACCCTTGCCCTCCTCTCTCCCTCTCCCCTTGAGTAGTCCCCATTGTCTGTTGTTGCCATCTTTATGTCCATAAGTACTGGATGTTTATCAGCCACTTATAAGTGAGAATAGTCAGGACTTGGTTTTCTGTTCCTGTGTTAATTTGCTTAGGATAATGGCCTTCAGCTGCATCCATGTTGCAGCAAAGGACATAATTTTGTTCTCTTCTATAGCTGCATAGTATTCCGTGGTCTGTATGTGCCATATTTTCTTTATCCATTCAACTGCTCATAGGCCCCTAGGTTGATTCCTTGATTCTGTTATCACAAATAGTGCTGTGATGAACATGTGAGTGCAGGTGTCTTTTTGGTAGAATGATTTGTTTTCTCTTGGATATATACCCATTATTGAGATTGCAGGGTCAAATGACACTTCTGTTTTAACTTCTTTGAGAAATCTCAAAACTACTTTCCGTAGTGGCTGAACTTTCATTCCCACCAACAGTGTAGGAGCATTCCCTTTTCTCCACAGCCTCGCCAACATCTGTTGTTTTCTCATGTTTTAGTCACAGCCATTCTGACTGGTGTGAGATGCTATCTCGTTGTGGTTTTGTTTTGCGTTTCTCTGATGATTAGTGATGATGAGCATCTTTTCATGTTTCTTGTGTGTCTTCTTTTGAGACATGTCTGTTCATGTATTTTGCCTATTTTTAATGGGGTTATTTGGTTTTTGCTTGTTCAATTGTTTAAGTTTCATATGGATTCTAGATATTAGAACTTTGTCAGACGCAGTTTGTGAACATTCTCTCCCTTTCTCTAGGTTGTCTGTTCACTCTGTTGATAGTTCGTTTTGGTGCGCAGAAGCTCTTTAGTTTAACTAGGTCCACTTGTCATTTTTTGTTTTAAAATTGCTTTTGAGAATTGTGTCATTAATACTTTCCCTAGGCCGATGACCAGATCGGTGTTTCCTAGGTTTTCTTCTAGAATTCTTGTAGTTTGAAGTCTTATGTTTAAATTTTTAATCAATTTTCAGTTAACTTTTGTATATTTTATATGGGATCCAGTTTCATTCTTCTGCATATGGCTGGACAGCTATCCCAGTACTATTTATTACTGAATAGGCAATTATTTCCCCGTTGCTTATTTTTGTCAGCTTTGTCAAAGATCAAATGGCTTTAGGTGTTCTACATGTCAGATGGCATAGATTTTATTTATGGGTTCTCTATTCTGTTCCATTTGTCTACATTTCTGTTACTGTGAGAATACCACGCTGTTTTGGTACTGTAGCCATAAAGTGTAGTTTGAAGTTGTGTAATGTGATGGGTCTGGCTTTGTTCTTTCTGCTTAGGATTGCTTAGACTATTTGGACTCTTTTTTGGTCTGTATAAATTTTAGAATAGTTTTTTTTTTTCCTAGTTCTGTGAAAAATGATGTTGGTAGCTTGATAGGAGTAGTATTAAAAGTATAGATTGCTTTGGGCAGTATGGCCAATTTAATGATGTTGATTCTTCTAATCTATGAGAATGGAATGTTTTTTCGTTTGTGTGTGTCATCTGATTTCTTTTTGCAGTGTTTTGTAGTTCTTCTTTTATTTAGATGTACTTCCAGGTATTTGTGTGTGTGTGTGTGTGTGTGTGTGTGGCTATTGTAAATGGGATTGCATTTCTGTTTTGGCCCTCAGCTTGAATGTTATTGGTGTATAAAAATGCTACTAGTTTTTGAACATTGATTTTGTATCCTGAAACTTCGCTGAAGTAGTTTATCAGTCCCAGGAGGCTTTTGGTGGAGTCTTTAGGGTTGTCAATGTATAGAATCATATTGTCCATGACAAGAGATAGTTTGACTTCTTTTCCTATTTGGTTGCCTTTTATCTCTTTCTCTTGCCTGATTTCTCTGGCTACCAATTCCAGTACTATGTTGAATAGGAGTGGTGAGAGTGGGCATCCTTGTTTGGTTCCATTTCTCAAAGGGAATGCTTCCAATTTTTGCCCATTCAGTATGATGCTGATTGTGGGTTTGTCATAGATTGCTCTTATTATTTTGAAGTATGTTCCTTTGATGCCTAGTTTGTTGAGGGTTTTTATCACAAAAAGTTGTTGGATTTTATCAAAAGCTTTCCCTGTGTCTGAGATGATCATATTGTTTTTGTTTTTAATTTTTGATATGGTGAGTCACATTTATTGATTTGTGCACATTGAATCAACCTTGCATTCCAGGAACAACACCTACTTGATCATGGTGACTTAGCTTTTTAATGTATTTCTGAATTCAGTTTGCTAGCATTTTGTTGAAGATTTTTGCATCTATGTTCATCAGGAATATTGGCCTGTAATTTTCTTTTTTTTCCATTGTGTCTTTGCCAGGTTTTGGTATTGGCCTGATACTGGCTTTTTAGAATGTGTTAGAAGGGATTCCCTTCTTGATTTTTTGAAACACCTGCAGTAGAATTGGTACAAGTTTTTTGTACATCTGGTAGAATTTGGCTGTAAATCCATCTGGTCTGGGGCTTTTATTGGTTGGTAGTTTTTATTTTATTACTGATTCAGTTTCAGAACTTGATATTGGTGTGTTCAATGTTTCAATTTCTTCTTGATTCAATCTTGGGAAATTGTGTGTTTCCAAGAATTTATCATTTCCTCTAGATTTTCTACTTTTTGTGTGTAGAGGGGTTCATAACGGTCTCTGAGGACCTTCTGTATTTTGGTGGGATCAGTTGTAATGTCATCTTTGTCATTTCTGATTGTGCTTATTTGGATCTTCTCCCTTCTTTTCTTTGTTAATCTAGTGTATTGATGTTGTTTATCCTTTCAAATAACCAACTTTTAGTTTTGTTGATACTTTGTATGTATTTTTTGGGTCTCAATTTTATTCTCAATATCTGCCCTGGTTTTAGTTATTTCTTTTCTTCTGAGAACTTTGGCGTTAGTTTGTTCTTGTTTTTCTAGTTCCTCTAGATGTGATGTTAGATCGTTAATTTGAGATCTTTCTAACTCTTTGAGGTAGGCATTTAGCACTATAAACTTTCCTCTTAATACTGCTTTTGCTGAATCCCAGAGATTTTGGTAGGTTGTGTCTCTGTTTTCATTTATTTCAAAGAATTTTTAAATTTCTGCCTTGATTTCATTGTTTACCCAAAAGTCATTGAGGATCAAGTTGTTTAATTTCCATGTAATTGTGTTGTTTTAAGAGATTTTCTTGGTATTGATTTCTGTTTTTATCCCATTGTGGTTTGAGAGTATGGTTGATCTGATATTTATTTCATTGAGACTTGCTTTATGGTAGAGCATTAATCAATCTTGGAGTATGTTCCATGTGCAAATGAGAAGAATGCATACTCTGTGGTTTGTGGGTTGAGTGTTTTGTAGACCTTCATTAGGTCTACTTGGTCAAGTGTTGAGTTTAAGTTCAGAGTTTCTTTGTTAGTTTGCTGCCTTCATGACCTTCTCATGCTGTCAGTTGGGGGTTGAAGACCCCTACCATTATTGTGTGGTTGTCTAAGTCTTTTAGCAGGCTTATAAATCTGGTTACTCCAAAGTTGATGCATACATATTTACGAGAGTCCAGTCTTCTTGTCGAATTGAACCCTTTATCATTATGTAATGCCCTTCTTTGTCTTTTTTTACTATTGTTTGTTTAAAGTATGTTTTATCAGATAGAAGAATAGCGACCCCTGCTTTTTTTTAAATTTATTTAAGGGATGGGATCTTCCTATGTTGTCCAGGCTTGTTTTGAACTCTTGGGCTCAAGCAATCTGCTTGCCTTGGTCTTCCAAAGTGCTGGGATTAGAGGTGTGAACCACTGCACCTGGCCTGTGACTCCTGCTTTTATTTCTTCTCTGTTTGCATGGTCGATCTTTCTCCAACCCTGTACTTTGAGCCTATGGGTATCTTTACATGTAAGATGGGTTTCATGAACACAGCAGACTGATAAGTCTTGTATTTTTTTTTTCCTCAGGTTTAATTCACTTTATTTTTCATGTATAAAAACTCTATGTTGTAGCCACAGCTGGAGCCTGGGTCCTCTGCATGGAGACTCTGGTGTGGGTCTTGAAGAAGTGGTCAGTGAATTCCTGATAGGGAGACTTGGTGAATACAGTCTCCTTCCAGAGGTCGGGGGTCGGGTAGCTGTACGTCTTAGAGATGGCATCAAAGATGGCCTTGGCAAAGTTGCCCAGGGTGGCAGTGCAGCCTCTGGCTGAGGTGTAGCAGTCATCGATACCAGCCATCATGAGCAGCTTCTTGGGCACAGGGGCCAAGACGATGCCAATGTCCCTGAACTCGGGGATGAGGTGCACCAGCAGAGAGCTGCAGTGGCCTATCACCTTGCAAGGGACAGTGTGGGGTTTGCTGATCTTGTTACCCCAGTAGCCTCTGCACATGGGGACAATGGAGAGCTTGGCCAGGATGATGGCCCTGCAGATGGCAGTGGCCACCTCCTTGGAGCACTTAACACCCAGACCGACATGGCCATTGTAGTCCCCGATGGCAACAAATGCTTTGAACCTGGTGCGCTGGCCGACGTGGGTCTGCTTCTGCACCATCATAATCTTCAAATCCTTGTCCTTGAGAGAGGCTCCCAAGAAAAAGTCAATGATCTCAGATTCCTTGATGGGCAGAGAGAAGAGATAGATCTCCTCCAGGGACTTGATCTTCTTGTCCTTGACCAGGAGGCCCAGCTCAGTGATGGGCATCCAGTCATCCTCGGCCTTGCCTCAGGGAGCTCCGTGGCCTCAGCCCCAGTCCCGTCCACAGCTGCGACCACAACCCAGATGCCACTGCTGACACATCCACGGAAGCCACTGCAGTTCCCCATCCCAGGGCTCCTGGGGCCTCCTGGCCCCCTCGCTGCACAGGCGTCATCCGCCATTTGGTGTTTTCTTGGAGAAGAAGTGACTCTTGTATTTTTATCCACCTTGCCCCTCTGTGTCTTGTAAGTGGTGCATTGAAACCATTAACATTTAAAGTTAATATTGATAAGTGAGGTTTTGATCCTACCATGAAGTTGTTAGCTGGTTGCTTTGTAGTTTCTATCGTGTAGTTATTTTACATGGTCTGCAGACTATGTACTTAAGTGTGTTTTTGTGGTCGCAGGTATCCTTCTTTCATTTCCGTATTTAGAACTCCCTTAAGGATCTCTCTTAAGGCTGGTCTAGTGGTAATGAATTCCCTTAGGACTTGCCTGTTTGGAAAATATTTTATTTCTCTTTCACTTATAAACCTTAATTTGTTGAGATATAGAATTATTGGTTGGAATTTCTTTTCCTTAAGAATGCTGAAAATAGGCTCCCATCTATCCTGGCTTGTAAGGTTTCTGCTGACAAGTCCTCTATTAGCTTGATGGGGTTCCCTTTGTCCATGATCTGTCCTTTTTCCTCTAGCAGTCTTTAAGTTTTTTTCTTTAGTGTTGACCTCAGTCAATCTGGGGACTACATGGTTTATAGTCTACATGGCTTGATATTTGTTTTGTGTAGTGTCTCACAGGTATTCTCTGAATGTCTTGTGTCTGGACATCTATCTTCCTAGCTAGATTGGGCATGTTGCTTGAATTATTCTTTCAACTATATTTTCCAGGTTGTTTGTTTTTTCCTTCTCTCTCAGAAATGCCAATAATTCATGCATTTAGTCATCTTACATAACATCGTATTTCATGAGGACTGCTCATATTTAAAATTCTTCTTTTTTATTTTTGCCATATTGGGTTAGTTCAAAAAAACAGTCTTTGATCTCTGAAATTCTTTCTTCTGCTTGGTTCAGTCAATTGATAAAGGTTTCATTTGTATTTTGGAATTCCTTAGGTGAGTTTTTCAATTCCAGAAGCTCTGATTGATTTCTTTTTAAGATGTTTATCTTTTCTTTCACTTCCTGGGTTGCTTTAGAAATTTCTTTTTGTTGATTTTCAACCTTGCCTTGGATCTGAATGAGCTTCCTTGCAATCCATGCTTTGAATTTTTATTTATTATTTCCGAGTTTTGATTTTGGCTAGGGACCATTGCTGGAGAGGTAGCTCAATCTTTTTGTGGTTTCACTGCATTCAGGTTTTTCATGGTGCTGGAATTCTTGTGCTGGTTGCTTCTCACCTGGAGACACTGGCACTTCTAATTTTTGTATTTTGTATTTTTTTCATACAGGTAGGACTTTTCCTTTATCTTTCTTTCCTTATAACAAATATAATTACTATTACTCCCTTTCCCTTCCCTACTCCCTATGGGGTGCGACTGTAAAGAATGCTGAGTAGGGTCTTTCAGTTTTGCTTCTGTAGCAGTATGCGCTTCTTTCAACATGTTTTATATTGGGCTGTGGAGTTTGTCCCACAAGCCTGTAGATAACATTTACAGGTAAGAGCCAGCTGTGGCCAAAGTGGCTGGGTATGTACTTGATCTGTGTTTAAAGGTGGAAGTTCTCTGTTGCCCCAGGCAATGGATTGATTCATAGAATACACATTGGTCTGAGGTCCCTGCTCAGCCCTGTGGGGGCAGGACCCACAAAGGATGGGACCAGTTGGGCAGGTCTGCCTGTAGGTCCCCTGACGCAGGCACAAGCACCAGTACCAAGTGAGAATCCAGTGGGTGGCTACCAGACACCCAGAGGTGTGTCTAAATGTGGATTTGGGAAACCTCCTTTGCTCCAAGTTCTGTGTTTAGAACACCAGGCAAGCAGGTATTCTAAATGCCGGGAGATCTGCCTGAGCATGGAGCAGAAAGGGTCTTGCTATACCATGATCTATGTCCATAAATGGTGGGGCAGCTCAGGCTGCTGAACTAGATGACTGGATGCTCAGAATGTCTGGCGATCTGCCTGAGTGTGAACAGAGAGGGCTTCCTTGCACCAAGATCTTTGGACAGTCTTGATGGTCCTGGTGAGCAGTGCCCAAAATCTGGAGATCTGCTTGGGTGTGGAGCAGAGAGAGCCCCGCTGCACAAAGATCTCTGCATAGGAAGGGTGGGGTGACTCTGGCTGCTGAACTAAGCAAGCAGGTGCTCTGAATGCCTGGAGATCTTCCTGGGCATGTAGCAGAGAGGATTCCTCTGCACCAGTCTTTGCACAGGAAGGATAGGTGGCTCCAGCTGCCGAACCAGGTGAATGGGTGCTCTGAATGCTTAGAAATCTGCCTGGGCATAGAACAGAGAGACCCTCTCAGTACCACAATATATGTCAAGGAAGGGTGATGTGGCTCAGGCTGCTGGTCCAGACAAGCAGGTGTTCCAAATACCCAGATTTCTGCCTAGGGATGGAGCAAGGAGGGCTCTGTTGTACCACAATCTCAGGGGAGGAAGATGGGGCACTCAGCAATGGCACACACAGATCAGTTCCAGATTGCCAAGCTGGCCTTGGCTGCAAGTCTTGCTGCTCAGAAGAAACCGCAACTGTAGCAGCTCTCCTCCTGCCTGTGATGGGGGAGAGCACAATTCCAGAGATTACTGCTGAGACACTTTCCCACAGTTCTGGCTGTGGAGGCCCCCACCCCACTCCAGAGAAGATGCTTCAATCTCTGGCCCAAAACTGAAGTGCCTCTGTAGCCATGCTGCTAGGGCACCAAAGAATGGCTGACTTTGTGTGCAGCCAGATTTAAAATGGCATCCTGCTCTCATCCAGGGTCTGAGAAAATGTTTGCCACTTTTCCTGGTGTCTTTTCTTCACAGCATCTCCAAAACCCTCCCTAAGTTAACTCCAGGACTTAGGAGAAGCAAAGTGCTCTCTCTTGGCCTGGGTTGCTTGAATCTCCAGTGGAAAGGTGAGTCACAGAGGGAAACTCTCTGCCTCTCTCACATACTGGGGCTTCACTCACTTTTATCAACCGGATGCCATCACAGGGCTGTTTAAAACTATCATAGCAATTTGCCAGACTATATTATGTTTGTTTTTTATGTAATAATAAAAATAAATTACTGCTTGTATTTTGTGTGCTTGCTTTAACTTTTTATAAATTTATTTTTGATGAACATATTGGTACACAGTAGATCGAGCAGGGGAAAATCCTTGATCCTTTGCCACAGATAGTTTAAAAAGAATAGCCAATCTGGCTAGTCTGACTAGAACTTCTTCGCCTGAAAATAATAGCCTGAGCCAAAGACATGTTGATAGGAATGTTTTCAGTGATAAGGCAGCTACAATTTGGAGGAGTATGTGTTAGTATTTGGAGAAATAAGTGTACTGCTATCCATGGTACTGAACAATAATTTCTCACTAAGGCCTGATTGTTTCATCTAACCTTAGAATACTGGTTACTACGGACCAACGTTTCTCAGGAATTCCAAATCAAGAGAAAGAAGAATCAATGGTGATATATATTTGCGAAATATGAGGAAAAGAGAAAAACTGACACAGGTAAAGAGGAATTATAGAGAGATTGCCAAAAAGAAAAAAAAAAGTGCTTTGTTAATTTATTTACTAAGATAATTTAGCCAACCTTAGCCAAAATGCCAAAAGAGCAACAGATTTATATTCAATACAGTGCAAAGCAGCATCACTGTTGACATTAATAAATAAGTTATTTTTGAAAGAATGACAGACGAGATTGCCAAGCAGAGATTTTATGACTGATGTCATGTCAGCTCAGTTACACAAACATTTTCATACTTTTCCTTTGCTTTAGTTTTCAATACATATGAAAATTGTGTTTTGTGAAGCTATGCCAAATAGTAGAAAATCATGACTTATCATTAAATTAGTAATTTCACATACTTTTGAAAGATCTGTCATATTTTTGATAGCTACAATCACTCTTACCCTATTATAGTTGGGAAAGTCTATTACCCTATATCAGCCTCTTGCCCACACATTGTGAATATAGGAGATGCTTCATAAATGATAGTGACTGAATAAGTTTGTCAGATCTTCTCTGCTAAGTTAGGGAAAAACAGGGGGCACTGGTGTCTTTAAAATTTATGCCACTAGACCTCCTTGAGAGAAGAAAGGTAGGAGTTAGGGCTATGTCTTGCAGCAGAGATGCTAATGCTTCTTTGCAAAAGCACCTATTATTTTGCGATTGACTGACTGTATCTGTGATTCTTGCAACCAAAAGGGCCAAATTATTATGGATACAGTATAATGTATTTAATCAAACTCCTATTATTGCTTATTTAGGTTGTTTCACATTTTCATTGCGCTAATCAGTGATTCATTGAACATCCCTATAGCTAAATCTTTGCACACATTCAACAGCTCGTTTAAATTTCAGAACATTTCACAGACATTCACTTGGTTGAAATTTTAGTAGTTCTTGAAACATCAACCAAATCTGGCCAGCTTGTTGAAAGGCCTACCATGAATTAAGTGATGTTTAAGTAGGTCTGTGTTTTATTTAACATAATAACACCTACATACGTCAGAAAAAAATTCCCATGCATTTATGTGAATAATACCTTTGATGTCATCTGTGAAAAATGTTCAATGGCCAAGTGGATTTGTAAACTCCTGCTGAAAAAAATTTTCTCCTTTTCCAGGAAATACTGATCTTTACTATTTTACCATTCACTCTGATCAAAAATAAAGAACTTACTTGTCCTTAGTCTTTACCTTTACTTATATGAAAGACATGCCACCCAAATGAGTTTTAGTGATACTCTGTTGCTTATGTATGAAAACTGAAGTGCTGAATAGAAACCTAAAAGTATTCTGAAATCTGATATGAAATTGAAAATTAGTGCATTTGAACTTGAGATATTTCAGCTGAGTTTATGTTTGCTTTCAACTAAAAAGGCAATAGTTTAAACATTGTTAAAAGTGTTATTCAGTTGTGCTAATATTTGGTAGAATTTATTTCTAGAAAAATGGGATATAACTCTGCAAAGGGCATTTTACTGGACTACTCATTTTCAAGAGAGCAACTTCTGTGCATACTGAATAGAAAGAAGAACCCAAGATATGCATATTAACAGGGAATTCAGTGGCTGCATTATGACCAATAGACCACATATTCAGCAAAAGGACAGAAAATTTTGGAAGATTTTCAAACTTAAGGCACAGAACAACATTATGTTTCAAAAACAAATGAACAAACAAACAAAAACCAGCTGCTACCAATGGCATTTTTCACAGAACTAGAAAAAAACTATTTTAAAATTTATATAGAATAAAAAAAGGGTCTGAGTAGCCAAGGCAATACTAAACAAAAAGAACAAAGAAAGAGGCATCACGCTACCCAATTTCAAACTATACTGCAGGCTACAGTAACCAAAACAGCATGGTATTGGCACAAAAACAGATATGTAGACCAAAGGAACAGAATAGAGAGCCCAGAAATAATGTCACACACCTACATCCATCTGATCTTCAACAAAGCTGACAAAAACAAGCAATGAGGAAAAGACTCCCTATTCAATAAATGGTGTTGGAATAACTGGCTAGCCATACACAGAAGATGAAACTGGACCCTTTCCTTCCACCATATACAAAAATCAACCCAAGATGGATTAAACACTTAAATGTAAAGCCCAAAACCCAAGACTGGCCTGGTGTGGTGGCTCATGCCTGTAATCCCAGCACTTTGGGAGGCCGAGGCAGGCAGATCACAAGGTCGGGAGATCGAGACCATCCTGGCTAACATGGTGAAACCCAGTCTCTACTTAAAAAAAAAATACAAAAAGTTAGCTAAGCATGGTGGTATGAGCCTGTAGTTCCAGCTACTCGGGAGGCTGAAGCAGGAGGATTGCCTGAACTCAGGAGGCAGAGGTTGCAGTGAGCTGAGATCGGCGCCACTGCATTTCAGCCTGGGCGACAGAGTGAGACTCTGTCAAAAAAAAAAAGGCTCAAAACTATTAAAACCCTGAAAGACAACCTAGGCGACACCATCCTGGATATAGGAATAGGCAAAGATTTCATGGTGAAGACATCAAAAATAATTGTGACAAAACCAAAAATTGACAAATGGTATCTAATTAAAGAGTGTCTGCACAGCAAAAACAACAAAAATAAACAAATGAAAACTATCAACAAAGAAAGCTGACAACCTAAAGAATGGGAGAAAAATTTTGCAAACTGTGTATCTGGCAAAAGTCTAATATCCAGCATCTATAAGGAACTTAAATTTACAAGCAAAAAATAAACAACCACATTAAAAAGTGGGCAAAGAACATGAGCAAACACTTTTCTATAGAAGACATGCATTTGGCCAACAAGCATATGAAAAAAGCTCAGCATCACTGATCATTAGAGAAATGCAAATCAAAACCACAATGAGATGCTGTCTCACACCAGTCAAAATGGCTGTGATTCAAAAGTCACAAAATAACAGATACTGGCAAGGTTGTGGAGAAAAGGGAATGCTTATACACTGATGGTGGTAGTGTAAATTAATTCAATCATTTTGGAAGACACTGTGGCGATTCCTAAAACAGCTGAAAATAGAACTGCCATTTGACTCCCAATCCCATTACTGGGTATATCCCCAAAGGAATAGAAATTGCTCTATCATGAGGACACATGCACACGTATGTTCACTGCAGCACTATTCACAATAGCAAAGACACAGAATCAACCTAAATGCCCTTGAGCAGTAGACTGGATAAAGAAAATGTGTTATATATACATCATGGAATACTATACAGCAATAAAAAATAATGAGATCATGTCCTTTGCAGGGACATGCATGGAGGTGGAGGCCATTATCCTTAGCAAACTATTGCAGGAATGGAAAACCAAATACTGCATGTTCTCACTTATAAGTGGGAGCTAAATGATGAGAACAATGAGCTAATAAAGGGAACAATGCACACTGGGCCCTACATCAGGGTGGTGGGTGAGAGGAGGAAGAGGATCAGGAAAAATAACAAATGGGTACTAGGATTATAATATCTGGATGACAAAATAATCTGTACAATAAACCCCCATGACATGAGTTTATATAACCAGCCTGCATACATACCCCTAAACTTAAAAGCTAAAAAAGCAAAACCAAAAACAAAAAACAGTTGTTAAGCTCAGTTTCATAATGAATATTAGTGTCTAAAGAAGGTTGATTGGCCATGGAATATTGAGATTATTAACACCATGTTATAATATGTAGTATGAATATGGAGAGAGACTAGACATGTTTCTCCAGATTGAAAGAGCAGGTTTAGAAGAAATAATAAAATAAGAATAGTAAACAGTTATTATCATAATCTATCGTTCTTTAGTCTAGATTCCAAAATTTTGCAGTTTTTCTAATATTAATATTGTCCAAGGTAAAAAGCCAAATGTAAGATAATCACTTTGAAATTATCCAAATTTGTAGCAGTATAGAAAAACCATGAATTTGTTTTATCATGTTTTCATTTGCTTTGAAAATTGCATTCATATATAATTTGCTCTATAAAATAATAATTATTAGAACAATTGAAATTATAATGTTCTTTTAAAATAACAAGATTTGTCTTAGTTTGGCAATTTGGTTGCACACCTACTAAAATGTTTTAATTATGGAAGAAGATAATTGAATAGGGCTCCTTATGCGAAATTTTTGAAAAGCTAAAGTGAGAAAAAGATCAAATAATTCACATTTTGAAGGAAGATAATTATATGGTAAAGTTTTCCTAAAGGTATAATTTTAAAGGCAAATTCTTCCCAGAGTTAGTGAAATAACTAGTTAATTCCTCCTGAGATGAAGAGGGATGACCCTCACTATTCTCCTCTCTCAAACCCAGGTCCACTCTTTTTTTTTTGAGAGGAGTCTCACTCCATCTCCCAGGCTGGAGTGCAGTGGAGCGATCTGGGCTCACTGCAGGCTCCACCACGGGTTCACACCATTCTCCTGCCTCAGCCTCCCCAGTACCTGGGACTACAGGCGCCCTCCGCCTCGCCCAGCTAATTTTTTGTATTTTTTTTAGTAGAGACGGGGTTTCACTGTGTTAGCCAGGATGGTCTCGATCTCCCGACCTCGTGATCTATCCGCCTTGGCCTCCCAAAGTGCTGGGATTACAGGCGTGAGCCACCGCGCCCAGCCCCCAGGTCCATTCTTTCAGGGACCAAAGGCAAAGTTGGGGTGGGACACACCTTTAATTTTTAGAATCTAACATGGTGGTGTCCAGGCAAATGTCCCTGATGGAAATATCCACTTTTTTAGTTGAAGACCAACTGGTTGTTCCTGGGACAAGCCCATATGCTACCCTTGCTTTAGGACAGCAAAGAGTAACCATTCTGTCTGTCCCCTGAGTGACTAGAAGTTCAAAAATTGATTACACATTTTTTATTGAGGTCAATATCAAAATACTGAATATAGTTTTTAGGCACTGATTACTATTTCCATATATTCTAAGAAAATTCTGTCTTTAACAAAGTCAAGTGCTTTTAGCATCATTTCAGAATTCAGTTTCAGAGTGATCCAAATATTTTAGTTAATTCATTCATTCATTTACTTTTAATTGACAAATAAAAATTGTATATATTTATACTGTACAACATAATTTTTTGATATATGTGTATATTGTAGAATGGTTAAATCAAGCTAATTAACATTGCATTACCTCACACAGTTTTTTTGTGTGTGGTGGGAATACTTAGGATTTAAGAAATTTTTCAAGTACGCAATATATTGTTACTAAGCATCCATGATATACAATAGATCTCTTGAACTTATTCCTCCTGCCAAACTGAAATTTTGTATTCTTTGACTGACATCTCCCCAAATGGTTCAAATATTGATGCATAACAAAGATACACAGACACACCCACCACCACCATCTTTAAGAGATACTTGTCACATCTCATCCTTGCAGTAACATTTCAGATCCCTTCTGTATTCTCAATTTTTTCTTCCAGCCCTCCTCTTCCTTGACTTCTTAAGTCAAGGAAGAATTTGCCTGTTTAGTGCTTTAGAATCCCTCAGCTTCTATCACAGTACAAACTCCCAACAGAACCCTACCTTCTCACCCATCCTCCTCAGTCTCCATTGCTGCCTTCTGTCACCCTTCTTCTGCCTGCCTTTCATATTCAAGTCCTAGATTCTTGTCTTTTTTCAACTCTCTCCCTGCTATCTCTGTAGGGGCTCCTCTCTGAAACTGTGATTTAGTTACCAACTACCTATGTGCAAAAAACCTCTCAAATCTGTTTCTCTAAGCTTGCTATTTTTTCGGTGTTCCAGATTTGTATGTTTAAGTGCCTACCTGAAATGCCTACTTGAACGTCAGAAAGGCACTGCAAACTCAAGGCTCTTAAATCAAACTAAAAATCAACATCTTGCCCCTAATTGGTTATTTGATATTTCTCTTTTTCAGAAAATAAATGGTCCACCATCCATCCATTTGTACAATCTGGAAATGTGGGAATCACCTTCAACTCCTCTTTTCCCTTCATTCTTTCTTATCTAAATTATCATCAGGTCTTACTGTTTTTAATCTCTTGAATATCTCTTGATTCTGTCCACATTGCTCTCTCTCCCACCTTGCCTGAACTCCTAGCATAGTCTCCTCTTACACTCATCCAGTTGTTTTCTACATTGCATTCGGAACATTTTTTCGACGTATAAAACAGGTCATGTTGCTCTCTGCCTCAAACCCTTTAATGACACAAATAACTGTATGTGGCCTGCATTTGATTCTACATTATTTTAACCTTGAGAACCTTTCTAGTCTCATTTTCTCCTGCTTTCCCCCTTGTTTGCTGTACTCCAGCCATAAAGACCTTTCAGTTTCTTAACTGGATTATTATTCCTTTCACTGTGAGATTTGTGTATATACTGTCTTCTTTGATATTCCCACTCTAGCCTCTCCTTTGCATATTCCCATTCATCCTTTGGATTTGAGTACATGTATCATGTCCTCAGGAAAGCCTTCTTAGATCATCATCATCCTTTCCTGGCTTGGCAAAGTCCTTCTGCGAAACATTCTCAGAACATGTGATAATTTCCCTCTTCACAGTCTCTTAGCTTTCATTAATATTCAAATATGTTTCATTAGGTCTTGAATCCCCACCTTTCCCGTTAGCCTAAAACTCTACGAGCACAGAGACCAAGTGTGTCATTCTCAACATTTTAATCTCAAGCCCTAGCACAGTGCTCCGTACATGATAAGCACTCACGGATGTCTTTGGAATGGATGAATATGAGTTTCACGAGATTCAACAAACACTGCCCTGTTCAAATGGTGTGGCAAATACTCTTCATTGTCTTCAATATCCAATTTCTACAATAATTATGATTTTTAGTAGGCACAGGAATGCTGAGGAGTAATTATCAGCTTTTGTATTTATTAGTTTTCCTTGTAGCTAGATCTGGTTATGTGACCAGTTCCTAGACACTGGGATGCAGGAAGAAAGTAAAACTTTTAGAAAGTGTTCCTAAAGGAAAGGAGTGCACTTTTTGGCAATCATCTGCTCCTTCTTGCTGGCTGGAATGTGAATGGAACTGCTGAAATTCCAGCATTTGTCTTAGACCATGGGCTGACCCGAACATGGAATTCCTGCATGGAGAGGCTGCAAGACAGAACGAACCCAAGTTCCTGGCACCAAGGAGCACCATTCCAGGCTTGGATGACCACTTAAATTATGTAGGTAAGATATAAATTCTATCTTATTTGAAACAGTAATATTTTGTGTTTTCTGTCACTTTAAGTTAAAGCTAAATCTAATTATAAGTTTCCATCTTTAGAGTCCTTGATTATTTAAAAAAATCCTTTTTTATTAAATAATTTTAACTTACAGAAACATTGTAAGCACAATACAAAGTACTTTGGAGTACTCTTATAAGAAACTGAATTATGTCACACTAAAGCTGTATACTTTCAGTTTTGACCACTAATCCTTCCTAATTTTAATATCAATTTAAGAACATGTATTCTATTCCCACAAATGAAAAATAACACAATCCATGACCTCTATGCTTTCCCTTGCTTTTTGCAGACAATTGTGAACAGACAGAGAGAATGCTAAGTATCATTATGTTATCTCAGGTATCAAACACCCTTGCAACCAAATTATTTGTCGTAATGGCTCTGAATGAAGTTCTGAAAACAGTGATGCTATTGTCTTTGAATTTTACCTCATCCTTTGCCAAAGCACTTGATCTTAAAAGTACCACCCAGACGAGCACTTGCTTTGGCAATCCTGAAAGTGCCCCTGCTTTTCTGGTTCTTCCTGCTTGCATAATAAGAAAAGGAAAACCAGACCCACACGTTTCTCTCTCCTGTTCAGGGAAGAAGCATACTACAAAATCATCCTTTCATAACTATTGTTAAAACCACTTTAGTTACCTACATTGATAAACCAATACTTCATTTATAAATATTAATAACATAATAAGAATGGAAATCAAGATTCACCAGATATTTGAGGAAAATCATCCAAAATGCTTATGTAAAAGGAGAAAGTTGATCAATCTTAGAGGAACTCACAATAATGTTAAAACAGAAAAGAACTCAAAAGTCATAGAGCAAGAACAAATTGCTATGAAAAAGAAATAACCTAAGATCAAGAAAAAAGATTTTTGAAATTAAAACCGTGATAGCTGAAATTTAACATTTTAGTGAAGGTCTAATAATAAAATCATCAGACCTAATACATTTATACATGTAAGGTTAATATATTTAAAAAATTCTTAATTTAAAATTAAGAATATTATCACAAATAGTTTTTATAAGTACATATCCATAATGAGACAATATAATTAAAATGTGTAAACTTTGCAAAAGAAGAGATAAAGTTAAAAATTTTCATAGATATGACTAAGAAAAATTCCCAAGACAGCTAATTGAAAAACCACTAGAATTAATAAAATAATTTAATACAGCAATTACATACAAGACAGGCATGCAAACATTAATAGCTTTTCTATATGTCAGCAAGATACAATTAGAAATTTTAATGGAATTTGAAATCTCATTAAAAGTAGAAATTTTAAATAACTTTATTAGGCATATGTATTAAAATTAATGTGGGTGAAGATAAACTCCCAAAACATGAGGCATAAAAGACAAAAATATATACATTTAATAGAAAAGTTATGAGACATAGGGAATAGATGAAGAATTTCCAATATCTGTTTTTCCAGATGAAAAGAACAGAGAATAAAGGAGGAAAAGAAACGGCCTAATTTTTTTTGTCTTATTCTAGCATGTGAGCATCTAAGAGCCTAAGACATACTATCAAATTATGAACAGCTTGTCTGGGAGTTAAATGTAAGACCACATTCAATACACGCAATGATTTTAAGAACCAGTTTTCTGACCTGCTACACTGTGTCAAAGAAGTAACTGAAAAACATTGGTCTGATCTGAAAAAGGACTTTATTTTAAAACAGCCCATTGACTACCAAACAGTAATAACAATAATTAATAATAATAATAATATAACAACAGTCAATACCCCATTAGAATTATCAGATTGAGCAACTAAGAATGCATACAGCTGGGAAATAGTTTTTATTTGTTATTTATCTGAACTTTAATTTAACTGAGTGTCTGGTATTTTATCTGGAGAACCTAACTCCAAATCTACACACATTTAGGTGAAATTTGGATAAAATCTTTGAATTTCAAGAATGAAGAGAATTTTAAAAACCAAGGAAGGGAGTGGATAATTCTAAGGTAGCACAATGGAATAACTCTCAGATTGGTCTCAGACTTCCCTAAAACACAGGATACTATGTTTGGAAAGATGCTAGAAAGTTCTGAGACAAAGGATTGAGAATCTAAAGCAGCCAAAGTGTCATTTAAATGTGAAAATGGAATAACTAGTCTAGGAATAAAAATCAAACTACTGTGTAAGAACAATCTAACTGGTGAAATATACAAAGAATTTCAATTAAAACCAGGAACTAGAAAATTAAGAATACTATCACGAATAGTTTCATTATAAGTACTTACCCACAACGAGACAATATAATTAAAAAGTGTAAACATTGCAAAAGAAGAGATAAAGCTAACAATTTTCATGGATATGACTAAGAAAAATTCCAAGATAACTAATTGAAAAATGACTAGAATTAATAAGATAATTTAATATAGCAATTATACACAAGAAAGACATGCAAATATTAATAGTTTTTCTATACATCAGCAGGATCCAATTAGAAATTTTAATGGAATTTGAAATCTCATTAAAAGTGGAAAACAATGATAAAATACTTAGAAATAAGCTTACCAAACACTGTGTAAGACTTAAGAAAAAAACTAAAAATGTGGTGAAACACAAGAAAGACCTTAATAAATGAAAAGACACCCCATATTCTAGTATGAAAAAATTAATTGTTTTGACAATATCAGTTTTCTTCAAATTAATGTTATAAGTTTATTGCATCCCAAGTCAACATTTAACCCCCTCCACCAAAACAAACCAACTTTATAAAATGTATGACACTAATTCTATATATTTATTTGGAGGAGTTTATAAATAAATGAGAACAGTGACAAATATTTTTTAAAAAGGGAACACTTAAACATCAATTTCAATGCTAAAAAGTAACAGTAATTAGAACAATGTATGGTATTAGTGAAGGAATGAACAAATTGAACAGTGAAATATAATTAAAAAGTTATAAAGAAATGCATGCATATATGAAAATCTATTTTACAATAAGGAATGTATCATTTCAAATAAATGAGAGAAACAGTGGTGACTGCAATAAATAATATAACATTTGAGAAGGTTTCTAACTCAAATCATGCACAAGAATACATTGCAGATTGATTAAAGTTCTAAACCCAAAAGTCACAGAACTATAAAATTATTAGAAGAATGTCTAGGAGGTTATTTTATAATCTGAGCTGGGCAAGGCCTTCTTTAATAAGATGTAAAATACGGGTACCATAAAGGAACAGAAGACAAATTTGAAAGAAAACAGCTTAGCGGAGGCTCAAAGCAGGGCTTTAAAGCATTTCCTGGCCTCACACCTACCACACTGAGGCCTTGGGAAGTTACATGGCCTTCAAGATGTGGCTCAGTTTTCTTACCTTAACATAGGCATGTTAATACCATCCCCACAGGGTTGTTATGAAGATTAAATGTGTTAACATTTGTAAAGAACATTAGGACAAAACCTTGCACATAATAAGTATTTGTTAGCTAAACTTATAAAATAAATCTTGTGTATGGGGTAAAATCATAGACAAAAATAACAAAACTAGCAAAGTACTATGGAAGTATGAGCATAACAAAAATGACAAAGGATGACTACTCATATTTATAAAGAGCTTCTACAAGTTAAAATGCAAAAATAGCAAGAATGTGAAAGGTGTAAACAGGTAAATCAAAGATTATTGAAATCCAAGAGGCAGTCTGACTGTAGTCTCTGACAATTGGGAAAACACAAATTTAAACAGTGCTGAAATAACCGCAGCTTTAAGAAGAAAGCACTTGATGCCTAAGGAAGGCATCTCTCCCTCCCAGATGAGATGGGAGCCATCCTCCCATCTGACTTCATGACCTGCGCAGTTGGGCCCAACTAACCTTCACCATTTTCACTTGGGCCACGTTGACCTGACAATCAGTCCTTAAACACTCTCCACACTTGCTGAAAATCTATTGACATCTCCTCTGCCTGAGATGACCTGCTCCCCTTTCTTCATATGGGAATATTCTCTTGCCGTTTTAAGAGTCAGCTCAGATGTTTTTCTTCTAGGATACCTTCATAACCTTATCAGAAGAAATAAGGTGACCCTCTTTCATGCACCCATTATTTTTTTGTGTATACATCAGCTATGGAGCTCACCATCTTCTGATTCGTTTAATCATTCTGTGTGCACTTCTCCCAAGACATTGTAAGCTTCTAAAGGATCCAGGCCATCGCTAGTATATTTCTCTAGGACTGGCACATAGCAGAGACCTAATAAATCTTTGTAAATAAAGAGTGAATATTTATTTAAAAATTCTTCCTGCTTTATTTTCATGAATAACTATAAATTGATTCCATGGTAGTTAATAGATCCATTCCTGCTTAAAATATGAGCAACATAACATTTTCAAATATTAAAGAAAAATGGAATACCAATCAAATGCCATTAACAAAATTTCCATCTTTATACTCCATTGGAAAAGGCTCTTCAAAAAACTTATCAAATGTGTGAATTTTGATGTTCTATAAATATATGATTTAAAATAGAATACACTCTCTGTAAATAAATAAGATTAGACGTCACTGAAAAGATAATACTTATGCTACAATTCATATTCTTGCAACGTTTATTTGAGAATATTCAGTTATAACTTAAAATGCCAGAAGATGCTGATAATTGGAAATGCTGTCCAGCAAAGTCAGGGATGCTTCTCCTTGCAGGCTGCTTGTCCTATTAGCCTGACATATTTTAAAAGGCTAATGAATTTTATTTTGATGACCAGACTCTCCTCTAACTTGTGCCCTTAAATTCTTGGCTGGAGAAACAATGAAAGTTAAAGGACAGGATGGCGTTACAATAAGTTCTTCCCATTGCATCATCTCTCATCATCAGTATTCATGGCCTGGACTCTGAGTCATCTAAGTGGAGTAGGGAAGTAATTAGGATATTGACAGGCAAAAGTGATGGCTAGGAATGAACCTGTGATTATCCTACTACTTGTATTTCTTAGCATCATGTTGAAAGAAAAGAAGGAACTCTAAAACCAAGTAAACCTGAAACGTCATTGCGCAAATGTAAAAACAAAAAAATTTCTAGGTTCTCCAAATTATGTTATGGATGTGAATAAATCAAAATGTTGGCATTCATCTTAAAGCGTAAGTAATTAGTAACATTGGGTTTATGTAAAGAATGGTGACTAATATCTGATTATCACAAAATATGTAAGTGCATAGAACTTTCTAGCTTTTTTTTTTCAAACTGGTCTAATATTGTTTTACCACTGTAACCCACCTCAATTTACACTTCTATGAGAAATAAACTATAATTAAATATGGAAAATATTTGTGATTGCAAACTATTTTATATTTTACCAGTTTATTTCTTCCATCTTAACACTTTGCAAAAACATTTAAAGATAAGTAATGGTCTAATTTCACAAGATTGGTAAATTGTAAAAACTCCAAGAAACCGCAGAGTCTTTCTCAAGCCATCTTGTTTTATAGAAGAAGAATCTGAAGACCAGGAAGGGTAAGGAATTTATGAGAGGTTCACAGCCATTAGTGAGAAGTAGGTCAGGGCTCAGTACTCCTCTCTTTCAGCCTGGGGTACTTTCCACTGGTTGGCCCTGTCTTCTTCCCAGTTTTTGCTTCAGTTTCTCCAAAGTGCTTCTCTCTTGGAATGTAAAATATTTTCTCTTTCTCACTTTCTCCTCAAAAAGTTAAACAAACACACAAAATCCCTTTGCATATCAACATGATCGTAACTTTTTTTTTTTTGAGACAGAGTCTCGCTCTGTCGCCCAGGCTGGAGTGCAGTGGCGCGATCTCCGCTCACTGCAAGCTCCGCCTCCCGGGTTCACGCCATTCTCCTGCCTCAGCCTCCCGAGTAGCTGGGATTACAGGTGCCCGCCACCACACCTGGCTAATTTTGTTTTTGTATTTTCAGTAGAGACGGGGTTTCACCATGTTAGCCAGGATGGTCTGGATCTCCTGACCTCGTGATCTGCCCGCCTCAGCCTCCCACAGTGCTGGGATTACAGGTGTGAGCCACTGCGCCCAGCCATGATCGTAACTTTTTAAAATTTAGAGAGAGAGGATGTACAATGGAATACACACATAGAAATTCATAGATGTGACAATCTCATTATTATCCGGAGGAGAAATGGTCTTTGGTTTATGTGACATGGGTCTCATATCTTTAATCCATTTCTTCTGCTAAAGTACTCAATGCTTTGTGCTTCCTTTGCTAAATCAGCAAATATTTACCCTTTTCAAAATATTTAATATCTTATTGCTCAACTTCTTCTTTATTATAGCAAACATTTCCTACATACGCAAAGGACATTGGAATTAGCCACTAATAAGATGAGCCTGAAAACCTGGGCTCATGTTTCTACCTGGTCACTTTGTAGCACGTGGTTTATACAAGTCCCTTATCTATCTAAACCCTAATTTCCTCTGTGAAAAATGAGAACCCTACTATCTGGAGGAATAGAAAAAATGTGTTTTGTCCAAACTTTTCAAACGTCAAAACTGCCAAATAATTGGCAGTTACTGGGTTCTACCTACTACATAAAACATTAGGCCCAAAGTTGGCACTCAATTATGGATGATTTTTATAACTCTTTTTCAAGGCTTTTTGTGATTTTATTCATCATAAAGCCATTTTTTGTACCAAGCCATCACTTTAGTATTTATGTAGTGGTTACCATGTGTAAGCTTTTACAATTGCCTCAAATGCCCTGAAACAATTAGTAAAAACAAACAAAAAACCCCGTTAAAACCCTTTCGTACAATTATGATGTCTTCTTTCCCTTTGCAACCACGTTAGACAGAGGTAAGGATGAATTACAACCAAAAAGTTGGCAATTCTGAAATCTTCAGTTTGGCAAAATCCAATGCTACTCCCTGAGGCAAGTTCTTTTGGAATTGCTGCAAAGTTTCATTTAGCAATTCCATGGCAGAGGAAGTATCTTAAATGAAATCACTCTTTTTTGTTTTCTTTAAATGGGCGAGCTTCATATTTGTTTTATTTCGTTGTTCTCTTATAACCAGATAATAATAGATAAAATTTTAAAAATTCTTTTCATGTATCAGGTATTGCTCTAAGCATGTCATGCCTATAAGATAGGTGCTAATCCTGTCACACTTTAAAAATGAAGAACTGAAGCAGAGAAAGCAAGTAACTTGCCCGAGATCACAGAGCTAGTTAAAGCCACTCCAGAATTTAACAATCTGATGTTTAAACTTTGCAAACTCTCTGCTTCACCCTAGGTGTCACAGGGCTTTAAAAATAAGGTTCCTTTAATAATGATAAGTAATATCGTAAATTATTGGAAATGAGAAATAGACACAGACTCCAAAATAAACACTCTGATACCACTGTGATACAGAATAATACACTCTTTTATTTTTGCTTTCTTCTTCTCTACCTGACCTGTCAGTGAAGTAACAACCTGCTGGCAAATTAAACCTGGCCGTGCATAGGTTTCTGAGACACCTCTCTAGGATCACAGCATTTGGTACTTACTGCTATTCTGGCACTAGTTGTACTACATCTATTTTAAGGTCTACATTTGTTTAACGTCTTATTTTGTTATATGAGCCCTTCCTACTCCCCCCTCCTTAACTCTCTCCCTTTTCTCTTTTTCACTTTCCTCTCTCTCTTTAAAAAGTACATTTATTGCACTATCACCATGTTCTAGCCAGTGAGCTACAGCTTAAATGAATTAAATATCACAACAACTGCTTTCAAGGATTTACAGCCCAGAAGGAAAGATAGGAAAATAAATAAGTTCAATTAAATACCCTATTTAGACGTATTTACAAGATAGGGATGTAAAAGGTACTGTGGTTCTATGTAGAAAGTCATCATTGTTTTGAGAAGCGTTTAAAGGGAAACTGATGATAATGTCTGGAATTTGCTTTAAAATAGTACACTAATGAAAAACAGACCAAAGAGAAATAGATAAATAAACAATAATGGCAAAATTTGGTAATTGCTAAAGCTGGGTGTTCAGTATATGGATACCATTGTCTCTAATTTTGCATATATTTGAA
Source organism: Papio anubis (assembly GCF_008728515.1). Classification (NCBI taxonomy): domain Eukaryota; kingdom Metazoa; phylum Chordata; class Mammalia; order Primates; family Cercopithecidae; genus Papio; species Papio anubis. Next base: position 14,453,417 of record NC_044984.1, on the reverse strand, counting down.
ATTTTTTATTAAAGTGTTTAAAAAGAACATCAGTAGCAGCCGCACAGTTAACATTTATTGCATACTTACTTTGTGGTAGACACTAAGTGCTTTCTCTGTACTAACTCACTCAACTCTTACAAACACCCCGTGAGGTAGAAACTATTATTGTACCCATTTTGCAGGTAAGAAAACTGACCCAGAGGGGAGAGCCCGTTAAATTGACCAAATTCACAGAACAATAAGTACTGAAAGACAGGCAGTGTAATGGCAAGTTTTACTCATTTAACCACCATGTTATATTGTCTCTCCGGTGTAATTATAATAACGTGTTATATAATGATGGTTATTTACTACTTTCAGGCATGGTGCTAAATAATTTACATATAGTATTTCATCTAATCACTGCAAAAATAAGAGGAGTTAAGTCTTAAGGAGCCATTCAATGGTCAGGAAATGTAGTAAGACAGGAAGGAAGAGGTGCCTGAGTTGAGTTTCCACAACTGAATGGCTCTGTTTTAAGGTGAAAAAGGTGTGGTCTCATTCTAGGCAGTGGGAGAATCGTGGTACAATGCACACAGGTGAGATGCATTCACACACTGGTGGTAGCAACGGTGGAGGATTAGGTATGACGTGGCTGGCACAAGAGTGGAACCAGGATGAATAATCAGGCAGAACCGGGATTTAGAAGTTCTCATGACATGCTAAGGAATGAGGGCACTGCCCCCCGTAAGTTATGAAACAGGCAATATCAGACTTAAATTTTAAAAAGGCACCCAGGGAGTCCTGAAGAATATGAGTCAGAGGGGACACTCTTGTATGTAACTAACTCAATTGGTTTGTTGATGGATGTTTTGAATGTACATCTAGTAATCTTGACAAATTCTGTCTAATGTTGGATTACCTCTGTTTTCTCTGGGGGAAAAACAAACAAACAAACATCAAATAACTAGCTTTGATGTTTTCTTCTGCTCTTTCTCGTGTACACAGTGACTACTGAAATGCTACACTCTCGAAGGGCATCAACAAGTAAATGCATTGCATAAATTAATTTTCTTGCTGTAGCTTGTTTATTAATGAGAAGAAAAGTTCCCTGTAGGTCATACTTGGAGGACATCATTATCCTGTGGCCTGGATGGCTTGAAATTCGCCTGAACTGTTAAAAAACATGATTTTGTTTTAGCTTCAGTTAAGTATTTAGCTATACTTCTTATGCGTAATGAATTTTTTTTTTTTTTTCCCCAAGAATCTTGGAAAAGAAGGGAAGCAATCTGAATTGCTTTATCTTCTGGCTTGCACCCTTTTCTGACAGTTTATGTATGTTATTTCTAGTGGGCAGTTTTTTTGCTACACTGACCTTTCTCCAAAACTCCTGAGTCTGAAAAATTAGATCACATCAGTTAGCCCCCCCACAACCCTATCATTACTGGAGCATCTTAAAAAGGATAAATGGACTTGTTGGCACAAATGAAGGAAAAGGAGGCTTATTTCAATATGCACGTGAATATCTGCTAAAATGTGTGACTGATCTGTGCCTATTCACTGTATGCTTCAAGTTCACCTTTGTTCTTTCCAAATTGCACCTATTTTTGTCTTCTGTGTACTCTAACTTGAAAGATTGATGTAGTATTTAATATGCATTAGTAATGCTCTAAATTTTACATTGTAGAATATGTGTCATCTGTATGTGAAATCTTACTCCTGAAGCTTTAAAAAAAGTCACAATTTTTCTACTTTTATTTAAATGTTTAAGTTTTATGTGTATAGAGGAAACAGGCAAGGAAGGACTTTAGTATTGTTTTTGTTATGAATATCATTTAATAAAAGAGGCAAGTTTGGAAGCACATTAGGGAAAAAAACAAAGATGTTATAGTAAGAATCCGGTCCATTCATAATTCTTAACACTTCCTCCCAGTACTCCATTGCCTTTGTCTTTGGCTCTTGATATATGGCACACTCATTCCTTGAAATGCCATATGTATTCCTACCTCCTACATTCTTTGCATTCCACAAAATTCCATGTTCTCCTTGCCAGGAATCCCCTTTTCTCTATGCTGTTGATATGGGTCCCATTTTTCCTTCAAATTCTAGATTAATCTTCATTTTCCTCATAAAACCTTCCTTGTCACCTGCATGTTATGCACATGTACCCTAGAACTCAACGTATAATAATAATAAAAAATTAAAAAAAAAAAACCTTCCTTGTCTTTTCTAGTTCTTGTGTGATTGCTCCCTACATTCTCTTCTGCTGAAGCCTCTTTAGGTAAAACCAACAGTACGCATACCTCAGGAACTTTATAAACCCAAGCCAGAAGCAACAACTACAACAACAGGTAAGCAGCGAGAGTTGAGCTAGGCAGTTCATTCACTCAACAGACACTGAAGGCCATCTCTGTGCCAGGTACTGGGAATCTAGCTGTGAACCCAAGAGAAATTATGGAGTTAACAAAGCAGTTAATCTGTAGTCATAATTAATTTGTGCTCTAATATGTAGGGCCTGTTGTGATTAACCACGTTCACATTGTAGCATGTAGAGAAGCCTTCTGCATTTAATCACTTTGCCTGTGCTATTCAAAGTTCTTGTCCACAAGGAGGTAACAAGCTATGCTTGAGTAGAAATCAACATGCTACTTCCTTCACTGAAGAAGTTTTACTAAGAAAAAATAGCAGCTGAAATTAAGAGTGTGCCTAGTGATGTAGGTGATTTACATTTTGGCACAAGCTTCTTATGTCATCATGCATATTCTACCAAAGTTGCTATCTTATGGCAGACAAGTAACAAACAATTTGCAGACGGGCAGCCAGTTTTCTGACTTCACTTAGTATTACATTGCTTTAGGCCACACTCCCAGCATTGTTGAGAGATGTCATCTGTAAAGACTTAGATGACAAAGGCTCTAATTTGAGTGCACGCATAAAGAAAGACTAAATCCTAGTGTTAAAGGCCCTGACGAATCTCAGTTCGGGGTAGACACAAAGGAAAATTTAGGACAGACCAACAGTGAGATCATTCCTTTAGTCACACTGGTTAAGCCCCGCCATGAGTTCTTTTCTAAGAAGGAACTGGAGTGTGATCAATACTTAGTGCGTATTCATTAGAGTCGCTTCTTGAATATAATGTGGGTACTGATTGTCTTGGGACCTTGTTAAAAATGCAGATTCTGAGTTAGTAAGTCTGGGGTGGGCCCTAGTTTCTACATTTCCAGGAAGCTTCTAGGTGATTTCAATGCTGACGATCAGGGGTCACACTGAGAAGCAAGGTTTTGTTAGAGCAAATTTGATTCAATCATTCTCAATATATTCTTTTGCTATTTTCATAAAGACATGAATTAAAGATCATCTATCCAATTATTGTATTCAAGATGTTTGTGTTCAGAGTTATTAAAGTTCACAAGTAGTATGTGTGATATTCTCTTTTATTTGTCTTGATATCTTATACAGAAGGTTCCTTACAATGGTTCTACTTATGCTTTTGTGACTTTATGATGGGCTTATCAGGGTATTAAATGTATTTTTTGACTTATGATGGGTTTATCAGGATGTATCCCCATTATAAGTTGAGTAGCATCTGTATTTGCACAGGTAGTATTGTTTTTTAACCATGTGCTGGGCACCTTTGCATGTAGTTTGACTGTGTAGGAGTAAGGGAGAAGATCATTCCTAGGAAGTTGTTTAGATAGTTCCACGAATCATGGGAGGGTAGAATTCTTTCAGGAAGGTGCAAATAATGTTGTGTGAATAGTACTAAGATAATCTATCAATTACATCTAATCTGTATAAGTGTGTATAGACTGAACCTTAATGTAAAACTTATATCCAGCCACTTTTCCACTTCTCCCTATACAGTATATTGATTTTCTATTATTACTATTTGTCCCTGGCCAACCACTGACACAAAGGCATAGTCATAAAGGTAATGAAGGGAAAGCTGGGGATCCCAAGTGTAGTTGTTTACAGCTTAGAGAAAAAAACTGTGCAACTTCACTTAGAGAAAGAGAGGAGCATGTTGTTAGGAAAAAAAAAAAAAAAAAAAAAAAGGAAGTGACAAAACCACTGATAGGATATAAGAAACTGCTCAGTTCTTAACAGAGGGCTTTCAGTAAAGACCCTGGGAAATTGGATTTAGAGACAGGAACCGGCCGGGTGCGGTGACTCGCGCCTGTAATCCCAGCACTTTGGGAGGCTGAGGTGGGCAGATCACGAGGTCAGGAGATCAAGACCATCCTGGCTAACATGGCGAAACCCCATCTCTACTAAAAATACAAAAAATTAGCTGAGCGTGGTTGTAGGCACCTGTAGTCCCAGCTACTCGGGAGGCTGAGGCAGAAGAATGGCGTGAACCTGGGAGGCGGAGCTTGCAGTGAGCTGAGATTGTGCCACTGCACTCCAGCCTGGGTGACAGAGCGACACTCCGTCTCAAAAAAAAAAAAAAAAAAGAGAGAGAGAGAGAGGAACCAAGATTTAGTCTGACCATTAATCATGACATATGGGAAACATTAAGTAAGCTTGAAACTGATGATTCATTTGTTCACTCAACACGACAAGGGCTAAAGGTTCCTAAGTCTTAAATCTGTGCCTTTCAGTACTGCTCAATAAAATTTGTGTAATGAAGATGAGCTAGACACTCTCCTAGGTGCAGGAGAGGGAAGAACGAATAAGAAATAGTTCCTGGCCTGAAGTGGTACAGACAGACAAAAATTAGAGATTAAAATATAAGTGCTATTTGTCCCATTCTAAGTTATATAACCCCTGAATTTGAATGAGAGACTTTATTGGAATTCTGATTTTAAGAAAGTTCTTTATCTTGTTAGGCAAACAGGTTTATCCTGTGATTGTTACCTGTTGATATAATGTTGGCATTCTGTAGCAAAAAGGACATGTTTGCTCTGTTCTGCCTGACATCCTTTTAATAGTTCAGGCTGACTGTCATGAATTAGATACTTCAAACTGAACCCTTCTCTTTTTTCAAAGAATAATAAAAAGACATGTAGCTAATTTTTAGCACATTATTTTACTTATACAATCAATAGAGTGTGTAATAAATTCATTTCACCAAACAAATCCCTGATTTATATAAGGAAAAGTGGAGAGAGGAACAATTTGAAAGAGTGAATATTATTTACTTTTTCTTATGTGAGCTGCTGATTAGCTGAGACATAGCAAAGAGGCTGTTTAGGGCTTTTTTCTTTCTTTCTTTCTTTCTTTTTTGACTTTGGGTAGCTGGACGGGCCAGGAGAAAAGAGAATTTAGGTTATTTATGGATTTTCCAAAACCTTTGGGTGTTTTTCATGTGACGCGTGAATGGCAAGTCATCCCTGTCCCATCTTTCAGTGTTCTTCCTTAGCCCCTCCACCTTTGCTATGCCAGCTCTTTACCATTTCCCGGGTTAGAACGTCCCATGCATGAAATGCTTTCCACATCAATTGGTGGAGTTCATTTTTGAGCTTATTCTTGAAGAGATTAATAGATGGTATTGTTCTCACATTCTCCATGGTGTCATAGGTTTAAACAACAGTTAGGTGGATTTAGAGCAATTTAGTATTCAAAATCAAGAACAAATTTGGGAATGATACTTTTTTAAGAGATTCTATTAGGTGATTAAATTCCTGTTTCCAAGAAAAAAATCACATCCATTTCTTCCTTCTTTGTGCTTTTGAAAATAAACCATTAGTCCATACTTTCTTGGTTCTCTTACAAGTATTCAGATAATTAGGTTTCTGGCCAAGGTAAGTGTGAAGGAGAGAAGGTATTCTAAAAGATAACTTATGAATGTGATTGAAGCAGCTGAATAAATTAAAATTTGAACTAAATACTATCAGAAAGATGAGTCACACCATAATGGCTCTTAGAAAGATACTCAACAGAAAGCACACACCTCTATAAAACAAACAGAAGTGCTCAATTTACAGGATAAAATAAAATAATTTCTATGCACAGCTCCAAGCTAGGGCAAGGGAGAAGAAAGGAGAAAAGAAAAAAAGACATTTAATACCACTGCACCTAGCTAGATTCTGATTGAGTAATAAACGTTTGTGGAGGACCTGCTAGATAAGATGCTCTGTTCTGGGATCTTGCATGCTTCTGCAATGCTTTGCTACTCAAGATGTAGTCTGCAGAACAACATCACCCAGAATCTTGTAGTACATAAATCTAAATCTGCATTTTCACAAGACCTCTTCCATGTGATGAACATTGTTCCTATGTGATTCAAAGTTGAAGAACACTCCTCTCATTCAAACAGGAGACCTTTCTAAACATATGTCATGACATGTTAAATGACTTCTGGGTATCAGTATTTTAACAAGGGGCCCAAGAGGTTCTTATGGTTAGACAAATTTGTCAAATATTGAACCTGATAAATATCTGCACAAAGGCAGATAAGCTGAAGATCAATAGTTTCCTTTCTAGTTACTTTGCAATTTATGACATGTACTTAGGGAAATGTAAATATTTATTTAGCATATTGACACTGAAACATCAGTTTTCAGTACATTACTTGTTCCTAAGTCAGAAAATTCAAAACTTGTTTTTTTTTTTTTTTTAGCTGAGGAATGCTTTGCTCAAATGAAATATTCTCACCACTTAAAAAATGTCTCAGTCTTTTACATTTATTTATTTATTTATTTATTGAAACGGATTCTTGCTGTGTTGCCCAGGCTGGAGTGCTGTGACACGATCTTGGCTCAGTGCAACCTCCACCTCTTAGGTTCAAGTGATTCTCCTGCCTCAGTCTCCTGAATAGCTGGGACTACAGGCGTGCGCCACCACGCCTGGCTAATTTTTGTATTTTTAGTAGAGACAGAGTTTTATCATGTTTGCTAGGCTGGTCTTGAGCTCCTGACTTCAAGTGGTCCACCTACCTTGGCCGCCTGAAGTGCTGGGATTACAGGAGTGAGCCACTGTGCCTGACCTCAATCTTTTAAAATACCTTAGAATCTTTTTTTGATCTTAAAGTGTGATTTAAAAATCTATTAATGTATTCTTATTTAAAGCATGTAATCATTCACTATATAAATCACACCCAATCATTAATTGTATCAAGGACCATTAGCAGGCCAAGATCAAGCCTGTAATCCCAGCACTTTGGGGAACCCAGGTGGGCGGGATCACTTGCGGCCAGGAGTTTGAGACCAGCTTGGGCAACTTGGTAAAACCCCATCTCTATAAAAAATACAAAAAATCAGCTGGGCATGGTGGCAGGTGCCGGTAGTCTCAGCTACTTGGGAGGCTGAGGCACAAGAATTGCTTGAACCTGGGAGGCAGAGATTGCAATGAGCCAAGATGGTGCCACTGCATTCCAGCCTGGGTGATAGAGCGAGATCCTGTCTCAAAAAACAAAAACAAGGCCGGGCATGGTGACTCATGCCTGTGATCGCAGCACTTTGGGAGACTGAGGCAGGCAGATCACTTCAGGTCAGGAGTTCGAGACTAGCCTGGCCAACATGGCGAAACCCCGTCTCTACTAAAAATACAAAAATTAGCTGGGTGTGGGGGTGCATGCCTGTAATTCTGTCTACTTGGGAGGCTGAGGCAGGAGAATCACTTGAACCCGGGAGGTGAAGTTGGTGGTGAGACAAGATTGCGCCACAGCACTCCAGCCTTGGAGACAGAGTGAGATTCTGTCTCAGAAAACAAAAACAAAAACAAAATCAAAACAACAACAAGAAACCTCTATACACTGGGGTGTTTTTAAAAATAAATAAAGGTGTTTTATAAAATGTTGTACTGCTTCCACTAATTCATGACTAGCATTTGAAAGTGTAAATCTTTTTGCAGAATGTAAAGATCATTAAATATTCATTTATAAGAAGACACAAAATAAAATGTTATCCAAAAAAATTACCAGATTTGTTTATTAAAGTTGCCCTCATGTAATGACTCAACTAGTTATACAGAGGATGACAAAAAAATGACAAGTTGCAGAAATGTTAATTAAGGGTTTTCTTTATTTCAACAGCAGCAGAAGCTAAACTTAAAATGTCCTAAAAACAGAAAAACTATTTTTAGTAACTTATCCAATGACCCCATGATAGCCTTTCACACAGTGAAGAATTTTATTTTACAGCATTTTAAGGGCCAGACATGTAACTATTAATAAAAAAGAATTTTATTTGTCTTGAAACACATAAAATATTGTAGCTGACATTGTACATTGGTTCAAGGACTTACAAAGTATTGAAAAAAGTCTAATTTCTAAAAATTGGTTTTCAAAAGGGGCAGTAGCCCTCAGGGCAGGAAATAATGACATTGTAAGGCATTTTTCAAATGCTTTTCTTTCCAGAAAATTTGGCATTTCCAGATTAAAGATTCATAGTTTCAACTGCGTGTGAATGATCTCAAGGACATTTTGTAATTTCGCTGACACAGGGTCTGAAGAGAGCTGCGTGAGGGTGTCTGGTGAGTAAAACAATGAACAGGGTGGTAAATGATCTTGGTAGATGATTTGACATGCCTCTCTCAATGAGGCTTGATGGCTCTCTTTTCTCTTATTCGATGGTAATCATTTAGAATGTTTTCAGACTGTCTGATGCATGCTGCGGGGCTAATATAACTTATTTTGCCATCACTGTGGTAGGGCTAGGCTAAATCAAGTGAAATGATGCCTTGAGTCTTCATAGCAAATAACAACCAATGTGAGGATTAAACTCTTGAAAAATGGAATAACATGACACCACTTTCTAAGTAGATTGTATTTCTGTTGCCCAATTTAAACATCATGCAAGCATTTAGTTTTGTCCTTTAGACTCTCCATCTTAATGAGTCCGGCAAGATCTGAGATGAGGCTTGAATGTGCTAAGCAGCATGGTAACGCTTTGGAGTGGTGGTGAGATGTATGACAGCATTCTGTATCACACCTATGAATACACAGCTACTGTTGATTATGTTGAGATCTTACAGACCCACTACTTTGCTTTCAGCTTCTCCAGAGGCAGTCTCACCTTTTCTGTTCCCATTCCAAGCAAAAGACATATGTCCAGGAAGAACAAAGAAAGTGGATTCTTTAAAGAAGTTGAAAATGGGACTGCTGTCTCTGAAGAAAACTTGCTTTGGTCAGCAGGAAAAAGAACTGCATGTAACTCCCTATTTTTTATTTTCACGTAAAACAATAGCCTAAGTTTTTTGTTTAAACAATGGAAGCAAACATGGAGAAAAACTTAGGCAAATATAACTTTGACCATATATAGTTGTCTGAATAGAACAATAGAGAGCAGTGGAATAAAAATCTGGATAATTAATTGACTCTGGAAGTAAAGATACACGTTAATAATTTTTTCAGTTAAGTAATTTTAAAAGTTACTGACTGACCTAAGGAGCGTTCATTTTAAGATACAGCTCAAATTTCTTTTTCATAATAATTAACTTCATACTTCTCATAGCTTCCTCAGATTCTACTTCATTTAGTGAACTAACATTTCTTCATTATCAAAAACATTGCATAATTGTCCATGTGTTTTCTTTAGGAAGTTAATTGTCTAGCATCCTGATTGCAGAAAATTAGCGGGTCAGGGACATGTAATTTCTATGTGCCAAGATTTAAACTACTATTGTTTCAATTTTATTGTCAAATATGAGGAGCTATACTGGATGTAGAAGTCAGTAAGTCACTCCTTCGATAAGGATGCTGTGGTTTCCTCATCCTAAACCATTTTAAATTTCAATCTCAAATTTAGGATTTGAGACTGACTAAAGTATTCTCTGTCACAATGCTTACATTTATATTAGGATGCAAATTTTATTAACTCTGTATTTTAAAAGATATTTATTATAACATATTGGCTCACATGATTATGGAGGCTAAGAAATCACAGAATCTGCTGTCTGCAATCTGGACATGCAGGAAGGGCCAGGTGAAGCTCAAAGGCCTGAAAGCGAGAGGGTCAATGGTGTAGATTCCAGGCTAAATCCCCAGGCCTGAGAACCAGAAGCATCAAAGGCAGAAGAAGATAGATGTCCCAGCCCAAGTAGTCCAGCAGAGAGCAGGTGAACCCAGCATTCTTCTGTCTTTTTGTTCCATACAAGCCCTCAATGGATTGAATGATGCCCATCCATGTTGGAGTATGCCATCTGCTTTACTCAGTCCATCCATTCCAATACTTATCTTTCCTGGAAACATCCTCATAGGCAGTCCCAGAAATAATACTTAATCAGGTATTTGAGCATCCATGGCCAAGTCAAGTTGACACATAAAATTGACTATGACATGTATGTTTCATAAATTGTGTTTATTCATTTGATACTTCTTGTGACATTTTCATGCAAACATATTTTTTCTTGCATTTATAAAACTTTTTATTCCTGCTTTCTGTTTTTCTGTCTCTCTTTTTTCATTTTTCTTTAGTAACTCTTTGTTATACCTTAGTCAGGCAGGAATCATTACCATGAGGCTCTCCTACTCCATTTCCCTAACGTTAAATCTGGAGGTCCCCACTCGGAGGGTAACAGGGTGACATAGTTTGGATCTGTGTTCCCACCCAAATCATAAGTCCCCACTCATATTGAAATGTAATCCCCAATGTTGGAGATAGGGTCTGGTGGGAGGTGATTGGGTCATGGGGGTGGATTTCTCATGAAGAGTTTAGCACCATCCCCCTTGGTACTGTCCTTGAGATAGTCAGTGAGTTCTCATGAGATCTGGTCATTTAAACGTGTGTAGCACCTTCTCCTTTGCACTCATTTGCACCTGCTCTCGCCACGTGATGTGTAAGCTTCTCCTTCCCCTTCTGCCATGATTATAAAAGCTTCTCAAGGCCTCCCTAGAAGCAGATGACAGTGCCCTGCTTCCTGTACAATCTGCAGAAACATGAGCCCATTAAACTTCTTTTTTTTATGAATTACCCAGTGTCATTTCTTTATAGCAATATAAGAATAGCCTAATAGACAGGGAGAGAAACAGCTTGTTATATATAAGACAATGGAAGAATACATCCTGTGGGTTGTCACTACTTTAAAACTCGAGTCTACTGCTCGTAGAAGTATTGATGTTGCATTGACAAATGAAAGCAAATTTTATCTTGGCTTATGCTGTTTTCTAAGTGTCAGGAAAACTTCGACATAAACCCATGTTTTTCAGCAGATGTGACCAACATGTGATTGTCTATGTAGACTGACAATACCTTTGAGCCTTTTTTTGTCAGGTATCTCGGAATTGCAACACCTTGGGTAAAATAAATTGGCACAGTGAGAAACAGCTACACTGTTTTGACACAGCTGTAATATTTATTGGCTGACTTCCATCAAATCCTTGTTTTCTTAGATTCTGATGAAAGTTTTAACTTAGATCATCTGGCTTAGTTATTACTATAAAATAATATATTATTTTAAAAATAATAATTCTGGGATAATACAGAAATCCAATTTATTCAAGAAATGAAGAAATGGAAATATAATTATTCTTAACTTTCATCGAGCATCTACTAGTCAGTAGGCACTCTGTTAGGTACTAGAGGTACAAAGTGGCATTATTTATTATTCATTATCTCTTGAGGTTCATAATCTAGTTGGAGAGATTGGACAAATATTTATATCTATAACTCATAAATACAAAGTAGCATATACCAAAAGATAAATAACAAACGGAGAAGGGCTTAAAGTGAGAAATAATTAGAAATGATTGAGTTCTCAGGAAAGGTCTTCTAGAGGACACTAGAACTTGAATTCAACCCGGAAGGAAAAGTACACTTAAGATATTAATTATAATAGGAAGTACCATTATTGGACCCATATGTGCCAAACTTAGTACTTTAAAAGTATCCAACATTCTTAACAGTCCAATGAAGTAGATGTTAGTATTGACATTTTACAGGTAAAAATACCGAGGCTAAGAGGAGCTAACAGTGTTATATATCACTTTTAAAATGGAAAATAAGACACATCTCCACACCTCAGAGATAATGTTTGTGAAAACACTGACACAGAAACTTTGACTTCTGGCCGCGCACAGTGGCTCACGCCTGTAATCCCAGCACTTTGGGAGGGTAAGGCAGGCGGATCACTTGAGGTCAGGAGTTCAAGACCAGCCTGGCCAACATGGTGAAACCCCGTCTCTACTAAAAATACAAAAATTAGCCAAGCGTGGTGGTGGGCGCCTGTAGTTCCAGCTACTCAGGAGGCTGAAACAGAAGGATGACTTGAACCTAGGAGGTGAAGTTTGCAGTGAGGGAGATCATGCCACTGCACTCCAGCCTGGGTGACAAAGTGAGACTCTGTCTCAAACAACAACAACAACAACAACAACAACAAAAACTTTGACTTCCCTCGAAGTTAAAAAACTTCCTCAACATGACATAAAGAAAGAAGGTGAAGTAACACTATGGCCATTTTATCAAAACAGGATATGATTGATCTTATTTGGGGAGAGATACTTGATAATGCAGCCTTCCATAGAGTATAAAGGAAAAATGACTGAATTTATCTTTCTTTTTCCAATGTGGCATAATAAAAAAAAAAAGAGCAGGTGATTCTAGTAGAGACCAATAATAACTAACATTTTTAAAAATCACCCACCCACACAGAGAAGCATCCAGGCATATCCAAAGGAGGGAAAGATTCATATAGTAGATAGAAAATATACATTGTTTCTTAGAACAATAGTATCTCAATCCTAGAGACAGAATTGGATGATAACAGAAGAGGATACTTAAGACAATAATCCTGGGCTAGAGTCTAGGATTTTAAGGAGATCAAATCAGTCCTTATCATCAAATCCTTCATCCCATCCCATCAGTGCCTACTTCTCTCTCATCATTTAATTTCCTCATCTTGTAGGAGCAGTCAACTCTGAAATTGCTAGGAAGGTAAAGTGAATGAGCTTGATAAATAAACAATTTGTTTCAAGTCTCTCACACAAAGATCAGAGAAAAATTTGAAGAAATAGTCATCTGTATGCTTTTCCTTTCTAGTTTTCATTTTCCCCTTCTTTTTAAAATTTTTATATTGTTCAGTTTTCATAATCAGAAGAAGAGGAGTAGACATGCTTTTAAGAGAAAAGTTAGAAACCCTAGCTGTAATTGCAGGTTGGATTTTGGCTGTGGTTATAGTACATAAGCTGGTTACACAATACACACATAGCTTTTATTCTGTAGTTGCTCTGCTTTGGCACTCCAAGTAGATGCTAAAGTACCTGAAGGAAGAAATGCATCGTCTGATTTTTCTGTTTCTCTCACAGAACTCAGAATTACCCCAGGACTAATATTTTGAAGTGTCTCCAGGATTAGACACTGCACTAGGTTTTAGGGATGTATTCAATACTTTCAGATCTGGTGATCAAATGAATTTGGGGGAAAAAACCTGGTAGTTTTTTGTTTATGTACAAAATGAATTTCAATGAGCCTTCAAATAAACTGAATTTCACATAGAAGCCACACCAGGGTCCAGACTGACTCTTGTCCTTAGATTTTTCTAAATAATGCTGAGTTAACAAAAGCACTAGATGGGAGGCCAGAATATAATTTTGTCATTAACTGAGAGATGACGCTTATCTTCAGGTAAACAATGAGGGGTCCACAGCCCTGCCGTGGAGGAATAGCAGCATTCTCATTTCTGTGATCCAAAAGCTCGGGGAAATCACTGAGATTGTGACTGAATTAAATAGTGCAAAGAACAACTGGCAGAAACACACTTTATGTACCAAACCATGGGCTAGTTCCATGTCTTTGTTTTAGCTCTTAATTTCATCAGCTTTATGCTATTTAATCGCTAAGTCTATGCTACCTTAGTGATGAGATAAAACATTCTGGAAAAACAAAATGTTCTTCTATTTCTCTTCATATTGATGCAAAATTGTTCTCATATTATTGTTTTTTAGTCTATCTTGTTATGTAAAATGAAAACTGACAGAAAGTTAACAAAATGTTATAAAGATCCTTTCTGAGCCTCATCATTTATCTGACATTTTGTGCTGTCTCCCTCTCTAAGCACAATTCTACCAGGGCACTTTGCATTTATAGCATTTATTTTTTTACTGTGAGTATATTTCAAGCCATTGAGAAGGCAGTCATAGTTGTATTTAATCTTATATTATGGCATTATTGCCTGTTCAACTAAGGAGGTCCGTTAGAGAAATAAATGCATATAATACAGCCTAATCAGAAATTGAACAAATAAAGGGGCTATAACACCAAAACAAGGTTAAAAATCACTATGGAAATTAATTTTTTTAAATGACAGTATTTCAAGGTGACCATTGTATGTAAGACTGTAAGAAAAATGGGTGCTGATCAAAGCATGTTCTTGCTGGGGATCATGATTGATTTGGCTGCTCCAGAAACACGAATTTCATTTAAAGTTTCATGGCTCTTTGTATCTTTTCTGGGCTACAGAAATCATTTATCTCTGCATGTATCCCTACATGTGTTATTCAATTTATTTTAACAGTATCCATGTGCAATGGCCGCATACACAGAAGTGCTAGCAGAAGATAGATTGCACATGTAATTGTGGTAATTACAAATCAAATCATCCTCTGAGTTAGAAGTAGTGAAGTATGGTTACAAGAATACTACAATGGACTCTGGTGACCCCTGAATTCTGGTCCCAACATTGCCACTGATTTCTTGTGGGATGGTAGGCCAAAGACAACTTGATCAAACCACAGATTAAAATAAAATGATTTAGAGAATAAAAAATCAAATTGAATGACTTTAATAACTTAATCAAAAATAACATTTCCTTTGGCAATAACACAAAAATACTTAAATGTGCACTTGATTTCACAATTGAACATATTATATTGCAATTCTCTCCCACTTCTTTGTCACTGTACCTCATGTCTCCCTCCCTTGGTTCTGCTTCATTGGTAACGGTATAGGTCCACCACTCTTGATGAAATGGAGCAGTTTATTATTAACTCATCTTCTAGTATTAAATAAGCTTGTGGTTCAGGATGTAACAATTAACTGACTTCTAATAAATTAAATATGAGAAAGTCATGTTAAAGTCCTGCATCCTCTTAACAGCCAATACTCTGTACAGTCAGTTGGGAATAAAGATGGTCCTAGATAATGACTTAAAACTTTTTTGCAAAGAGTAATATTGTTATCTTCCCCCCTCATGGATTCTACGTTAGGAAACATTTTTGTCTACCTAATAGGTAACTAGGAAATAATGCCTTTTCCCATTTGTATTAACCAAAGGCATATGGAACTGTGAGTTCTGATTAGAACTCATATCAATTAGAGTTTCTGATCAATTAGAATTTCTGATTAATATGAGATACACTGTCACCACACTGAAATGATAAAAGGTTGGTCCAAAGCTCAGAAACATAAAGTTTCAGTTGGCTGGCACAATCTTAATGCAGGCAAATAAGCAATTTCCATTAGAAACCATCAAGATAGGCTTCCTAAAATTCAGGGTCCCTGGATCCCTTTTGTTAGATGATATTCATGACACATTCATGTGACTATGACAATAAAGCAATGAAACTGATTTCCTCCCTTAAACATATGCATAGAAATATAGATTTAATATAGATTTACTTAACTATCTGCTATGGACTAAATGTTTATGTTGCCCCAAATTCATATGTTGAAGCCTTAATCCCCAATGTGATGATATTTGGAGGTGGGGCTTTTGGAAGGTAATTAGGAAATGAAGGCTACACCCCCATGAATGGGATTAGTACCTTTATAAGAAGAGACATGAGAGAGATGATCTCTCTCCCCACATGTGAGACACAGCAAGGAGGCATCCATCTTCAAATCAGGAAGACAGCCCTCACTAGGAACCAAATTGGCCAGCACCTTGATCTTGGACTTTCCAGCCTCTAAAACTATGAGAAATCAATTTCTGCCACGCAGTCTATGGTGTTGTTGGAATAGCAGCTCAAACTAAGACAACTATCTGCTGCAAACATTGAGGTA
Organism: Papio anubis; assembly: GCF_008728515.1. NCBI lineage: Eukaryota > Metazoa > Chordata > Mammalia > Primates > Cercopithecidae > Papio > Papio anubis. The sequence continues at coordinate 14,437,578 of NC_044984.1, read as the reverse complement.
AGGTGCCTCTCCAACTGTATGGAAGTCAGTTGACATGTAGAGTGAAAAGAATAAGGATTTTAGAGTTAGATAGATCCAACCAAACATGAGTCATTTGTAAGGTTTTTTTTCTCTTAGTCTCAGATTATTCACTGATGAAATATGATTGACAATTTCCACTGGAAAAACACTGAACAGGCTTCATGCCATAAAAGGAGAGCATTGGGTACCAAAAGAAATCATAACATATTGAAAGTCAAAGAGCAAAGTGGAGACGTTTTTTACATACACAAGTCGATTAAAATATGATTCCTCTGATTACACAAATAACACAAATAAATAAAAAATTTCCCAACAGAAAGTACAGTATATGAAATTCTGTGACAAATTATGTATAGCTAATAAACATATTTAAATGTCCAACGCCATGAGTAATCACAGAGGCAAATTAAAATAATAACATGCCATTTTCCTCTCATAAAAATTAGCAAAGACTTTAAGAAATATATTTCTGGACATGAGTGAGAGATGGATTTTGTTATTTAGTCAAATATTACTTAATGTATCAAACACTTTTTTTTTTTTTTTTTTGAGACAGAGTCTCACTCTGTCACCCAGGCCGGAGTGCAGTGGCACAACATCGGCTCACTGCAAGCTCTGCCTCCTGGGTTCACACCATTCTCCTGCCTCAGCCTCCCGAGTAGTTGGGACTATAGGCGCCCGCCACCACACCCAGCTAATTTTTTGTATTTTTAGTAGAGATGGGGTTTCACCGTGTTAGCCGGGATGGTCTTGATCGCCTAACCTCGTGATCCATCCGCCTCAGCCTCCCAAAGTGTTGGGATTACAGGCGTGAGCCACTGCGCCTGGCCCCAAACACTCTTTTAAGAAATGGGTATAAAATAAATAATAATAATACCATGGGCTCTCTGTACTCATGAAATTCACATTCTGGTGTGTGTGTGTGTGTGCCTATTCTATGTTTGGTGATTAGTGGGGAGTCAAGCAATGATTAGGTAAACAAAATAAAAAATGATAAATTGAACTAAGTACCATGAAGGAAATGAACAAGGGACACTGCTAAGAAGAAATGGTAGCGGAGTAAATGGACTTCCCTTTAAATAGGGAAGTCAAGTAGGGCCACACCAAACGGGATAATTAAGCTAAAATTGAAGAAGTAAGAAGTATTTTTTGTTTGTATGTTTTTGAGATGGAGTCTTGCTCTGTCGCCCAGGCTGGAGTGCAGCAGTGTGATCTTGGCTCATTGCAACCACTGCCTCCTGGGTTCAAGTGATTCTCCTGACTCAGCCTCCAGAGTATTTGGGATTACAGGTGCTTGCCACCAAGCCAGTCTAATTTTTGTATTTTTACTAGAGACGGAGTTTCGCCATGTTGGCCAGGCTGGTCTTGAACTCCTGACCTCAGGTGATCCACCCGTCTCAGCCTCCCAAAGTGCTGGAATTACAGGCGTGAGCTATCGCGCCCGGCCAAGAAGTATTTTTATTAAGAGTCCGAAGAGTTGTCCAGGCAGAAGACACTCCAGTACCAAAAGAACTGCCAGAAATGCCGATGAAGCAAGAGCGTGATGGTCAAAGGACAGTGTGGCAAGGTGGCAACAAGCCAGGTAGGAAGAGGCCATGTCATTCAGGGACTTATATATCATAGTAAGGGATTTGAATTTTATTCTTAGTGAAGTCAAATCAGATATAAACTCTCAGATGAATAAGAAATCAAATGTTTATGGTGCATATAGAATATAACACAATTTACCAATCAAATAAAACTAAAAAACTTAAGATTTAAACTGTCAACGTTGCCTTAACATGGCAGATGATCTTTGCTGACTCTACACTGCATTTGGTGAGTGTATTTAGTACTGACTGTGACAGTACAGGTTCTTTTTAGTTTTATGTAGTTATGTTGACGTTAATCCTCTTATTTTAAAACATACTTAGCTTATCATTTACATGATACTTGACTTGAATCCACTATTCTCTTATCATTCTCTATGTATTAAATGGTTAGAATAACTAAAGTAGTATAGTACTGCTTGGTGTCAGTGAAATAACAAGCATAAAAGCTAATGCCAACATTTGTCACCCCAATTATGTAGAATATGTACAATTTGAACAATATATATTGTATCAAATAGAAACATAACATTTAACAATTTACAAAGAGAATACTTAGGCTCCTGAGTATATGTCCATGGACCACAGATGGGAAGCACTGATCTAAGACATAGCATTGTGGATTGTTCCTTCAGAAGGGCTTATAATCATCAGAATTTTGTAGTTGAGGATTCCACTAAGCAGACGCAAACGGATTTTACAAAAATCGTATACCTTGAGGAGGAATTCCTATTGGGTTTTCTTTTTCTTTCTTTCTTTTCTTTTTTTTTTTTTGAAATGGAGTCTCACTCTGTCTCCATGCTGGAGTACAGTGGCATAATCTCTGCTCACTGCAACCTCTGCCTCCTGGGTTCAAGGGATTCTCCTGCCTCAATCTCCCAAGTAGCTGGGACTACAGGTGCACACCACCACACCCAGGTAATTTTTGTATTTTTAATAGAGATGGGGTTTCACCATGTTGGCCAAGATGGTCTCGATCTCCTGACCTTGTGATCTGCCTGCCTCGGCCTCCCAAAGTGCTGGGATTACAGGCGTGAGCCACTGTGCCTGGCCTCCTATTGGATTTTCTTGTCACTCTGGCTAAACCTTCTAAATTAAGTCCAAAAGCCTCCTTTCATGCCCTAAATTAAAGCAGAATTTAGTTAAACAAATACCAAATCCCCATCTGGGCACCAAAATAATCCTGACAATTCTTCTGCTTCATATTGAAATAAAATGCTAGATCATTTCTGTGTTTAAGAGGCATGACCTATAGTTAGGATTCAATGAAATGATGAGATGCAATTTATACTCTAACAAATTTTAATTAATTTTTAATTAAACATAGAAAATTGAATGTTCAGGCAAAATACAAAATTATAGTCAGCAAGAAGAACAAGATGTGCAATCAATCTTACTTTTTAATCAACTCTGTAGACTGTGTCTCAGCCAGACCAGCCATGTGAGCCAGTCTAATGAAATTGACCTAAGAAATACGATATAGTTCATATGAAGAAACATTTTTTAATATACAGTGAATTCTCAGTTATTTGTCTATAGGATGTCTACTCCATATGTTGTGGATAGCAAATTTATCATTCTTAATTGTGTTTAAGCAAACTATCAGTAGATTTTGTAAGCTGAAAGAATGCAAACTCATTTTATCATTAGCCTAATCTATCCATGCTGTGCACATCCTATGAACAGGTATGTTTCATAGAGAAAGAGGTAGGGCTTTTATCTATATTACAACTACTGTTCATTGTGATTCAGTCATCTTTTCCTCAAATATTTATTGTTTTCCATCTGAGTTAGCCCGTAGTACAGCTGACAATTAAAATATGGCTTTTCCTTTTGGTCACTTATAGTTGGCTATGGGGAGATGACTAATTTTAAGCAGTGATTCGTAAGTGGAAGTGTCTTGTGCATGTCTAAGCTGGAATATTTAACTTCTGCCTAAAACTCTGGGGAGTCATTTAACTACTGGTTAAATCTCTGAATAGTTTTCTCTCTTCTGTCATAGTGACTGGCAACATTTGAGATAATGTCTGTACCACTGGCCCATGTTTCTGAATGACTGTGGAAAGATAGGAAGCATTCCCAGTCAACCTGATGGGCATGTAGAATGACTTTAAAAAAAAAAAAAAAAAGCCACCAAAAACCCTGCATTGCTTTAGGTCACTAAAATATTAAGGTTCTTTGTTTCCATATCATTACCCAAGCTATTTTTGCTGAAACATACCATAAACAACAATTTGTGCTAGGTGCTAGGGGATGCATCAGTGAACAAGACAGAAATAGTCACAGACTATACATAACTTATATTTTAGTGAGGATACTTAGTATTACTCACTAGAATGGAAGATACATGAAGGTAGGAGTTTTGGTATATTTTGTTCATGGCTATATTTTGGGACTAGAAAGGTACCCAGTCTAAAATAGGTGCTCATCTACAAGTATCTGTTGAACAGATGAATAAGAAACAGAATAAGCTAATTAAAATATTGGTACTTTGCACAATGGAAATGTATAGAGTATGATGAAAGCCTGTCATGATGCAAGGTGCCCCAGTTGGAGGAGGTGGAGACTATGTCTTTGTCAGAGAGTAGCTTTTGGGGAGTAGGAATGAACTAGGTAAGGATGGCAGTGGAGGAAACGAAAGCATGTTCTAGGCCAATGGAATGGCATGCAGAGCCACTGACGTGGGAATGACACAGGTATGAAGAAGAAATGATGGTGAGATAGACTAAAGGCAGGGAAAAACAGGCACAGCGGTACAAGGTGCAGCAGGTGAGGCTGCTGGAGTTTCATCATAAAGGGTTTTGTAGGTCTTGTATAGGACTTCAGGCTTTAGCCTAAGAAAATGGGGCACATTGGTGCAGTGGCTCACGCCTGTAATCTTAGCACTTTGGGAGGCCGAGGTGGTTGGATCACCGGAGGTCAGGAGTTTGAGACCAGCCATGGCCAGCATGGTGAAACCCTGTGTTTACTAAAAATACAAAATTAGCTGGGCATGGTGGTACATGTCTGTAATCCCAGCTACTTGGGAGTCTGAGGCGGAAGAATTGCTTGAACCTGGCCAATTCTTTTTTTTTTTGAGACAGAGTCTCACTCTGTCACTCAGGCTGGAGTGCGGTGGTACAATCTGGGCTCACTGCAACTTGAACCGCCTCCTGGGTTCAAGTGATTCTCCTGCCTCAGCCTCCTGAGTAACTGGGATTACAGGTGCATGCCACCACACCCACCTAGTTTTTGTATTTTTAGTAGAGATGAGGTTTTGCCATGTTGGCCAGGTTGGTCTCGAACCCCTGACCACAAGTGATCCTCCTGTCTCAGCCTCCCAAAGTGCTGGGATTACAGGTGAGAGCCACCATGCCCAGCCAAAGGTCTTTTGATTCTGAATATAGTACAAACAAATATTTCGGAACCACTTCTTACCTCTAAATAGTAAATAATACCTTGGTATGAAAGCTAAGCAATATGTTTTTCTATGATACAAGATACAAAAAATAAGTGATAATCTTTATACATGAAACAAAATTATTCATTATTTAACTATTATATGTCAAGTACTATAGGTGCAGTGGTGAATGAAAACAGAAATGGCCCCTGCCTTCAAAGTGCTTCTAGATTAGTGGGACAAAGTCTGGATTTATGAGAAACAAGATTGTATTATGTGAGGCCCTTGGTACTGCATGCTAGTAGTGGGCTTCAGAGCTGGACTGCCTGGATTCAACTCCTAGCTCCAACATTTTCTTTCTTACTTTACCTGGGGCAAGTTATTTAGCTTTTCTGTGCCTCGTTTTCCTTATGTGTGACAGAGCAATACCAGTAGTACATACCTCTTAGGGTTTTTGTGAGAACTACGTATGTTAATACATGCAAAAACTCAGAATAGTGCCTTGGCAGGGCAATTTTATTGTGAGTAAGTATTATTTTCTACAAAGGGAATTTGGAATGGAGTAATGCTCAAAGTACCCCTGTGAAATATGCAATAGGAAATCAAAGCTTCTTTTTTCTTGCTTGCATTTAAATGAAACACTTTATATTTAGTATTATGAGATTATCGAGAGGGGACAACTTGGAAGTCATTTGGGGCCAAATTGGAAATCTTCTCTGACCACCTTCTTGATAGGTGTTCATTCAGCCTTTTTGTTAATATTTGCAGAAATGTGGAGTTTACCCTGAACAATCCAATCCATTCCACTGTGGAGCAGCTCTGATGTTTAAAGAGCTCTTCTAGTGTTGAGCCACACTCTAAAGAGAAAAACTACTAAGAAAACTGGGTTTTTATTCTGAATTAAAACACTTGTGGTACAATGATTTGATATGCCACAAATATGACAACTATCAAGTTGTACATAGTTACTTTCATTCTGTGCATTATGTTGAAAATATTTAATTCACAAGTATTCATTGAAGATCTACTTGAATCAGGCACAAAATTTTTAAAAAAAAGAGTTTCTGTAAAATATTACATTCATACAGTGTTAAAACCGAACAGATATTCCAGGGATTTAGCTAAAATTACCAAATGCCTACTTACGCATTTAGGCAAGTTAAGTTTCATTGGATTCTCAAAACACTCTATGGTAGGCATTATTGTTCCTATAGTAAAAATGAACTTCCTACAAGCCAAGATTCAGAGTTTTTTTTTTTTTTTTTGGAAAAAATATAGCTATAGCTGGCATATAAATAGTAGCCCTGGAATTGGAACACGTCCGTTTTCTCCACTGTGCTCAGAGGGTCAAAGACGAAACGTAATGAGAGAAAGTAAAAATGCACATGGGAACAAGACTTGACTTCAGGGTGCCAAACAACTATGATTTTAAAACACTAAACCAAAACAAAAATTGGTGGAGAGTTATATTAAGAGATTGTTTCTGAACATTTAAACAATACTGTGCTGCTGCGAACAACCGCTTTCACCAACACAATGAGCTCCTATTTATGTGCTCCTAATGACGTTGTTAGCATTTGAAGTGGCTCCCATTCACCTAAATCAGACCCATCAGGACCACTTTAGATTTCTCCTTTTCGCTTTCATATTTATCTTCAAGTTAAAGATGGGAGCAGCACTGCGTTGGGAGCAACAATTAACCCTTGCCTCGCCTCATGCTCTTGTTTTGTGGATACTGGTTTTGACTTGGGGTTTATTCCTTTGACTCTTAAATTATTCAGGGTAACTATGAACTGGGGTGGGGTCAAGGCAGATGGTAATCCATTGCTATAATAATGCATATCCCCAACTTCCATAAGGCCTACCTTAAAAAGATTTAAGTCCTTAAGCAGGTATGCTTTTGGTGACATTGGTCAAAGAGTATTCAGAGACTTATTTATGCATTTAGCTATATCTCCCTACACCCAACCACATAGAACGGATAGAATGCAAGATCCACAAAGGCTGAAACATTTCCTGTTTTCTTCCTAGTCCCTAAAATACTAGGTGCTCAGTAACGGTTGGTTGATGGATACATGAACCAGGACCAAAGCCACAAACCCTATGCCTTGTGGGACATTGAGACTTCCAAGGGCCAGCACTGAGGGTTGTGGATGTCCATATTCTCACTTAGTTGAAGGTAAAATGAACCTGTGAAATCCAGTTTCAGGCAAGTGTGGCTGGCTTGGAGTACAGTGAATAACTGAAGCCCATTCAAGACAATCAAACTGAAGTAAGTCTTCATTCTCTCTGTCAGTCCAAAGCAGGGGCTTTTCAATCAGAAAGATCTGGATCTGAATCTAACTTTTTGGTTGTACTGTCTATAAAATGGGTTAACAATATTAATCTTTTAGGGTTATTGCAAGGAGTCAGCAATATATGTGAAAGCATATTTCGCAGTGACAGGCACATAGTTGTGTCTTAATAATGAAAGCTTATTTCTGTTCTTCATTTGTATAAATAAAGCACAGTTGGTAGAAATATAAATATTATCTGTTACTTAGATCTTGGTGGCTAAGGAAAGCAAATATAATTAGAAATAAATGTAGTCTTTGGGTTATAAATTTTTATGATATGCCAGTGGCTAAAATATTATATGATTTCAATGTATTATAGGAACTTTCTATGGAGGACAATTATCGAATGTTCTTACAATTTAGGGATGCATTATAAGAAAAGAAAAAAAAATCCAACTCATGCTAAAGCTAAGCTTCTAGGTGTCAAAAAATGGTGAAGTTCCCTAAGATTGACTTAATTATATCAGCCATAAAACTTAGCCACTTCCTGAGAGAGCAGTTTCTAAAAATACTTTGTCTGTGATATGTGTGGTCTTTCTACAATTCCATTTTCTTTTGTTAGACTTCCCATGGGAAGGCAAAAGATTAAGTCCATTTTTATTGTAAATGCTCAAAGGGAAAGACTATATTAAGAGGAGTAAATGGCCTAATAAAAATGCTTCCTTGACTTCCATTTTATTTTCTTCCTCTATAGAATCATAAAAGTCCATACAGTGTTGAAGAGCGAGCCTATGTTAGATGAAAAACTTAAGAGAGAATGAGCCTGTAGGTACCTGATCTGGCTCTATGAATTGCTGTTGCTAGATTCCTTGTTCAATAAAGAATTCCCTTTTGATTTTTCCTAAACACACATTAATATCACATCAAGGTAAGAATAATATTTTGGATTCACATATTTTATAGTTAATTCTTTACTATAAAAAGAGGACTGAGAGCAATTTTTTTTCCAATAACTCCAGTTTTTTTTGTAATTTAGTAACATTTAAGGCTATAGTATTTCTTAAGAAATTTATGTTATTATCAGTTAATTATGCATACTTAATAATTATTTTCCAACATTTAAAAGAAAATGTTTTATTATATTTAAAGACACAAGTACAATTCAATTGAGTTCAGCACCTGTCACTATACCTTAATTTTCACATACAAACACAAATATATATGCCCAAATATGTTCATTTACATATCTTAACCTATGTATTTCTGTACAAATTCACACATATCTTCACAACACACATCACATATATTCAGATTTATTTCTATGAGAACATTCAGAGTCACTCTGTGAATAAAAAGCAATAAAGGAAATTAACTTCTATAGAATATGGGATCTTCTAAAAATGGTATACTACACACACAGATGTATGCATGTGCACACTGGTGATCTGTGTTCACAGTGGTAAATGCATTCATCGGAAATTAGACACCTGCTTTCATTTATAACCTCAACGATTCCAAAAGCCTGATTATTTGGAAACCACCATACACTTTGTCAGAGGTTCACTGCTTAATCAATCTTTTCTGGCACACCAGAATATCCCATTTTGCAATACAAGAGTTTCCATCATCAGTGTGTGTGTGTGTGTGATCTTTAATTATCCAGTGCTGTCATATATGAAGGAACAATAAACTGAAATAGGTTGCTGTCTCCTCAAAAGCAATAATAATTCAAATTTGAGAAGCTTCAATTTAGGCCAGGTAATTGTGACTATTCCTTTCTTCTCTCATGCTGTAGTCTAGTAGTTTTGCAAATTTTACTGCAAATTTTACTACATTAAGTCACCAGCAATAAGAAAATAAAATTAAGATATAGGACACAAAAACAGCCAATATAAGAGATCAGTGATTCTAATACAAGAAGGAAGCTATAGAGATTTTTATTTTATCATTAATATTAGAATTAGAAGAATGGAGGCTTTGGGGATAAAGAAGAATCTCTGTGAACTCTCTTATATTTTGATTTCTGTTTGTGATCTGATTAAGACATATTAATACCATCCCAGTCCTAAACAATAGCAGCAGGAACAACCACAAAAACCTTGCTCTTTTTCTTCTTCCTCTTCAAGTCATCATCCCTTCACCCTTCCTCTTTCCAAGGGCCAACTTACTGAAATATTTAAACTCAATTGCCTACATTTCCTCAGTTTCCAGACACTTCTCACCCTGCTGTGATCCTACATCTGTTCCTGCTCTTCCGTTTCAACTGCTCTAGCGAAGGAAAATAATGTCTTCCCACTTTCCACAACTAATTGCCTCATTTCATTTTTTATCCCATTGTGATACTCAGTGATATTTCACATTGGTGACCGCTTCTTTCTCCTTAAAATATTTTCCTTCCTAGGTTTGTTGCATATTGCTCTCATTCATTCTCTGTTCTGATCTCTCTTCCTCTGTCCCTTTTGCTGAGTGTTTTTCTTTGCCGCGTTTTTAAATAGTAGTGTTACCAGAGTTCTCATCTGTTCTATTAGGTGTGATTTCTTCCACTCCTGTGGTGTCTTCAGTTGATAAGCAGAGTTTGGGTTGAAGTCTATCTCAAATAAATCTAACAGGAACATAGACAAGCCCTGTAGTTACTTCCCTAGGCACCTAAATATATAATTTGGATAAATATACTCTATAGATGGAAGAACCTTACATTGACTACCTGATTATGAAGTAGCAGCCATTATATTTGGAAAGGCCAAGTAAAATCTCCTTAATCTGCATCCCCACTTTGTTCCATTCCAGCAAAGATGGTAATCAGAAATCGTACTTCACGGCGAAAGGAATTTCGGAGGTTAACACAACTATGAAATACTTAAGAGTTGCAGAAGTTATTAGTCCCCTCATAACACTAATTAATTCTTGTTCGGCTTATGAATAAACCCAATAGATCAGGGCATATGACAATGAACTCTAAAAAGTAACTAAACAATCATCCAAATTACAAGTTGAAGGTAGTATCTTTTCAAGAAAGGATCAACTCAGCCTTTGGCACTTTGTATACTGCTGCTTCGTACTACTGGTTTGGTGGATGTGATCCCTCAGTCCCTCTCAGTAAGAGAAATTAAAAAGCAGATGACTTACACAGATGAAGAATAATATACATTTGTTGCTTTATCTCAGAGCTATGTTAAGTCTCCTGCTCTCTGTCACTATATAGTCATCAGGACTTTCATCATTTTAATATTCTGGAACACATCCTGTTGGCTCACTATGTTGGCTATGGTTTGAATGTTTGTGCCCTCTGAAACTCATGTTGAAACATAATCTCCAATGTAACAGTGTTGGGAGGTGGGACTTTTAAGAGATGATTGGGCCATAAGAGCTCTGGCCTTATGAATGGATTAGTCCATTCATGGCTTAATATATTAATGAATTAATAGATCATTGGGTTATCACAAGAGTTGGTTGGTTGTCACAAGAGTGGTTCCGTTATAAAAAGCCAGATTGGCCCTCTTTCTTGAGCCCCCTTGCCATGTGATGCCCTGCATAGCCTCTGGGCTCAGACAGAAGACTCTCAGCAAAAAAAGTCCTAGTGTACTAGAGCAGGGCCATTCCGCCTATATTTTGCAGAAGACAAACTCAGACAGAAGACTCTCAGCAAAAAAAGTCCTAGTGTTCACGTAGTAGCCAGGGCCAGGTATCCAGTCCTATCAACAGAGAATTACGGAACATTTGAAAGATAATTCCTGACCTGACATGATACTGAATTCTGGTAGAGGCGGCATGCACAATCTTGCAACACAAATTGACTACGGGACTGAGCTGGATATTAGCAAATCTACTATGTCATAAAGGTGAGCAGGAAGAGCAATGATCCATTATGAATGTACTATTCAATACTGGGCCTGAGAAGTTCCAGAAGACATAGTAAATTATACAAATCAATGGGAAAACTCCTAAGGTATCTGTGAGGTACCAGTCCCTTACCCACCACTCAGAGCTACGGCATCATTGGCTTCCCTGTGACTAAATGACAAAGGAATCAGAAATTTGAGCTTGATTCCTAGATATGTTGGTGTGATTCTTTTTCATGTTAGTTTTACTGGGTAATCATTACACTATAGGTTCATCCAGGGATGGCTCTAAGAAAACATGGTGAAGGCAGATCTTCAAAGATAACAAGAGGGAGTTCACTTTGCATGCAAGAAAAAGTGATCTGAGTTTTGGGCTTCTGGGAGGTTAATGGTTTAGCTAGTTGGTTAAGACTCCAAAGAAAGACAATTAGAAATAAACAACAAAATCATAGAAAGATACATGCAATTGGATCTATGAAATGGCCACAAAGTGTGCATATGTGTCTCATTTTAATGCCCATCAGAGAGCATCTACCTCAGAAGAGGCACTCAGTAACCAGGTACATAGGATTTGTCCTGTGGATGTCAGCAAGCCTCTTCCTTTAACAACCCCAGTGCTAGCAGGATGGGGTCATGAACAGAGTTACCACAATAATAGGGAGATATCTGTGCAGATTCCACAGCAGGGCTCCCCTTCTTTTTCCTTCTTCTTCTTATTTATTTATTTATTTATTTATTTGTTTATTTATTTATTTTTGAGACAGGGTCTTATTCTGTCACCCAAGCTGGAGTGCAGTGGCTCCATCTCAGCACACTGCAACCTCCACCTCGGAAGTTCAAGCAATTCTCCCACCTCAGTCTCCCAAGTAGCTGGGATTACAAGCATGTGCCCACTATGCCTGGCTAATTTTTATATTTTTGGTAGAGATGGAGTTTCACTGCTAATACCATTATTGTCCTAGGGCTCATACAACATCTGATATATATATTTGTATAGTTTCTTACACTAAATTTTCTCAGTCTCAGGGACTAGTTTTATGATACAGAAGGTTGAAGAATGGGCATATAAACACACAGCCCACTTGTCTGTCTATATCTCATCACTTAGAACCAGAATAATTGAATGGTTACTAGAGGCCCGGTGAAGACAAAAACTTGAGTATAATACTCTATGGGTTGGGTTGCTGTTCTCTTGGATGTGGTACATGCACTAAATCGATGGCTGTTATATGGTGCTGTCTGCAGTAGCTAAAATTCATGGGTCCCAGAACCAAGGGGCAAAAGTAGAATTGGCTCATCTCACTATCATTCCCAGTGACCCACTTGTGAAATCTGTGCTCCCCATCCCCACAAACAGGTTTTGCAGGATTCATGGCGTTAATTTCTAGAAAGAGATTGTTTTGACCAGGAGACAAAGTGGAACCTTTACTCTGTCTCACTTTAAGTTGAAACTGCAGCTACCACTTCATCACTTTGGGCTGCCCATGCCATTGCGGTAGCCAAGGTGAGTGAGTAATGACTATTCTAAGGGAGGGACTCACCCTAATTTCTATGAAGTCTAGGATTGGTGACATGAAATGGGGACATGAAGGAGTGTGTGTGGAATCACAGTGTTCATGAGGGGTGAATGTCTGTGTTTCCAGATCTAGGGAAAACGTGAGTGGACAAATATAACAAATGCATCTCAACTAAGGGCTCAGATCTCTCAAGTATGAAAGTCTGGATCCAACTAGCAAAGAACCCTAGGCCAGCCAAAGTGTTACAAATGGTGAGGGGAATGAATAGAATAAATAGTAAAGAAGGGAGGTTATAAATATGAATTAAGACCTTGAAATTGGCTGCAATAGTGAAGACTGGAATTTGTTCCAATAATAACTGGTACTAAGCCTTTTCAGAGATTGTGACTTAAATTACCTTGAAGGGCAACTCTATGATTGCTTGCACTTTATAAAAGACATTTTGGATCTGAATGGTGCAAGGGATGGGCTGCGTTATAGACTGAATGTTTACATCCTCCCAAAATTCCATGTTGAACTCTAGCCCGTAATGTAATGGTATTGGAAGCGGGGCCTTCAGAAGGTACTTTAGATAAGGTCATGAGGGTAGGGTTTTCGTTGATGGGATTAGTGTACACATAAGAAGAGACTAGAGAGCTTGCTCTCATTTTCTCCCACCATGTGAGGATACAGCAAGAAGACAGCTGTCTGAAAACGAGCAAAAGGACCCTTACACCAGGAACTGAATGGTCTGACAACTTGACCTTGGACTTCCCAGACTTCATGCCTGTGAGAAATTGCTGTTGTTTAAGTCACTCAGTCTATGGTATTTTGTTATAGTAGCCTGAGCAGACTAAGACAGGGTATATTGGCCATTTCATATCCTCTCAGACCATCTCTTACCCAGCCACTGCTGTGCTAGTTAGTTCCATTAAATGTTTCAATTGGCTTTGCCCCAGTCCAGCCTTATAGTATCTCACTTTGGGCCTAGACCATATAATTCTTATTTTCTGCCACGAGACTTCTCTGGCACCATGGTGTGCAATACCCATGTGATATGGTTTGGCTGTGTCCCCACCCAAATCTCATCCTGAATTGTAGCTCCCATCATTCTCTTATGTTGTGGGAGGGACCCACTGGGAGATGGCAGGTTTTTCTCATGCTATTCTTGTGATAGTGAATAAGTCTCATGAGATCTGATGGTTTTATAAAGGGGACTTTCCCTGCACAAGCTGTCTTCTCTTGTCTGCCGCCATTTGAGATGTGCCTTTCACATTCTGCCATGATCGTGAGGCCTCTCCAGCCACACAGAACCGTGAGTTTATTAAATCTCTTTTTCCTTATAAACTATCCAGTCTTGGGTATGTCTTTATCAGCAGCATGAAAACAGACTAATACACCGTGGGACCACATTTGGCCTTCATTCATGCACAAGCAGAAATGCATTACTTAAATTCCAACCTTAAGTAATGGGCATGGGGACCAATGGATGAATGCTTTCCCCTGTTGCCCCTAAGCTATTAGTTCTCAAACTTATTTCATAAGGCTCCCCAGAAAAATCCTGTGAGACTGAGCAATGCTTGCTCTTGGGGAAGCTCATCAATAGCATGTTTTTGAATTTTTTTTTTCTCCTTCTCTGGTCAAAACTGCTGCCTCTCATGCATGTTCTCTATAACTATGTTCTCAAATAAACTAACTTTATATAAGACTTTGTCTCTTGTTTTGCTTTTGTGTGGGATCTAGATTAAAACAGGGCTTGAAAAAGTTTTTTAAGGAAACTTTCATTTGGAGACTCTAGAAACATGAAGTGAAGGAGCAAATAAGTCCAATTTTCCTCTCAATTTCTTGAGCCAGGGTAACTAACTGTGTTAATGAGAAACAGGCAATGTTGGAAGGAGAGCTACATTGGTTGGGTAGATTAAAATTTAACCTCAGATGTAGAGTTAAACACAAATTTTATCCAGAAGGTGTTTGGCATTAGAAGTCTAGATTTAAGGTGAAAGGATGGGATTGGGTGATAGATGAAGCTGTGAGAAATGAGTTTCTCCCATTAAATGGATAACAGCAATTTACTCTATTGACAGCAATATTTGAGGAACATGGTTAGACAAAATCTCCTTATTAATAGACTGAGCCCCCTGAATACAAAGAGAGAATAGTTATCCTGGATGTCATTCTTCACTTTCACATTAGTGTACTATCCACTCTGAGAATTCTTATTACCTGGTTATTTAAAGATTCCCTGGAGAGGCCAGGTGCAGTGGCTCACGCCTGTAATCCCAGCATTTTGTGAGCCCAAGGCGGGTGGATCATGAGGTCAGGAGATCGAGACCATCCTGGCTAATACGGTGAAACCCCGTCTCTACTAAAAATACAAAAAAAAGATTCCCTGGAGAAAAAACAAATACCATCAAAATAGATAAAAAGGCAGAGAAAATAAAACCTTTTTCCTTGATCAGTCAGTTAGAATAAGGAAAGAGGTCAATAAGAGTAGATTTTTTTTTTTTTCCTACAATAGAGAAAAGAATGAACACCTTATGCGGATTTCATTCAAAAATATATATATATATGTATATATATATATAACATGTGGTTATTAAACATGAAAATCTTCCAGCTAGCTATGGCAACAATTTCAGAGAATAAAATTATTTTAAGGAGCTTTGCTGTTAACACAGAGGATGTGCTCATTAGAAAAGATTTTCTTTTTATGCCTCTGAAACTAATCAGATAAAGCATTTTAGAGTAACACGCTGAAATTGTCACTAGATTTACATTAAAATTGGACACACTGTTATCTATCCTCCTAAAAAAATCCACATGGTGTATCTATTAATCACTGCTTAATGTTGAATATTAATGCATGAACTTTTTCCAATTAAAGGTCTATTCTGCTCAGACACTAGCACCTTATCATTTTAGGTGTTTCATTACTCTCTTGGCATTCGGTAACGGCAGGACTCTCCAGCTATTAACAAAGGCTTTTCAAATCTTATAATTTCAGCACAGTTTAAAACATGGGAAGAAAAAAGCTTCAATGCAGTTTCAATAAAAAAGCCAGAATTGTACAATAAAACTCAGGGTGGTGAGTGGCTAGCTCTTCTATATTATCTAAAAGAAGCATATAAAATTTATATGCAGTAATTCTTAAATTTACTTTTTTTTCTCTTTTTTCTTTGGTAAAATTTAAAACTTTTTCAGGTAATCCGTATGTTATATTCTAACACGATGGAAATTAATCATCCTTTCACCAGGATGACAAACCTTCACATTGCTTTTTACGGTTAAAAGATATTTTGTGCTTGCAAGGAAAAAAAAATCCACTATCTTTTTTTTAGTGTTCCCTGAGGCCTTCTGCATTGGCTCGGCTGGAGGTTGTTCTATAATGAGCATTGTTTATAACTAAGTGGATCCCTTTTGACTTTCCATATAGGGTGTCACAATTCACATGAATCACACCATGAAATCAGAAGAATAATTAGCCTTGGAGATGTACAGCCATAGTCTCTATAAGAACCAAGAAAAACCCTTTGAATTCCAGCACGACAATGGTAACACAGAAACTGTTCTAAGGCTGGTGTCATCGGGAAGATACACTTTTGAGTTTGAAGACCACTCATTTAACATTGTTCTGGCTTGTTGCACAGTAAAATATTAGTGTTTCTATCATGATTGCTCTGATGTAAATAACCTGCATTCATTTGTTTTTTAATTCATTCATTCAGCAGACATACATAGTACCAGGTTATGTTTTAGACACTGGTGTATTCAGATGGCATGGTGCTGACAAAAGTGAATTTACGGTCTAGTGGGAGAGACAAGTAGAGATATGAAGAAAGTACTAAGGGGACCTAGAGGAAAAACCATTAAATGCTCCTGAAGACATCAAGGAGGACTTCACTGAGGGGGTGACATATGAAGAGGGAAGCAGATTTCACCAGGTGGGTGAGAACAGCATACAGGCAAAGAAAGCATGAGGAATGGCATTGTGTTCCTGAACAACTGATTGTCTGGGAACTTAGAAGTTCTGTGGAGTAAGAAGATCCCTTACCCCCTCCTCCCTGGGCTTTTAAAATATAATAACATGTTAAAGAGTTTGGACTTTTAACAATAACTATTGTTATTGGAGGAGGCTAAAGACCAAATTTGTTTTGGAGGTTGTGGTGTATGTTTGGAAACGAGGTCTGAAGGCAGGGTTCAGGAGATTCTGATCACTGAGTACATGAATTTCAGTGATTCCCTGCAAACAATGAAGTGGGGTGGCATGATGGAAGCAGTGTTTTTCTTGACACGTGTACATGGAATAATTTTTTTTAAGGTTGCTCATGTTATTTTAATTCCGAGACAGATTTGGCTTGCAAGAGTTTTTGTATGCAATATAATCTGAAAATAGAAAAACGTCCTGATAGATACTTCAAGCCAGTCTCCAATCTTCACCTTACAAGAATCTAATATCAGATGTCACTAATAAGTGGTGGCCTGAAATAAATGGCAAAGAAGGCATAGCTATCTCTGTAAGCAGTTTTGGAGAAACAAGAGCCTTGGGTCTAGAAACTTGACTGTTAGAGAGGAAGGTGGGAAGATATAGGCGAGTGCCTGACAAAGCCAATTAACTGTTGAGCATCATTATCATGAGCAGTATATGACCTATGTGTGAATTCCACAATTCTGATAAAAAAGTTACTGTCATGTAGACTACGTGCTGTGAGACAGAACTCTGAGAATTCTTAAAGCAAAAGAATTTTTTTTTACCTTTATATGGAAAACCTATATCATATAGTGCATCTTCAATCCAATATTCATATATAGCCTTAACCATATGAAATTGCCTATATGTGACTGTTTTTGCTATACAACGTGGCAATTTCACATAGTTCAACATGATACACACATGCATACATACAAGGTAATACATATATCAATAAATACATTTCAGGTTATCAGAGATACATATATGTATATGTATATTTGTTTATTTCATAATCTTTTTGTCAGTTGTATTCTACTAGTTAACTGCTCCATTTAATATTATTCATTAAAATTTCTCAGAAGTAGAAGTTATTTTTTGTTCTTTTTCAAATATGAGTGACCAGTTTTGGTAGTCTCTTTATTTCTTCTTTATTTAAATATAACATCTGTTCATTTATTCTTATTTTAATTCTGCATCTGATAAGGCAAATATCTCTTTTTAAAAATCTATCTATCTATGTATCTATGTATCTATCTATCATCTGCCCTTCTTCTTTTTTTTTTTGAGATAGAGTCTTGCTCTGTCACCCAGGCTGGAGTGCAGTGGCGAGATCTCTGCTTGCTGCAACCTCCACCTCCCGAGTTCAACAGATTCACCCGCTTCAGCCTCCTGAGTAGCTGGGACTACAGGCACACACCATCATGCCCGGATACTTTTTGTATTTTTAGTAGAGATGGGTTTCACCATGTTAGCAAATTTCTGTTGTTTTAGCCACCCAGTCTATGGTATTTTGTTACGGCAGTTCAAACTAACTAAGACAGTAACCTAATTAACAAAATTGTAATACATATAAAGATTTATAATGACCCAGCAATCCCACTACTAGGTACATATTCAAAGGAATTGAAATCAGTATTGTAAATCAAAAATAAAATTCTAAGCCCCCTGACCCCCAACCAACTGAATGGACCTCCCTCTTGGCCAAGGGGATCCCAAAGAAAACTTAAAATCTAGTTCAGGCCATGACTGGAAGGGAGGTCTTTCATGCCTTATTATATTCTCCTATCTTTGGCGTTTAGGCACAACTGACTAGCATTAATATTAAAATAGAGATCATAAGACTGAAAAACAGACTCTTTGTAGAAATAAGATACCCAACTCTACCCTGACTTTGGTATAGCATCACATGACAGACAGCAGACCCTGAAGGAAATCAAAGTATTTTACCCCAAAATAGACTTCTTTGACGTATTTTGAAGTGGTTTTGCAAAGCCATCCCTTGCAGGGGAAATTTGCATTCCATAGAGTATCTCTTTCCCTTACTAGGTCTTTTCCAGAGAGTCTGACACCTTTTAAGATCTAATGAGAGATATTTACCAGCAAACCTTAACTCTTTGAACTAATTGTCACTCAGAAAATCTTTGAATCCACCTCTGACCTGGAAGCTCTTGCTTTGAGATGTCCCGCCTTTCTGGGCCAAAACAACGTATGTTTTGCATATATTGATTTATGTGTTTGCCTGTAGCTTCTGTGCCCCTCACATGTTTAAAATTAAGCTGTAACCCAATCACCTTGGGCACATGTTCTCAGGATGTCCCGAGGCTGCATCATAAGCCCTGGTTCTCATATTTCGCTCAGAATCAACCTCTTCAAATATTTTGCAGCATTGGTTTTTATCATCAACATTAAGTCATTTATGTTGATAAAAAAGCCAGTGCTGCAAAATTCCCATGTTCACTGCAGCATTAGTCACGATAACCAAGAAAGGGAAACAGAGTGCATCCATCAATAGACAAACAGGTTTTTAGAAATGTGGTGTATATATATATATATATACACACACACAATGGAATACTATTTGGTCTTAAAAAAGAAGAAAATTCTGCCGTTTGTGACAACATGGATGGATATGGAGGACATTATTTTTAGTGAAGTAAGCCAGGTACAGAAAAGCAATTACTATGTGATCTCACTTACATGTGGAATCAAAAAGAAGTTAAACTCAGAAGTAGAGTAGAATAGTGGTTACCAGGTCCTGTGGGATATGGTTGGGGTAGACAAGGAAAGGGGAGATGTTGGTCAAAGAATATCGAACTTCAGTTAGGCATTAGGAATCAGACCTCCTGATCTATTGCACAGCATGGTGATTATTGTTAATAATATTATATTGTATATTTTTAAATTGCTAAAAGAATGAATTTTAATGTTCTCACCACAAAGAAATGATAAGTGTGTGCAGTGATGAATGCATTAAACAGCCTGATTTGACTATTCTACAATGTATATGTGTATCAAACCATAACACTGTACCCCATAAATATATACAATTATTTGTCAACTAAAAATACAATTCTAAAAAGACTTATAATAAAAGCCAGATGTTGTACTTAGTTGCAGTGTCTTAAAAAATCTGGTTTTTATAGGTTTTTGTGGGTGATTATAATCAAGCTTTTTCATACTGCCTGTAACCCTAAAACAGAACAAGAATATATTGATTCAAAAGACTTCCTGTCACTTGACAAATGAATATATTGCCTACAAAACTTTGTTTTGAAGGAGAATGAATCAGACGCTTCTGTGCCTGCCCTATTTCTTTCAGCCTCATCTGTCTTGGAGGGCCCTGTTACTGTGGTGTGACCAGCTCTGCATGGGCTCTGAGAGGTCAAGATGCACCATTCTGAGAGAAATTCTGTCTCCACAGCCTGTGCTTTGAAGTTCTTCCCTCCTGTCTCAGGGCCTCCCTGTTGGTATTGAGATGTCAGATTCCAGGGATCTCAGAATCCAGGCACTTGCCACCTGGAAGTATGGGGAAGTTAATATCCCTTAAGGTGAATCTTTGAACTTAAGGAAATGGGAACTAGCAGATCAATCCTTCTCTGTTTATTTCCCCAAATGGATTGCCCTGAGATGCAGTCATTCATCTAGGCTTTAGAAAGATTGTCAAAAATGTCTGCAGTTTGCTTGGTACCAAGATGCAGCAGGCTTTGCAATCCCATATATATATATGTATATATATATATTTTTTTCTCAATTTAGTTTGGAGATATATTTCATGTATGTGTGTGTGTGTGTGTGTGTGTATGTGTATATATATATATATCTCACTTTTTCGATGCCATCTCTCTTTTTCCTTCTTCCTATTTCCCTGAAATTATATTCTTGAATAAAATAATAGCCAATGAGCTTTTATCTTGGTCTCTGTTTGCTAGAGAATTTGGGCTCAGAATGAAGATTATAAAAATAACAACACATATTGTTAGATGTTTCTAATTTATTTTGCTCAGTTAATCTTCCACAAAAGGCTATCATTGTTAGGTATACCTCTCTTTTAGAGATGGGAGAGTTTTAAACTCAGAGTTTAAGAATTGCTTAAATTTAGAAAGTCACCAAACTTTCATTAAATATGGAAAATCATTTTTCCAACTAAAACTTTGAAGGTGAAATCTAAACACTGCTTGAAAGGTCTTTTTCACTTAGAGGAAGAAAAAGGAGCAGGGAATTAAACACACAAAGTCTACTATTGCCATTAACTAAAGCAAGTATGTATGTTAGCAAATTTTCCATGGGAATTGAGAAAAGGAGAAAACATCCAGAGATAATATGTGCCAATAAACATGACCTCTTTCCCTTTCCATCGTAAAGCTGCCGCAGGATGTCATTGAGAGGTTGTTATTGTCTTCTTAATTATTTGTAAAGCAACAGTTGAGGTTTGGAAGGGACAGGGGATTAATGATGAGAAGTAGGAACTGATGCATAGCCTTACAAATGTCATTTGCCCATTGTTGGCTGAAAAAACCCAGTACATTCAGCATTCATGGCTTTATCACTGCTATACTAGGGATATAGAAAACAACAGTGGAGTAATGCTTCCGGTCGGGATTATGTGACTTAAATTGCTCTGAGTAGGACATTGAGAAAAACCATTATTAAGCCCAAATATCAATGCTTTATAGCAGGAATTTAAAACAAAGCCCATCTATCCTACATTCAAATAATATTAATGCAACTGAAAATGCAAAAACTGAAGAATAAACTTTGTGATGTAGATAAAACAAGAATCTTAAAAATTGTATTCTGAGAATATTTAATTAATATAAACTGTAAGGATACACCATTAATTAATTGTAGAAACTAGATGACTTTTATTTTCAAAGATAAATCTCATGAAAGAACAGTATTCAGCCTATAATGTACTGTCTAGTGTGGTATCAGCCTATGATGTACTAGGCTATTATACTGTAAGAACTTTATTATGCTATCTCTTCAAAACTACAAATTAGTCTTTCAGTGATTATATTCTTTTATACTGCTATTATATAGTATGTCTCCTCCTTTAAAAAATCCATTCACAGAAGTAAAATCCTATCAAATATTATTGAATGTTCTTTCTAAGACCAGTGATTGAAACTCACTCAAATGAAAGTATATTTTGGCCTAAGTTTCTTTAGCATACAATTAATACAATTGAAAAGTTAATTTAAAAAACCTTTAAATTTTTAGTGCAAGGAAAAATTTGACGGTGCAGTAGAGGTTACTTATTTGCTTAGTTCTATTGGTGAAATTTATGTTTCTATGATTTTTCTACTTCATCACTTCATCAGATTCCAAAACAAATTGAGATATAAAGCCCTGTGGGCCACTAGCAAAATTTTACCTTTAGATGAATTTTTCTGAACAAGCAAATGCAGCATGGTTTTAATTTTAATTAGAATGATCCAAATCCCATTTAATTTGGCCCAATATGTCTTTAAAAATATCCATAAGTTGCTACTCTTTGAGTCTATTTCATTGTGCTTGTTCATTCGACTTCTCTCTCCCTTTTCATGCAGGTTTCTCTATCCACCTTTTCTTCCTCTCCTTGCCACATTTAGTTATCCTTCCCCTCCATTGACAAAAACACAAAATTTACATATAACCTTTGGTTTCTTGGATTTATTGAATTCCCTATTTGTAATTTAAGAATTGTCCATGACTATTATTTTTCTCTTGAGCCTATGGCCCCTGATGGAAGGAAGAAAGGCAACTAATATTCATTAGGGATCTAAAGTTACTTATTATGGTCACTCAATATCCCTGTGATATATTATTTCCTCCACTTTTAAGTGGAAATACAAGGATCTGAGAACATTCAAGTAACTTGCTTAAGGCCAAGTGATTATTAGGTGATATGCTGGAGTTTGATACTCAATACATTACGTGTTATTCTAGATGAAAATATTCTCACGGAAACAATAAACATAAAAACTAGCACTTCATTTCTTCATTGGTTTAGAAAAATAAAAACCAGTTGTTTTGAGATATAATTCACATTACATTAAATTTATTCATTTAAAGTGCACAATCACTTTAAATGATATACTAAAGTGGTTTTTAGTATATTACCTGGGTTGTGCAACCATCACTACAACCTAATTTTAGAATATTTTCATCACCCCAAAAAGAAACCTTACCTACATTATCAGTCATCCCCCATTTCTTTCAGCCTCTCATATCTAGGCAACTATTAATTTATTTTTGGTCTGTATAAATTTGCCTATTTCATATAAATTGAATCATATAATATGTGTACTTTTGTGATCAGCATCCTTGACACATGATATTTTCAAGGTTGATACATGTTGAGTATGTATCAGTAATTCATTCTTTTTTATTGCCAAATTATATTCTATTATTTATACCAAATTATATTTGTCTCTCCATTCACCTTTTTTTCTTTTTTTTTTTTTCTTTTTGATATAGAGTTGTTCTCTGTCACCCAGGCTGGAGTGCAATGGCACGATCTGGGCTCACAGCAACCTCCACCTCCCGTGTTCAAGCCATTTTCCTGCTTCAGCTTCCCTAGTAGCTGGAATTACAGGTGTGTGCCACCACGCCTAGCTAACCTTTCTTTTTTTTTTTTTTTTTTGTATTTTTAGTAGAGACAGGTGTTTCACCATGTTGGCAAGGCTGGTCTTGAACTCCTAACCTAAGGTGATCCATCCATCTCCACCTCCAAAGTGCTGGGATTACAGGCATGAGCTGGCACACCTGATCCTCTCCATTCATCTTTGGTTGGTTTCCATTATTGTTTAGTTACCTTTGGTATTTTGTGTTTTTCTAGAAATTTATCGGTTTCACCTAAGTTATCCACTTTGTTGGTATGGGGTTGTTAATAGTGTATTTTCTTATTAGAATATAATAGTGTATTTTCTTATAAGAATATACACTATAATAGTGTATTTTCTTATCCTGGCTTTTATAAGGACAATAGGGCTGTCTCCTTTTTCATTCCTGATTTCAGTAATCTGAGTATGCTCTATTTTTGGTCAGTATAGCTACAGTTTATACATTTTGTTGATCTTTTCAAAAAACCAACTTTGGTTTCTTTGATTTTTCTCTGTTTTTTTTTTTTTTTTTTAATTCTCCATTTCATTTACATTTACTCTGGCTTTTGAAATTATTTACTTCTTTTTGCTTGCTTTAGGTTTAGTTTGCTCTCCTTTTTCTAGGTTCTTAAGGTGGAACATTAGGCTATTGATTTAAGATCTTTTATGTTTTGTAATATAGACATTCACAGATGTAAATTTCTCTCTAAGCACTATTTTAGCTATATCTCATAAGTTTTAGTATGTTACATTCTCATTTTCATTCATTTCAAAGTATTTTAAAATTTCACTTGTTATTTATCCTTTGACCCATTGGTTATTTAGAAGTGTGTTGTTTAATTTTCACATATTTGTGAATTCCCCAAATTTCCCTCTGTTATTGGTTTCTGATTTTATTTTCTTGTGGTCAGAGAACATATTTTGTATGACTCAAATTCTTTTTTTTTTTTTTTTTTTTTTTGAGACGGAGTCTTGCTCTGTCACCCAGGCTGGAGTGCTGTGGCCGGATCTCAGCTCACTGCAAGCTCCGCCTCCCGGGTTCCCGCCATTCTCCTGCCTCAGCCTCCGGAGTAGCTGGGACTACAGGCGCCCGCCACCTCGCCCGGCTAGTTTTTTTGTATTTTTTAGTAGAGACGGGGTTTCACCGTGTTCGCCAGGATGGTCTCGATCTCCTGACCTCGTGATCCGCCCGTCTCGGCCTCCCAAAGTGCTGGGATTACAGGCTTGAGCCACCGCGCCCGGCCTCAAATTCTTTTAAGTTTACTGAGGCTTGTCTAATGACTTAGTGTATTGTCTATCTTGTAAAATAGTCTGTGTATACTTGAGAAAAATGTGTATTCTGCTGTCATTGAATGGAGTATCTTACAGATGTTTAAGGCTAGTTGGTGTATAATGTTGTTCAAGTCTTCTAGTTCCTTGTTGACCTTTTGCTCAGCTGTTCTATTTTTGATAGTGAGATATTGAATTTTCCAACTATAATTTTTAAATTGTTTATATTTTCCTTTAATTCTCTCAGTTTTTAATTTTGGTTACTGTTTGTATAGCATATTTTTCACTTTTTTACGTTCAACCTATGTGTTTCTTTGAATCTAAAATATGTCTCTTGTAGACAGTGTATAGTTGACTCACTTTTAAAATCTTTTCTGAAATCATTCGCCTTTTTATTAGAGAGTTTAATGTGGGATTTATTTATTATAGTAGTTCTTCTTTACAGTTTTTATGTCTTTGTTTATATATGCTTCCAAAACTACTCTCTTTTGTATTCAGTAGATATTTTCTAGTGTACTATTTTAATTATTTTGTTGTTTCTTTTACTGTAATTTTTTAGTTATTTTCTTAGTGGTTGCTCTGGAATTATACTTAACAACTTAATTTAAAATAACCTAGTTCATATTAACACTAAGTTAATAATATACTGAGACTTTACTCCAATATAGCTCTACTCTCCCCATCTCTTTGTATTATTATTTTCATATAAATTACATCTTTGTACATTATAAACCCATCAACACAGTTTAACAATTGCTGCAACTGTCTTTTAAATCATAAGAAAGAAGAAAAGAGTTACATAAAATTACATTTAAACTTTTTCTATTTACCTATTACACTGGACTAAATGTTTGTGTCCTCTTAACATTTATATATTGAAGTACTAACCCCCAATGTGATAGAATTAGGGTGTGGGACTTTTGGGAGGTGATTAGGTTATGAGAGTGGAGCCCACATTAATGGTATTAATGCCTTTATTTAAAAGAACCCTAGATAACTC
This sequence comes from Papio anubis, assembly GCF_008728515.1. Lineage (NCBI taxonomy): Eukaryota > Metazoa > Chordata > Mammalia > Primates > Cercopithecidae > Papio > Papio anubis. The sequence continues at coordinate 14,412,155 of NC_044984.1, read as the reverse complement.
TCTGACCTCATTCTGTCATGCAAGGACACAGGAAGAATACAGCTGTCTGTAAACTAGTAAGTGGGACCCTGCCAGATGCTGAACCTGTTGGCACCTTGATCTTGGATTTCCCAGACTCCAGAACTGTGAGAAATAAGTATTTGTTGTTTAGGCCACCAAGTTTGTGGTATTTTTACTGTAGATCCTGAATGAATTAAGACTTCTGTATAGTTATCTTTATGGAGGCTCTGGATTTCATCACGTGAATTTGAGTTACTGGCTAGTGTATTTTCATTTCAGTTTGAAATTCTCCCTTTAGTAAGTCTTGTAGGGAAAATTCGTTAGTAACAAATTCTCTCAGTTTCTATTTACCTGAAAATATCTCAATCTCTCCTTCATTTTTGAAAGATAGTTTTGCTGAATATAGAATTATTGGTTGACAGTATTGTTCTTTCAACATATTGAATGTTAGTTCCACTGTCTTTTGGCCTCCCTGATTTCCGATGAGAAATCAGCCATTAATCTCATTAAATATTTTTTACAGGATGAGTCTTTTTTTTCTCTTGTTGATTACAACATTTTTCCTTTGTCTTTTGACAGTCTGACTAGGTGTGGGTCTCCTTGACTTTATCTTATGCTTTTCATCAAATTTGGGGAGTTTATGGTTATGATTTTCTTCAAATATTTTTTCTGTCCCATTCACTCCCTTTTCTATTTCTGGAGCTCACATAATGTATATGTTGATATGCTTGATGGTGTCCCACAGGTCTCTGAAACTGTATTCATTTGTCTTCAAACATTTTTCTTTCTGTTCTTCTGACTGGGTAATCTCAATTGACCTGTCTTAAAGTTCACTAATCTTTCTGTCTTTTGATCTTTCTTTTGCCAACTCAAATATACTGTTGAGTCAACTCAAATATGCTGTTTTAGTTATTATGCTTTAAAGCTCCAGAATATCTGTTTGTGATTTTAAAATAATTTGTTTCCTTTTTTTTTGGTGGGGGACAGAGTCTTGCTCTGTTGCCCAGGCTATAGTGCAGTGACATGGTCTCAGCTCACTGCAACCTCTGCCTCCTAGGTTCAGGTGATTCTCCTACCTCAGCCTCCTGAGTAGCTGGGATTACAGGCACCTGCCACTGCGCCTGGCTAATTTTTGTATTTTTAGTAAAGATGGGGTTTCACCATCTTGGCCAGGCTGGTTGCGAACTCCTGACCTCGTGATCCACCCACCTTGGCCTCCCAAAGTGCTGGGATTACAGGCGTGAGTCGTAGCACCTGGCCTAATTTCTGTTTCTTTACTGATAATCTTTATTGAGTGAATTATCATACTGTCTTTTAATTCTTTGAAAAGGATTCCTGTTAGTTCTTTAAACACATTTGTAATAGCTTAATTAAAGTTTGTCTAGTAAGTCTAAAATCTGGGTCCCCTCAGGGAGCAGATTTTCTACTGACAAATTTTTTTTCCCCTGTGTATGCACCACAATTTTCCTCTTAAAAATTGGACATTGCAAATCATAAAATGTGGCAAATCTGAAAGTCAGATGTTTTCCCCAGGGTTTGTTGTTGATTTTTCTTCTTGTTGCTGTTCGTTATTTAGAGATTTTCTAGGGCTAATTCTGTAAAGTCTGTATTTACTCTACTGGGCAACCACTGAAGTCTCTGATTAGCTAAGTGGTCAGCTAGTGATTGCTTAGATATTTTTTAGAGTACTGTGAACCAGTAAGTCAACCCTTTGTCAAGGCGCTTTGTGTGTGTTGGGGCACTTCAGCAATGCTCAGTTTTAAATTCTGCCTTTGCCTTCACTTCCTCCTGGTACAGGGGCTCAACATCAGTCAGAGTTGAGAGACTGGGGCACTCTTTGGTCTTTCCTCAGCATGCACACAGCCCTACTTATACATGTGGCTTCTAAATCCCTCACAATATGTCAGGGTTTTACAAAGACCCCTATGGATATCTCATTGGCAGGTCTTCCTTTTATGTTTTTGTTCAGGCTCTTGTTCACCCCAGCTGATATTGTGTCATCTGTGATGTTAAACAATTGCTGTGGTAATTGTTTTCAACAATGCCCTGCAGATAGGGCTTTTGGTTTCTGAATCAGGTCAAATAATGACAATGCCCTGTGAATACAGCTTTTCCAGAGAGCTTCAAGACAGATTAAATAGTGGTGATACTCTGGGGATGTTACTATTTGAGGAGTTCCAAAATTGCACTGCTTCCTCCAGTGCTCCAAGACTGTTGGTTTTTAAGGCTACTCAAAACTGGGGAGAGGGGCAAGGGTTTAGGTCAAGTTAAAAAGCCATAAACTTTCTTGTTCTTACTCAAGTTCAGCAGTTTTTAAATAAATAAAACACTCCTCAAATGGTTACATGTATTTGACTAATTTTCAGAGTTCTGAAGGAAATTTTTTTCAGTGTTTTCATGAAGAAGTGGATTTATGGAAATCCTCACTGTGAAGTCTCAGAAGTTTCAAGCCCCTTGACTGAATCTTAACTGTTATTTTTACCTTCCTTCCTTCCCAGTATTTCAGTGACCCAGTTTCCATTTCAGAGAAGTTATGTGCTTCCTATGGATATTACTCTTGCCTTGAAATTTTTCTGCACCATTCTAAAACTAGGTAATAAATATATTTGTTTAAACATTTTCAAAACCGTTATTAGCAAACGTCTGTACTAATCAGCATGTTCTCTACTTATTAGGCATGCTTATTCCTTTTCTTCAACTAATTGTCCTTGAATTTTTGAGGTGACTGAGTCTTGAAAAAATACGATGAACTTACCTCCAAGACAGAGACCCATACCCCCCAAAATATATATTTATGAGTACAAAATGACCCATTTTAAAATAGGGTCATAGGCCCAAATCCCAAACAAGCCTCTGGAACACAGATTATGAATCCTGTCTTAGAATTTTGTATTACATTTTTTGATAATCTTTGTTCTTCTATATTCTACCACCTTTGTATCTGAGAAAATGTATCCTTGCTAGTAAACAAGAAGGATGAAGTCAATATTTATTGAGTGTTGATTGTCAATTTCTATGTTATGTAAAATGATTTGCACATAGTAGGTGTTTAATAATTATATTTTGAATAAATACCACTCAAAATATATTCCTTCAGCTTTCCTGTTTCCTCAGCTTTTGCCAGTTAAATATTTCCCTCCACAAAAAACTAGAATAACTTGATAATATCTTACATTCAAGAAACAGCAGAGTGGGTGGGGAGGAAAGATGAAAAAGTACTGGTGACATTAATAATAGATTCAAATAGACTTTTGGAAACTTAAGAAATCTCTCCATTTCCACCACACCTAAGATCTGCTTCTTAAAAAAATCCTTCAGTATGAAACTACGTAAAACAACTGATGAAGATTTGTTCTCAGGGCCTTCAGTTGTGATGCCAATCTCAGCACCCAAATTGCTTTGTTTTCCTGTCCTATAGTATGCTGCTCACAAGACAATTTGCTGTCACCATGCTAGCATTAATGGTACAGAGCAGCAAAGCCTACATTTAACTTCATGATCTCGTATTTATGTTTGTTTCTGTAAAGCCCCTATACCACTTTACCTAGTATTTTAGTTATGGATCTGAATACGGTAACAGCATCTCATTGGTACTATAATTACTTCTACTTTAATTTTTCCATGTATTTTCACTTGATTCCACGTAAAACATCTGGAAACACTAATTGCTGCCTGTCCTATAAATGTACACTCCAATTTGCCCTTGTGACAGTCATGCCATTAACTGACTCAGAACCAACTTCCAATTAATCAACTGACAAAAATAGATGGTCCACTTGCCTACACTAGTTTTAGTCTGAATCCAGCACAAAATAATATCCTCTGCAGCATTGTCTATATAAATTATGGACACCGACTAAGACAGTCTATTTATTCTCAGTCTACTATAGAGGAAAACTGAGTGTGATTATCACATTTCATAATAATAATTATTTAGTTTATTTTTAGTGGTAGGTTCAATTCACAGGCCACTAGAGAGTGTCCTGTGTATCCTCATGTACCTCCACTCCATCCACAACAATTTACTAATATAGGCAATGTCTTGCCTGGTATTTCACTTTTAGGCAGTTAACTTTACTGTTTTGGCTGCATTCCAATCTGTGTAATTACACTATCCTCCCACTTAAAGAAAAATAAAATCCCACAAAATCATAGTGGTTTTAATTAGAGAAGTTATTCTTTCACTCCTTTCTGAAACAAGAAACTATCAAATTGCATTTTCGCTGCCACATAGTAGCTGTGGGTAAACAAGAGGGGCAGGGCTTTAAAAATAAATGAGTCTCCTAATTAGCTTCATAATAGACTTTAGGGGTCTTTTTGATGAAAGGAATTATGGAATTAGAGAGATATACTGTATAAGTGGTTCCTGCTATAGACAGTAAAGAGGAAAGCTCTTTCTAGCTTATTCTCCTCAGGTACCAAGATTCATGGTAATCAAATATCTCAAGTTTTGAACTGTACCCCTACATGCTAAGAGGGCAGAAAATATTTTCAGGGTATATAAATGATTCATTAGGGGTATATACAATCACTAAAATGCCGCAGACACTTGGCACATATAATAATTCTTGACCCACATTTAGTGAACACAATTTTCTTTTAGAGGAGTTCACAATTTAAAGAATTTTGCAAAGTAAAATTGCCTTCAAAGACAATTTCAGTTTGCAAAATATAAGTGTATTCGTTTGGTTTCATACTGCTAGAAATAACTGCCTGAGACTGGGCAATTTATAAAAGAAAGAGGTGTAGGTGACTCACAGTTCAGCATGACTGGAGAGGCCTCAGGAAACTTACAATCACAGCAGAAGGTGAAGCAGAAAGAAGGCACCTTCTTCACAAGGCGGCCAGGAGGAGAAGTGCTGACTGAAGGTGGAAGAGCCCCTTGTAAAACCATCAGATCTCGTGAGAACTCACTCACTATCAGGAGAACAGCATGGGGGAAACCATCCCCATGATTAAATTACCTCCACCTGGTCTCTCTCGTAACACATGGGGATATGGGGATTACAGTTTAAAATGAGATTTGAGTGGGGAACAAAGCCTAATTATATTAATAAGAAATAAAAAAGATTGTACATATACATAATAAAATCACAAACACACACACACATATACAATATTATGTCAGCCTTAGTGAATGTGTAGGGCTGATCATTTTATTGTAATCAGTGCTTAAAATAACAAGGTGAGCTTGCCAGGCACGGTGGCTCACGGCTGTAATCCCAGCATTTTGGGAGACAGCGGCGGGTGGATCACCTGAAATCAGGAGTTCAAGACCAACCTGGCCAAGATGGTGAAACCCTGTTGCTACTAAAAATACAAAACATTAGGCAGGCATGGTGGTGGGTGCCTGTAATCTCAGCTACTCAGAAGGCTAGGCAGAGAATTTCTTGAACCCAGGAGGTGGAGGTTGCAATGAGCCGAGATTGTACCACCGCACTCTAGCCTGGGCAACAGAGTGAGACTCGGTCTTAAAAAAAAAAAAAAAAGAAAAAAAAAAGTGAGCTTGAGGTTATGTTCTTTATTTAACATTAGAAGAATATTTGCTGGTTATAAAGCACTACAACTTTTACAATATATCATCTTTTCTAATTGCAAATACAATACTTACTTATTGTGGAAAATTTGGAACATCATTATCTCACAAACTAGAAAAAGCTGACGTGAATAGTTTGCTGAAGATCCAGATTATAACTTGCATTATAGTATTATGTAATCCATTTTTTTTTGTTTAGCAATACATTATGTACATTATCCATGTTGTTGGATATTTTATGCAGCATTACTGTTCTGGTTTGCAGAGTATGAATATGCCACAACTTACAATCTTTGATTGTTGGAAATTCAAGCTGTTTTAGTTCTTTGATATTCTAAGTAGTGTTTCAATGAACATTTTTCATAGGTAAAATTGCATTTGTTTCTAACAAAAGCTTTGTATTATCTTTGATTATTTCTTCAGGTTAGATTCCTAAGTGGATTTATTAGATTAAATATACGCATATTTTCATGGCTTTTGACTTTTAACAAATTTTTTGTGTTTTTTTAATTGAAATATTCCTCTTCTATATTGATTTGCAAAAATGCTTTAAGGATTAAGAATATTAACAACACAAAAAATATGACACCTCTCATGCATATATTACCATTGTCCTCTTGCCTGAATTGTTTTGGCCTTCCTACATATTTATAATGAAATTTGACATACAGGAGAGTAAAATTCTATGCCTTTAGACTCATGCTTTGAGAAGTTTTCTATATGCTATAATTAAATTAATATTCACACATAGTTCCTTTTAATTATTTTACAGTTCTAATTTGCAATTATGACTTTAATCACTTTGGAATTTATTTGGGGGTTACAGATTTGTTTTCACTGAATTAGTTATGACAGATGTTAAGTTGGTATTAAGAGCTGTATTTACTACCTTTTTTTGTATATTTCACTGATGAATTTAGACATAAAGGAGGCTGGGATTTTAAAAATGTAGAGCAACAGGGAGGAAAGCATTATAATTTTTTCTTTAAAATATTCTAAAGGCTCATACTAGTTTCTGTGAATATCTAGAATTCATACAAAGACTGCAAGAAATTTACTCAAAAATCTTCTGTTAAAATATGTGTCATATAATTGAGATAACATATACTTCCTTGAGGAGGAAATACATTAAAAAAATTTTTTTTTTGAGACGGAGTCTTGCTCTGTCGCCCAGGCTGGAGTGGAGTGGGGCGATCTCGGCTCCACTTCCCAGGTTCAAGCAATTCTCCTGTCTCAGCCTCCTGAGTAGCTGGGACTACAGGTGCCCGCCACCACACCCGGCTAAGTTTTGTATTTTTAGTAGAGACGTGGTTTCACCTGGTTGGTCAGGCTGATCTTGAACTCCTGACCTTAGGTGATCCAACCGCCTCGGCCTCTCAAAGTGTTGGGATTATAGGCATGGGCCACCATGTCCGGCCGGAAATATGTTTTTTGTTGTTGATTGATATGCCTCAGTTTTCATTTGTAAGAATTTTCCGTATTCTAAGATATATAATCAATATATATGAAGGGAGACTTTAGAGGCTGAAAATCATTTTTAGTTTCATAAAAAGCTTGGGAATATGAGGAAAGAGATACTAGTTAATGCAATGACAAAGCTTATAGTTTATGTTAGGTATCACATTGAGAATCTAGTAATGCCAATTGCATATTTTATTTAATGGTCCATCATTTATTTTGAATGTAGGCAGGCTTACAAAGAAGGTAAAATTGAATGGATTGTTTAGCTTAAATAAACCATGAGGATATGACTGAGAGGGTTTCGCATCTTACCTGCTAGGTTCAGACTGAGCTCTGTACCTCTGATTGTTGATACATCTGTAAGAGCAGGTGAATGAAAAACTGGTTGAAGAGCCTAAGGTCGAGAGAAAAAAACTGGCTGCTTTCCTTTCCTGCCTCATCTTTTAAGCTGAGAATTGCTTTTAATCATAGGATGTGTTCCCCTAAAACACACTAACTCAAGGAAATCATTCCTTCTTGTTCCAGATATGTGTCACTGACCCTATCCACTGGGGAAAGTTTTTTTAATTTTAGTTTTAGAAAACTGTATTGACTGAAGGCCCAATTAAAACTCCTTTCAAAACATTCAGCAGTCTCCCTCACACCCTCACAGTGGTTAGAGGATTAATGAAGCAGCACATCGGCAAGCTAAGCGCCATCCATCTAACAGGCTTCCTTAGTGAGAGGAGGATTTGCCACCTCAGTGATTCTCCGCCCTAAGATTTCACAGCCCCCACGGGAGTTGCTCATAGAATGAGAGGTTGTTACCTCTGTATGCTCTCCAGCCCCTGGAGCAAACATCCTTTATTTTCAACTAAGAGACAACCCTCTATGTCATCTTAAAAATATAACAGGTCCACTTAAGCACTTCCAACAATTAAAGGTTCAGCAGTCAACAGGAATTACGTGATATAACATTCTCAATGTGCAATCTAATATAACAATTCAGGAGATATATTTTAAAAGAAACAAATAAGATGGGCAGAGAATAAACACTTTGGAGAAAATTATCCAGAGCATAAATCCAGGGCTTATGAATAAACTTCATATTTATCTACATTCTTAACATGTATTCATTCCTTTCAAATGCCACATTCATTCAACTCTGTTTTTTGAGTTTTACTTGGGACTGTGCGTGTTCTGACTGCTGTGGATGTAGCTATCCTGGGAACAGAAAAAACCCTTGCCTACATTGTAGAAAGGAAGACAATCAATAAAAATCAATCAATCAATCATGCAGTGATTCAGTGGCAAAAGTGCTAACAAGGAAAATAAATAAAGGAATGGTGCTAGAAGGTGCTGCAGGTGATATGGAGATGGTTTAATTACACCTTTATATAAAGTGGCTAGACAAGGCTCCCGAAGATTGAATTTGCATCAGTCGCCGAATATGGTAAGGAAATAATACCGGGCATGGTGTGGTGGTGGTGAGGGTGGGAGTACCAGATAGAGGGAAGAGCCAAGGCAAAGCCATGGGCCAGAGCAAGCCTGGCACATTGGGGGAACAGCTAAAGGTTTGGCAGGAATGGAGTGAACCAGGTGTCAAGTAGGAGAACACGGAGGAGTCCAGACCCTGGCGAGTTTTGCAGCTTATTGTAATGACTTTTCCTCTGAATGGAAAGTGAAGCTACTAAACGGTTTTATTGAGAAATGTTTAGATGATTGATCCATGAATTGATTAAATGAGTAAAGTAAGCAGTCTTTATGGCCTCTTTAGTTATCTTGAGACCCAGAAAGGCATGAAGAGAAGGCACTACTGTCCAGGGCAGAGTAGACTTCACTCCAGGTCAGGCTCGGTGCAGGATTAAGGTTATGAGCACGGTGGTTACCCCAACAGCAGCCCGTCAGGTCCATGGAGCATTCTGTCCACTTCATTTCATTTGGGGTGGGCATTGTGGGGTGTGAAGGGAGATGTCAAAGATGATTCACACTTTTTGACCTGACCAACTGGGAGGGTGAAGTTGTTACTAACTGAGATGGGGAAGACTACAGGAGAACAGGTTTGGCGAGAGAATTTGAGAAGCCCAGTTTCAGGTCTGTTACGTTTGAGACATCTATTATACATTTAAGCAGAGAACATAAGTATACAGTTGTGTATGTGAATCTGGAGTTCCATGGGAGGCTCAGGCTGAAGATACTAATTTAGGAGTCTGAAAAAATAGATATTACCCTCACTGTGGTCCCACTTTAGCCTTAGCTAAAGTCTATGACTCTACTAGCTAATTTGCTTTATTTATTCTTCTCTAGATTCTATTTTGCTGCATCTGAAATTTTGCTCACATTGTTCTGAAATCTTCTTCCCTCTTTTTTTTTTTCAACTATATCCAGTATCCAGTAAAGTTTCTATAGCTGATGAAAAATTCAGAGAATAGAGACTGGACCTACATAAAACAAGTATTTCAATCTCTGTGCTGTAGATTTAAATGATTCTAATGTTTATTGGTCTTATCCTGTAATAAAAGGGAGTCATCAAAAATACACTTTATTGATTTTGTTTGCTACCACTGTGGAGATACATACCTACATATATATACATATATAGCCATTCCCCCAAAGGACCTAAACACATTTCAAACTCTAATATTCAAAAGAGTGAATGGTTTTTACTTTTTGAAAAGAAAGTTTTCTATGCTTTTGTTTGAGTCTCACTTACATACATTGGACGATCATGTGGACTGGCCAAATATGGGAGAAAGAGGCAGCAAGATAGGTGGAAGAAGTGGGAAGAGATCAGGACACCCAGAATGTAGGGTTCCTAAGGACCTCCATTGAATGGTCGGGGGATATGTCCAGCATAGCAAAATCAATGTCATCAAAACTAGATTCTGAATTCTTGGCAAAAATTAGAAGAAAATGGTCAAAGCTGGAGAAGTGATGCAGAAGGAGGACAAAGCATAATTGTGGAAAGAAAAATGAGTCAAAATCAGAAGAAGAAATGATAAAAAAATGAGTTAAACTACAGAAAGCAAGAGATTTAGCAATCAATCCATTAAAAATGGCATTGTTTCTGAATCCAGGCCAGAAGTCTGACTGCAATGAATGGATATTGGAATAACAAAATTTGGTATATGAATTTCTTCAAGAAACATGCTTATGTTGTTCAATTCATGGGACCAGTGATTCCAGGATTCAGTGCTTTATAAATATGTACTACTTTCTTGCAGAACAAAATTATTTGATCTTTTCTAAATGCGTACAGGCCCTGCAAAAATTCAGAGAAAATTTTGGGGCAGGCATGTGTCACTGTTGCTATGACTTATTAAATCCTGCAAATCATCCCACCCCCTTTCTTGTCAAACAAGTTTAACTCCCCTGTGAGTTTAATTACAGTCAACAATCTGGATTGCTGGGCTGGTGTGTGGAATGTGTATCTTTACTAATACAGAGGCTCCTTATCACAGCACTGCTCTGACCTGTCATGATATAGTAATAGAAAACTCTGCAATTACAATAAAGCAGACAGAAATTTGATAAATGAGGTTTTGGATTACAGCATTTAGGAACCCACAAAAATCAATTGTGGTAAATATTTCTAGAAAACCCACCCGACAGTCCCGTGAGAGTTTTTACTACAGTGATTTATTTGTAGAGAGAGAAGCCAAGAAAACACTTCTTCTACCTGGGAAATTTACCAATTCTGTAATAATGAATATGCACAAAGATAATAATAACTTCTCTCTTTTACTTATGTTTAGAAGTTTAGTTAATTTTCTGGTAAATGTATCATGTTTCACTCTTTATGCTTTGAAATGAAGCCTCAAAATGTCTCATATATCATATTCCTAGACCGAAGCCTCAAAATATTTTATACATCATATTTCTAGACCCTCTGTGATTTTTACATAGGTTCTATTTTCTTTCTCTATGACACAATGGTCACTTGTTAGTCTTTGCCAGAACCATGAAAGTAATCTAGATTTAACAAATGTGACATAAGTTAAATGAATAGTTCTACAACATAATTTCATTAGGCTACAACTTGTCTCATTCATTCATGTGTGGTATATATGCTAATTTTTAATATACATAATATTCTGATGCCATTCTAAGCATTTACAAATTCTATCATAACAGAAACTGTCGGAGTTTTAGTACAACTAGTAAAAGGAAGATTGTGTCAGCATAGATCCTTTGATCTCTGCTCGAACAAATATTAAAACAACAGTGATAGCATTTGTTTGCAAAGAGCTGTAAGTCCCTCAAATTTATGTTATGTTGTATCAAACTAGGTTAGGTCTTCAAGGATGAATGCTTTTACTTATGTACCATGTGCCGCATTCAATTTTTTTTAATCAAATGAAACCATGAACTCATATTTAGCTTCTTATAAAATATAGCTTCTAAATTCTGTGGTGCTTAATTCATTCTGTTGCCATTAAGTCATATCTTCCCCACCCTGTATTTACTCACTTGGTTTCTTGGACTCAAGTATAGGACCTTACATTTATCCTTGATTACTTTGATCTTGTTTTCAGCTTATAGCTCTGGTCTATTAAAGTCTTTTTGAATTCAGATTCTGTCACCCAACATATTCATTATCTTTTAAATCTAAGCAAGTTGAAGGAGGTGTGTTTAATTTGTAGCCCAGCCAGTGTTGCACAGCTGTTCTTCGAAAAATAGAGCATGATTAAACATCATGTGGAGGAGAGGTAATTACTTTCTTTTGTCCCTGGAGAAGATGGTTTCAAAGTCTTGCAAAACTAAGGTATTGAGGAAGCTCAAGGAATTAATCTTCTAAATATTTACTTTCATTCCATATTCATTTCAAACCTTGTTCTATGTAGAAACTAAGCTCTGGTTTGTTTTGTTAAGAGAGTGCCAATTTTCCTCCCTAGACATACTCAAGGACGGCACAGAAATTAAACTTCAGCCATATTGAATTTACAGCTTATTTCTTCTTCATTTCCACCACACTTTGCAAGTGTTCCAAGATTAGTTTAAATTACTAAGTTTAAAAAGCTCAAGTAATAATAGAAAAAACATAATGTTTAAAAATATTTTAGCTGAAAATATTTTGGTGCACAAGTTTAGCTTTTCAAATTTGAAATTAGAAAGTTGCGTATCTATTAGTCTGTAACAACCAGAACACTTAACTCAGATTTACATTTCTTTAAAAAAAAAAGGTTTCACACAATTTTATTAATACATTTGAATATGCATACTATAATATCCTTTTCTTTGTTTTGGAGCAATACTGGATTTATACTAAACTTCAAGCCACTTGGAGATGAGATTTTTTTTTGATGTATGGGTTCATATTTTACTGGACCTATTTCATGTTCTTAATTCACTTTCTAATGAACTCAATAACTTTATAAACTCTACCACATAAGGAAGAGCATATAATAATAAGATACATTAACTGGAGAATATTTTCTGTAAATATTGTATCATATTTCCTATTTACTGTTTCTCTATAAAGGCCCGACATATTCAGAGTAAATCTAACACAAAACAATACTTAGATAAAATGTATTTAAAACATTAAGAAATAGATGAACTTGTAATAATGGAATTATATTGAACTTGTGAAAATAAAAGCGAATACAATACTTTTGGACAAAACCTGATACGTTAGCTCTGATGTATTTGGCCAAGAATAATACACAGGGACTCAACACCCAATTCCCTATTTACTTTCCAACCAGGGTTACACTTCAATTGCATTGCCTTCTCAGTGGTTGCTGGTGGCTTTTATAGTTCCTGGTGAATCCAGAGTCCTGAATGACTTTCAGTGATGCATCAGAAGCTTGAAGAAGTGGATGCAATAGCAGTGTGTGCTTCATCAATAGCAGCATCCCCTTAAATGCTGTTTATGGGAGAGTTTGTGCCAACCAGCAATGCAGTACCAGAGGAGCTTGATATGAGAATGGAGAGAAGAAGGGCAATGTATTCTTCTCCACACAGAAGTTTATTGTAGGTTTGATCTATGATTGGACACTGTAGTTCACGTACACTGTCTGTCTACAGTTAGTATTACTGTGCACAAAATTAGCCTGGAAAGCCGACGAGTCTAAACTAAGATATAAGACATTTCTCCATTTACATTGTAAATCATTTAATTTATAACATGAATTAAAATCACATTAAATGAACTTTAAGGTTCTTGTACACAATAGTTTGATTTAATGTTGCATATTAGAGGCTAAATAGAAATTAAAATGCAGCATAACATTTGCATAGTAATAAAACTTTGCTGATTCTTTTTGTACATTTGCCAAACATCCACATAACTAACCCAATTTTAAAATTCATTCATTCATTTAGTCATTCTGCTCTTCAACAAACTAAATACACTGCTGAATGTAGTAAGCACTTGTAAGATTTCTTTGACAGATCAGAATATTGTTTTCTGGGGCCAATTCAAGGTTCATTAACAGAACACTGTTAATGACCCTTGGTCAAATAAGCCCTATTCTTCTATTGATACACTGGGTGTTGGATACATGTTCTGAATTGCTTTTTTTTTTGAGACTGAGTCTCGCTCTGTCGCCAGGCTGGAGTGCAGTAGTGCAATCTCGGCTCACTGCAACCTTCGCCTCCAAGCTTCAAGCAATTCTCCTGCCTCAGCCTCCTGAGTAGTCGGGATTATAGGCATGCACCACTACACCAGGTTAATTTTTGTTGTATTTTCAGTAGAGATGGGTTTTCACCATGTTGGCCAAGCTGGTCTTGATCTCCTGACCTCTTAATCTGCCTGCCTTGGCCTCCCAAAGTGCTGGGATTACACGTGTGGGCCACCACACCCAGCCCATGTTCTGAATTTCTGCAGCAAGTGATTCTTGAACTATTTATTAAATATTTACCATAATTTCTCTTATATTGGTTTATGTTTCAACATATAGAAATTTTCTCTTGTATTTGTATGTTTAAACATATACCTATATGTTTATATGTTAAAACACACACACACAATGTGTGTGTGTATATATATATACACGTGTGTGTGTATATATATATACACGTGTGTGTGTATATATATACACACATATATATAGAGAGAGAGAGAGAGAGAAAGAGAGCTACTAAATCAATCACAAACTGTTTAAATCCAGGTGGCTCATACAGTACTAGGGTTCTGAGTCCCTATGCATTATTCTTGACTTTTTGTTGTTGTTCCTGCATGGCACTTGGGGACAGGACTTGTACCAGAAAATTTCACAATGTTTCATTGTCATGGATATTCATTATGATTATATCTTATTTTTATTCTTTTACAAAGGAGACAGAGTGTATCACTATATGCTCTGAAAAAGTATTTTCTACTTATAATTAGAGATGTTAAATCATTAGTCTCAGGTCACTCTTCTTGTATTCTTATATTTTCTGATCACCTACAATTTGTCAGACACAGCTTTAGGTGCTAAGAAGATAATAGTAAGCCACACTGACAAGCTCCTTTCCTGATGAAACGCATATTTTAATGTAAAAATGCATGTAACTAAAACAATTCCAGCATTTGATACATTTTAAGAAGGGTAAAAATGTGATGCTGGGGATTTTGAGAAAGCACAATAGAGGGAAGGGCCCACATTTGATGGTAAAATTAGGAATAATCTCTGCAGTAAGTTGATTTTTAAGTGGAGGCTTGAAAGATAAAGAAAATGGAGCTAACCACTTGGGCTGAAGAACATTTGAGACATAGGAACAGCAAAGGCTCTGGGTGAGGAAAACGCTTGGGGAATTTTAGAAAGTATTTGAAGGTCCCTGTCGTTGGAACAAAGCCAAGGAGACTGTTCAAGATAAGATTAGAAAGATAGAAAAAGACAAACCACATGAACTGAGAAGAAAGTCCTAGAAAGATGCTGAACAAAGAATCAGTATCAAAAAATCAAATTTTCTTTAGTAAGTCAGCCAAAACAAACTTGAAAACCATGACAGAAAAGTAGATCCAATGGCCCAGTGCGGTGGCTCATGCCTGTAATTTCAGCACTTTGAGAGGCCCAGGCAGGCGGATCACTTGATCCACACACAAGAGTTGGTTCAAGACCAGACCAGCCTGGCCAATATGGTGAAACTCCGTCTCCACTAAAAATACAAAATAAATAAATAAATAAAAGTAGCTGGGCATGGTGGTGGGTGCCTGTAGTCCCAGCTACTCAGGAGGCCAAGGCAGGAGAATCACTCGATCCCAGGAGATCATGCCACTGCACCCCAGCCTGGCCGACAGAGTGAGACTCCATCTCAAAAAAAAAAAAAAAAAAAGAAAGAAAGAAAGAAAAAGAAAAAGAAAAAGAAAAGTAGATCAATTCACAAGAGTGAGCAAACCTTTATAATATCTGAGAATGAATCTAATAAGGGCATTAAAAATGAGCAAAACAATAATGAAAGATATAAAAGAATGCCTGAATAAATGGAAATATCATCTGTACTCATACATGGGTAAGAATCAATATTATTGTAACTCTTAATTACCCCTCCTCCCCTAAATCTATAGTTTAAAATACAATTTGCATTTAGTGGTCTACAAAGTGATGTACTCTTTTAGAAACAGCAGGTCTGATCATCTGGAAAATACATGGTGATCTTGAGTGTCATTTATATCAAACTTACTTTTCAGCATAGCCCAGTTCCAACTGAGGTTTTATTTTACAGAATTAGACCCAATTCTGGATGCATGTAAAATTCAAGTTTGAGTGCACAATTATGTAAACTGTACCTGCCTTGATCATTTTGACCTCATTCAATAAAATGAAAAAAGCAGGAGGAAACAAAAGTGATGTAAAAATGCTAAGGATCTTTTGGAAGGTTCATGTACACTGTGCTTAGAATCCTTAGCAGATGTAACTAAAACTGAACAGAAGTTCTGACAGTGACAAACTTTCGATGTTGGCCTGGGATTTGTACCTGCCACTAACAACTTCTGTTCAGCAACATCTGTTAGATTAAATAACAGGTAAATGATACAATGAAATGAGGCACAGAGCATACGATATCAACCATTGGGAATGCTGGGTTTGTCTTCTAACTTTGCTTAAACTGTTGTGAGATCTTAGACAGTTCATGTAACACAGAATTTCTTCATCTGTAAAACTTAGAAACTAGATTAGAGAGTCTCCAGGATCCAAAGCCTGACCGAACAGAGCTGGCTGTCTGCAGCAGAAAGAATATCAGGTCATGGCTGAAGGTCTGTCTGAAATGCATGGAGACGTGGGGGAGTTAGTTAGGAGTAGGGATGGAATTGAATAGTTGTCTTTGCCAAAATCAGGAAAATTGGGTTCAAGAATGCATATATCATCTTAACTAAACAATGTCTATGACTGTTCCACTTCCCTTTACACAGAGAAAACCCACGATGAGCATCTACTAATTTTAAAATATTTTCTTAATGTTCATTTCTATTTCATTCAAACCATTCAGCATACTGAAATTAATCAGTCAAGTTATTGAACACATGACGTAGTGGGGCAAAGGGAGAATGAGTGGAAGAAGTCCCTTGAGCACAATCGGAAACAATCACCTGCAGCCATCAGTTTCTGGGAAATGACAGTAGCAGTCAGAATAGTTTGGCATGCAGTAATTAGAGATGGAGAGGCATAATTTCAACTAACATGTTCTATTATTAGTGTATTTCAGCAGCAGAGCTGCTAAGAGAACAAAGGCAAGAGTCTGTCTGCTTACACCGAATTACTTGAGGCAGCAGGACCTGCTTATACTCTGCTTTAAGCCAGTGTTCACACCACATGCACAGCACAAAACTGCTGTCACCAAGGTGACAGCCACCCCCACAGTGGCTACGTGCAGGGATAAACAATAGAATGAAGGCAACAAGACAGCTGAAAACAGCAATTATCTACAGCATTGACCGTGACCCCTTAAGCCTCCCTAGCCAATACCACCACACCCCCTACCTGTCTACCACAGCACAGAAAGGAGAAAAGATGTATAATAAAAAGGTGATTAAAAAATAATTATAGAGGAGAAAAACAAAAAAGAAAAGGAATAGCATTTCTGAGCAATCGTTATATTTAAAATTTAAACATTGATTATCCTGTTTCATCCATATAAAGAAATGAACTGATTTTCAGAGATGTTCTTTGCTCAGAGTTACAATGAATATAAAAATATGTTTGATGTAAAGCCCAGTGAACATTCTGCTATACTATTCAGCCAATAAAGGTAGAAGAGCAAAGGGAAAGAGGATGAGAACAATGTCCCAAATAATGAAATGCTGCTTCATTTCTCTTTCATACTATCTCATAAGTATCAACACTTAGAGGAGAATGAACTCCAGGGCCCAGAGCTACCCACCCCTCCATTTACAGGCATTACTATGTATTATCAAAACAGAAAAATCAACAAATATGAGATATTTTGTCTTCATTATTATTAGAGCACCTAGGGAAAAAAATTAGAATTGAGAGTGACTTATTTGCATAGAATGGAGAGGAAACTTGGGAGAAAGAATTTAATTCTTAAAGGTACCTCTAGAAAATTCACTTATGTAGAGCATTTCTTGCTCCAAGACAAAATCACATGTATGAAGTATTATTGTATATAATGTTCAGTATCAAATGGTTATTATGTGCCGTGATTTCTCTAAATATGTTACAAGATTATATTTACATTTTCTTTGGCCGATTAAAATTCTGAACTTTAATTTTATTTTAGTTGCTAGTAACATCTATACGATTTGGACACCAAAAACAAAGGGCTACTTATTAATTCAATGAGTCTCTGAGCAACATTTTTGCCCATAACAATCTCAGGCAACGCTCCAGTCACAACTTACGCCTGTCATTTTCTGTAATTAAAAGTACACAGTCATATTTATGCATTCTGCCTCCTAGCAGCTGCAGTTAGATTAACTGTGAACAAAGAAAACATTTTGACACAGTTAATTATACGGCTGTTCTCCTTTGCTAGCAAATACCAGCTACCTCCTCAAACGAATAGATACTTTTTTGTTATTTTTCTTTTATACAATAATAGAAATAGGCATAAAAACTTTAGTTTATACTTACAAAGAGGTTTAACCCTATCAATTTAGTTCAATAAACATTAAAACTGTCTGGAAACTTAATGAGGACATAGGAATATCACATAAAAATGGTTTAATCAAAGTGCTCTATTTTGGGGAGCAAAATTTCAAGCATTTCCTTTTCATTTCAGATGAGGAGAAAGATAGAAATAGAATTTAGTTTCACCTTTGCAACAGATTAGACATTAAAGTTAATCTCCACATGTCTCATCTTGTATGGGAAGGCAACACTGCTTTTCAGGAAAGGCCTCACCAAGCATTACATTTACATGCTGGAAGGGTTTTCTTCATATTGGGAACTAAAATTGCCCAGCAAAACTGGGTTTTCAGTGCCGAGAGGGAAAATTCGCAGCCAAGGCACTTGACTAAGGCCATGAAATGAACATGGCAATCAGTGGAAGAAGGCGCCCATACTCTAGTTTATTACATGAAATCCCAAACAAACCTGGGACTAAGGAAGGAAAGGTCATTTCTGATGATTATTTTCAGTCCTTTGTAGGGGAAGATTTTGGGGAGTGAAGGAGCAATAACTGAGGAACAGATGTTCAACCCAACCTTTAAAAGGCCCATCTCAGGTAAGAGCATTGCGAAGACATACGGAAATGCCACCAATGTGAGCCATAGTTGTCTTACTTTGTAAATTCATTTCAATCGGTGTGATTCTGTCTTCCTTTCTCTCTCTCTTCATTCTCCCTCTCCCAAATTCCTTTACTACTCAAAATTTCAAAAATAATAGAACAAAGAAGATAGGTATAGACCAGGGGAAAATGTATTGGTGGGAAATGTAGAAGGGTGATTGTAACTAAACGCACAGAGGATTTGGGTCTTTAGAGACCTTTTATAAAATTTGGTAAAAATAAACAACAATGCACTGACCTTTACTTAGTGGTTATTAGAATGAGCTTCGGAATCAAACTCATTTGCTTGGTTATTTCATATCCCTAAGCCTTGTTTTTGCCATTTGTAAAATGGGGTTGTCTTTGTCTCACAAGGCTGTTGTGAGTATTCAGAAAGACAATGTATATAAGGTGCTTATTACACCATATAAAAAACTTTTTTTATATGGTTCCTTTTATTATATGCAGTAAGAAACAAATGCACACCGTGAAGTAGAAGAAAAATAAGCAGTCAAATAAATGCTTAGTGATTCTCTTAGATGAGTGAAGCTAGTTAAATCTTAACATTTTTTAAATGTATGATGGAAAAGAGGTCTTTGAAAAGTTCATGGAAAATGCATTTACGAAAAAACTATAGATGGATTTCAAAAAATTTTTGCAACAAAATAAACTCTTACTAACTTGTTATAATGTGTATAAATACAATCTAGTTTGAAGCCGGGAGAAAGACAAGGCATCCGTTTGAAAAGACACCCTGTGAAAACAACATTAATTCTGTTAAAATTAAGGCAAGAACAAACATCACATTTATGGTGAAGCTTGAGTGGAAGAATGGTGAAATCATTGATGTTTTATAAGAAGTTTGTGGGGACAATGCCACACAAAGAAATCAGTTTACAAATGGATGTCTCATTTTAAGAAGGAATGAAACAGGCTGGGCGCAGTGTTTCACGCCTGTAATTCCAGCACTTTGGGAGGCTGAGGCAGGCGGATCACGAGTTTAGGACATGGAGACCATCCTGGCTAACACGATGAAACCCTGCCTCTACTAAAAAAAAAAAAAAAAAAAAAAAAAAAAAAAAAAAAATTAGCCACACGAGGTGGTGGACACCTGTAGTCCCAGCTACTCGGGAGGCTGAGGCAGGAGAATGGCGTGAACCCGGGAGGCGGAGCTTGCAGTGAGCCGAGATCGCGCCACTGCACTCCAGTCTGGGGGACAAAAAAAAAAAAAGAAGGAATGAAACAATGTTGAAGATGCAGCCCACAGTGGCAGACCATCTACATCAATTCGTGTGGAAAAATGTAATCTTGTTAGTGCCCTACTTGTTTGTTTTGTTTTATTTTTTAAATTCATTGCCCTGTTTGAGGAGGACCAGCAGTTAATGGCACAAACAATGGCCAACACCATAGACATCTTAGTTTGTTCAGCTTACACAGCTCTGATTGAAAAAAAAATGAGCAAAGTTTTCACTTGATGGGTGCCAAAACCAATGTGCCCAGATCAGCTGCAGACAAGAGCAGAGCTTTTATGGAAACGAGTGGTATGAAGACTTTGAAGCATTCATTTGAAGAACTGTAACTGGAGGTGAAACATGGCTTTACTAGTATGATCCTGAAAACAAAGCAGAATCAAAGTAATGGCTCCAAGAGGTGGAAATGGTACAATCAAAGCAAAAGTGGACTAGTCAAAGGCAATGGTCATGGCAACAGTTTTTTGGAATGCTTAGACCTTTTTGCTTGTTGACATACCGGATGGCCAAAGAACAATAGCATCTGCCTATTATGAGTGTTCTGAGAGTTAACCAAAGCCTTTGAGGAAAAATGCCCAGGAAAGCTTCATCATGACAATGCTTCTCCACCACAACAATGCTTCTGCTCATGCTTCTCATCAAACGAGGGCAATATTGTGAGAATATTGATGGGAATTCATTGGACATCCAACTTATAGTCCTGACTTGGCTCATTCTGACTTCTTTTTGTTTCTTAATGTTAAAAAAGAAAGTCTGTAAAGAGGACCTATCTTTCCTCACTTAATAATGTAAAAAAGACTGCGACAACATGGTTAAATTCTTAGGAGCCTCAATTCTTTAGGGATGGACTAAATGGCTGGTATCATAACTTATAATAAGTGTCTTGAACTTGATGACATGTTGAAAAACAAGTTCATCTTTTTAGTTTTTATCTTTTAATTCCATTTGTCCTTGAACTTTTTGAAGTCCTCTTATGTGTGTGTGATGGGTAGGGTGCGGTAGATGAGTGGGTAGGTGGGTGTATGTGTTTTCATGTGTGGTAAGGGGGACTTCTATGTCTAATGGATATTGTAGCCTGCACATAAATAGGAGTAATAAGGTGAATGTCTGGAAAATCAGTTATTATATGTGAGGCAACACTCACTGATAATGATGCAACAAATCAGTCCATGCTGAAGGCAAACAGTTTCTTCAACAACTAAATTAAATTCCTCAGGCAGTAGATAACTTATTCCTAAGACATATTTTCTGGATGATTAATGAGAATCTACAGCATGATATATTGACATATAAGACATATATTTTCTGGGTAACTGATGGGAATCTACTGCACAATAAACTATTAAGGTTTTGCATAGATTCATTGCTATGCCAAATAGACATAACTAAGGCTGCTTATATAAGCTATTCTTCCAATTCATGTGTATCAAGGCTGAATCACATTCTCCTAATTTTAGGATTAGGCCCACACATCCTAAAATGTGAAATCCAAATTTCACAATGGCAGAAGACCCATTTCCCTAGATCCTTCCCATTTCTTGAAGTCTCTTCCTTTGCACCTTCATTCTTGGTGTTCACTTATTTGAAAATAGTGGCTTCCTGGCTACCAATCATGAACAGTTCCTGACTTTCTCTAAAAATGTCAATCAAATAATTTGGGGAGAACCGATGTAATGATGGCTGGTCAAGTGGAATGCACCTTGTAGCACAGTCTACCTGTCACTGGATCCATTACCAGAGCTACATGCTGGGCTCAGACTCCATCAGGGCACCACATTGGGCAACAGCCAAGAGTCCAGATAATGAGGTGCTTCCTCCAAGTGCATCCACAAAGAGGGTCCTCCACTGGCTTCCTGTTTCCCAACAGAGCGGAGACATGGAGACATTGTGTGCTCTGCATTCTCTGGTATAATCTTCCTGTTTATCTTCTTAGTGGGCAGAGCATCCACAGTCATTGCAAATCACATGTTTTTTCCTGAGGTTGTTTATTTAGGAAAGTTTCAGTATATACAAAGATGGTGAAATCTGAGTGTTTGAACACAATAGGAAAATATATTTTGGCAGAGAAAATCTCTAGAGTGAATGAAGGAGCAATGTTTTTTGTTAAATACCTATAGGTTACAAGTTATTAGAGATTCAGCTCCAACCAGTTTAAGAATAAAGGGATTAATTTTTTTGCTCATAGTGGGAAAATTCAGTCAGGCATGGCTAGATCCGGGGATTTAAATATTATAAAAATGTTTTCTCCTCTTCCTTCTTTACTTTCCTCCCTGTTGGCTTCATTACCTGCTGTTTTTCTCCAAGTGGTACAAAACTGGTCCCTGAAAGCTAAAAGACTTTGTGTCCTTTAAGCTCCTGACCTCAGAGGAGAGCCTGTTTCCCTGTTCCATATAATCTTTGAAATATCATATGCTGGTTGTCTCTCCTTGGTTAATAGGCTTTTTGTTTCCAAGAGGACTGGATACACTGATTGCCTAGCCTGACATGTACACTTACAAGGAGGCAGGAGTCTTCCTGACAGCCCTACTAAAATCACTTGGACTAGAGAAAGGGCAATTCCCATAAGAAGAATAAAAGTACATATTAATGACAGGTTTCAAATATTCTCTGGAATATGTCATCTGCAAATTAAATATTGGACTTGATAATTTTACGTGTGTAAAAGTTGTTTCATGGCATCTTTTGCTTTTATTTCAAGGATGACTGTGAAACCAAGCTGTTAGTCAGCATCCTGTGAGTGGCAGCACGCTTACATAAAACTATTTTGTCAAGTTTTTGAATCCAAAAACTTGTATGGTCTCTGTTTCTCCAAGTCCCCCACACAGTTCATTCTATGCAAGAAACCCATTGCTGCCAGTAGTTTCTCAAGTTTCCGTTTTGTTTTTCAAGGCCAAGATAAAGAGGGGAGAAAAAAAAAGAAAATAAATCAAGAACTCTTCTTCTAAATGCACATGTGCTAAGAGATCCAGTTCTGAAGTTGTCATAGTGAGCAAAAGAATGCCAAGCCTTGCAGCTCAGTGGGCCAAATTCTGTTCTCAGCCACATGTCCGCAGCTTCCATTGATATCAATGGGAGTTGTGTGTATATGTGAACTGAGGACAGAAGTTGGCTGTGTATAAATAGCTCTGCAATGGTGAAAATCTCTTCTTGTGCGTCTGGTACAACAGAGGTAGTCTTTTGCAGTTAGTGGCTGCTTCCCTCTCTAGTAAAGTAACCAGGCAGTTTCAAGAATTCCTATATCAGAATATTTGATAGCAATTATTTTGTCTAAAAGATTTCGGTCAGGAGTACAGGGAGCAGTATTTGCCCTAAACTTCTCTCATTTTCCAGTAGCAAATTCAAGACAAATTTAACAATCAGTTGCAACACCAGCCTTCACTGTTCCTTGGCTGAGCTGTCAATCTGCTAATTGACTGATTGATATGCAGCTAATTGGGGGGTAGGGTGGGAAGTCAGTATGCTCATTAAGAGATTAAAAACAGTGTCTAAAACAAAGTATTTACGTTCAGACTGGCTGTTGATGCAGCAGAGCTGTATGACATAGTAGGTCTTCCACGGGAACAAGGTTCTGACCTCACCAAGCAGGACACAGGCAAAGCCCTTGGCACTCTCAGTTTGCCATTTTGCCAGCACCCCCAGTCTGGTAGTCAGCGTTGGTGTTAGGCTGAGCCATCTTCTCAGGGAGTCTCAGATGAAAGTTTCTTTCAGAGCACAGATAAGGATAGATTCTTTCACTATTCATTAAAAACAGGAGATTTCTCCAACATTTTTACATGAAGCGTTCCAGACTATGAAAGTTACCTACAGGTAGATGGTTTTCAAATCTTTCTGTTCAGTCCATGTCCCAGTTCCAAATTCCAGACTGGCTTCTGGGCATCTCTACCTGGCTACCCAATACACACCTTAAATTCACCCAGAGCTTAACGTTTATTCCTGACTCAGAAGATGTCTTCTACTTTGGTTCCTATCTTAGCTGCAACTCCTTTCCCGTATAACTCAAATCCAAAAACTGTCAGTAGGCCCCAATTCCTCTCTTTTCCTTGTCCTATGTGTAATCAACAATAAGCTTAGCTAATTTTACCTATTAAGTCTCTCTCTTTCCATCTTCTTATATTGATTCTGTATTCCTGCCATGGTAGAGTGAATTAAAGCACAGGCTTTAATGTGATTAACAACTGGGTTTGAATCCTACTTTTATTAGCTTTTTGTGGGGGTATTTCTTTTTTAAGGTCACATATGTCTAAACTTTGGTTTCTTAATCTGTGAGATAGAAACGACATCCGCTTTGCAGAGTTAACTAATAGAGACTAAATGGAATTATATATGTAAAGTGTTGTTACAGTTGCTGACACATAGCCAAGTTCCAATAAATGGTGGCTATTATGAAACAGAGACCTCATCCTTTCTTACTTAGCCTATGGTAGCAGCCTCTGTATACACTGTTGCCCCTCTTCCATTCTCCACATATTGCAGCTGGAGCAAACTTTCTAGATGCAAATTATTCCACATTATACATCCAAATATATTTTGTGTGACAAACAAGTCCTCATGTCACTCATTCATCGATCACTCATCCATCTCCAGTTACACTCCTTCTTAGCTTAACATTGTGCTAAATCATATCCCCCATCCATCCAATTGGGAAACTAGTATTTATTACTTGAAGACCCATCTTAAAATGGTTTGTTCTCTGAAATGTTCCCTGATCCCACTCCAAATAGATTTGACACCTTCCTTAATTCTATCACTATTTCTTGAAGTATAAAACTTATATACATCTACTATAAGTTTTGTTATACTGTATTAGTATTACTTGTTCCATAATATGTTTTGCAGGCCAGATTATTCGATGGTCTTTAAAAATGCCATAAAAAAGAGATAGTAATTAAGAGTATCTGTTGTTCTCTCCCAAGCATTTAGGCCAGTGCTGCATTAGTTTTCTATTGCTGCCCAACAAATTTATATAAATATAATGACTTAAAACAGATGTATTATCCTATAGTTCTACAGGTCAGAAGTCTGGCATGGGTCTCACTGGGCTAAAATCAAGGTATCAGAAGAAGAGTTGTGTTCCTTTCTAGGGGCTCTATAATTTTTTTTTTAACTCATTCACTGTTGTTTGCAGAATTTAGTTTCTTATAAGGATTGAGGTCACCATTTCCTTGAGGACTATTCCCAGATTCTAGAGACTGCCTGCATACCTTGGCTTATAACCTTCCTCCTGCATCTTCAAAGTCAGCAATGGCAGGTGGAGTCTCTCTGTGGCCATTTCCCTGACCTAGTCTTTTACCTTCCTCTTCTAGTTTTAAGGACTTATGTGATTGGAGAGCCCAGCTAGAAATTCCAGATAATCTTGCTGTTGTAAGGTCCTTAATCTTGTTTGTTTTGTTTTTTTTTTCATTATACTTTAAGTTCTAGGGTACATGTGCACAACATGCAGGTTTGTTGCATATGTATACATGTGCCATGTTGGTGTGCTGCACCCGTTAACTCGTCATTTATATTAGGTATATCTCCTAATGCTATTTCTCCCTCCTCCCCCCACCCCATGACAGGCCCCTGTGTGTGATGTTCCCCACCCTGTGTCCAAGCGTTCTCATTGTTCAATTTCCACCTATGAGTGAGAACATGTGGTGTTTGGTTTTCTGTCCTTGTGATAGTTTGCTCAGAATGATTGTTTCTAGCTTCATCCACATCCCTACAAAGGACATGAACTAACCATTTTTTATGGCTGCATAGTATTCCATGGTGTATATGTGCCATATTTTCTTAATCCAGTCTATTATTGATGGACATTTGGGTTAGTTCCAAGTCTTTGCTATTGTGAATAGTGCTGCAATAAACATACGTGTGCATGTGTCTTTACAGCAGCATGATTTATAATCCTTTGGGTATATACCCAGTAATGGGGTGGCTGGGTCAAATGGTATTTCTAGTTTTAGATCCTTGAGGAATTGCCACACTGTCTTCCACAATGGTTGAACTAGTTTACAGTCCCACCAACAGTGTAAAAGCGTTCCTATTTCTCCACATCCTCTCCAGCACCTGTTGTTTCCTGACTTTTTAGTGATCGCCATTTTAACTGGTGTGAGATGATACCTCATTGTGGTTTTGATTTGCATTTCTCTGATGACCAGTGATGATGAGCATTTTTTCATGTGTCTGTTGGCTGCATAAATGTCTTCTTTTGAGAAGTGTCTGCTCATATTTTTGATGGATGTTGTTTGATTTTTTCTTGTAAATTTGTTTAAAACCTTTGTAGATTCTGAATAGTAGCCCTTTGTCAGATGGATAGATTGTAAAAATTTTCTCCCATTCTGTAGGTTGCCTGCTCACTCTGGTGGTAGTTTCTTTTGCTGTGCAGAAGCTCTAAGCTCTTTAGTTTAATTAGATACCATTTGTCAATTTTGGTTTTTGTTGCCATTGCTTTTGGTGTTTTAGTCGTGAAGTCCTTGTCCATGCCTATGACCTGAATGGTATTGCCTAGGTTTTATTCTAGGGATCTTATGGTTTTAGGTCTAACATTTAAGTCTTTAATCCATCTTGAATTAATTTTTGTATAAGGTGTAAGGAAGAGATCCAGTTTCAGCTTTCTACATATGGCTAGCCGGTTTTCCCAGCACCATTTATTAAATAGGGAATCCTTTCCCCATTTCTTGTTTTTGTCAGGTTTGTCAAAGATCAGGTGGTTGTAGATGTGTGGGATTATTTCTGGGGTCCTTAATCTTAATCCAATCAGCAAAATCTCTTTTGTCATGTAAGAAAACACATTTACAGCTTCCACAGTTAGGGTTAGGGTTAGGGTATGGACATCTTTTGGGGTGCATTGTTTTTTCCTATCAACACAGCCTAGCACATTTTAGATGATCTTTAAACAATGCTTGTTGAAAAAAATAAATGTATGTAGAGGATATTAAGTATGTCTTTTAAGTATATTAGACCATTTTTAGGGTCACAGGTAAGTTGTATAATTTGGTATTCTTATCTGATTTATTTGTCATAACTTTTCACAAGTGTTATTTTTTCTAGATCTCTGCCATGCATGGGACCATGCAAATACATTATAACTAAATAGACCAGATGAATTTTCTATGACCTCCAATTTATCATATATTATCAATATTAGTAAAGGCTACAGAAAACTACCAAGAGTCTCTGGCCCAGCCCTTTTTTGTTAATACTTGCAGAAAAATTTATCTTCTGTATACTAATGCAAGCTCATACATTCATTCTAAAAGTATCTGAGTGTCTGTATGTGCCAAGCTTTGTGAAACGTGGTAGGTAAAGAGTGGTGAATTAAACATGGTCCTTCCCTTAGAAGGCTTACAGAGTAACAGACAGGTAACTAAACATTAATTACATCTGTAAGACGAGCAGGTGGGGAAAGAGTATATTTGGGGGTAAAATGATAATAGTGAATATATGACAGTCTCTTTCTTTAAGGAGATTATATTGTTGCCTAGTTGGGAATACAAATATACAGGGAAATCTTGTCATAGCAGTATAATTTAATCAATAATAGACATATTCAAGTTATAGTGATGTATTAAGAAGGAAAAGAGTCAACTACACTTGAATGAGGCTGGGATGGTTTCAAAGAATAGAAAATTGTTTTCAGTTGCGTCTTGATAAATAAACAGGACTTTTCCAGATAGCCAATTGAGGATGGAGTGGGGAAGGTTTCTCGGGAGGAGGAAAAAACTGAAGTCCTTCTCCCAGTTTTAAAGGAGAGGAGGTCAGGAATGCATTTGTGAATAGAGTGTCATCTTAGCTGAGACCTGGAGGATGAGGAGCCACTTGTTGGGTTAAGGGGAGAGTGTAGAGTTAGGAATTTTCCAGGCAGAGAGAATGGTATATGCAAAGGATTAGAGGAAGGTGAGAATGAGTATCAAGTTTGAAGAATGGAGAAAAATTCAGAATGATTACAGCATAAAAAAGTGAGGAATTGACAAGAGATGATACTAACAAAGTGATAATAAATCAGATCATGAAAGACTTTAAACCCTTGAAGAAGTGTGGACATTATCTGAAGAACCATAGAAAACTATTTGTATGTTTTAAGCAGGAAAGTCAGATGACAGATTTTCATCTTGCTCTATTCCATTATCCTTTAACTAACTGAATTAGCTGTTGGTCTCCCTATCCTCATGACAGAACTAATCTTATTCTTTCCATATCAAGAAATTCCTCTGTCATTAATCATCACAATTTCCCTTTTTATCTACACTAAATAGACCATTCAGTATTTTTGAGAAACACTGGGCTAATCTTCTAGTCGACAAAGTCACACCCAAGGAAAGCACCAAACTTCTCTGAGGTCAGTATTATGTTGGATTGTGCAGAGACTGTTCCATAAAGATCTTTATGTGCCTGGCAAGCTGCAGACAACTTCCTGCAGCTCTGCATCTGGGAGAACAGGAAATGGAAGCTGATATCCATGTATAAAGATGATGCGGGTATACTGTCATCTGACCCAACCTGGGATGCAATGGGAGAAATAAAATAACATATAAAGTAGCGTTTTGAAAACTTAAGTAAAAAGAGTTGAAATAAAGTTCCTGGAGGCAAACGTCTCTATGACATGGTTTGTTCTTATAGTGATAGTACATTTATGGTAGTCAGTTACTGCTAAATGAAAAAAAAAATTTAGCAGAGAGTTGGATTTGATATGCAAAACATGAGGGTGAAGATATAAGCAGTTTATATGTTTGTCAGAGAATACAGACACAGTAAAGTCTAAAAGTCAAGAAAGAGAGAAGAAAAAGTAACTTGGAAGCTAAAATTCACTGTATTTAAAGAAAGATGATCAAGGCACCAGAGAAATAAGACCTATCATATTCATCAAAGTTTCTGATTTGGACTCTCTTCTTGAGCACTAAATGACTGGAAGAATTTATAAAACTTATGAGAGAGGCTTAGAGGGGAAAAGTAGGGGAGGGAATGGGGGAAGATATTGAGGTCGGATTTGATCTGTAAGCTAGGGGGAAAAAAGATACTTTTTCAGGTCTTTTTCCTTCACAGTTTGTTCTTTAGTGCCTCCCTGACATTTGTAAAGGCAAAAGGAAGAAGGAAGGGTCTTGAGAATCTCTTCCCAGGCAGTATCTTTTTTTATTATTATTATACTTTAAGTTTTGGGATACATGTGCAGAACGTGCAGGTGTGTTACATAGGTATAAACGTGCCTTGTTGGTTTGCTGCATCATTAACCCATCATCTACATTAGGTATTTCTCCTAATGCTAAACCCCCACTCCCCGACAGGCCCTGGTGTGTGATGCTCCTCTCCTTGTGTCCATGTGTTCTCATTGTTCAACTCCTATTTATGAGTGAGAACAAATGGTGTTTGGTTTTCTGATCTTTTGTTAGTTTGCTGAGAATGATGGTTTCCAGCTTCATCCATGTCCGTGCAAAGGACATGAACTTATCCTTTTTTATGGCTGCATAGTATGCCATGGTGTATATGTGCCACATTTCTTTATCCAGTCTATCATTGATGGGCATTTGGTTGGTTCCAAGTCTTTGCTATGGTGAGCAGTGCCACAACAAACACATATTTGCATGTGTCTTTTAAATATGTAATTATACTATAAAATAATTGACACAGACAATTCAGTTTTGTATTGTACAGTATCAACTCTCTGCATGCTAGGTTCAGGAAGACATGAACAACAGCTCAAAACTCTAGTTGCTTTCTGACGCTTTAAAGTATACATTCCAGTGATTTATGTATGTGGAAAAGGAGAGGAAAAAAGAATGAAATCTCTCTGTAAAGTGTAAGTTGTAAAAGAATAAGCCAGGGAGTAGTAAGGGAAACGGAGAATAAGAAAAGAGATTGTAGAAAGATAGAATGATAGGAGCTCGGTGGTGTATTCAGCTGGAATCACTTAATTCCTCTGAGCCATAGAATAATTTGGCACCCAGTGGAAATCATATCCCATTTCAACCTTGGGAAATGAAGTGGGCGACGATGAGCTGGTTCTTAAGACATGAACTGTGAAGTTTTTCCTAAGCAGGAACATTGTATTAAAGCATTTCGGGATTTATCATGGAGGGATGGTGCCACGGAAGTGTGAGGTTGGTATGCGAGGCCATCTGGTGAGATGCAACTTGTCAATCTCCCAGATGGTTTGTGAAAAGAGAGAGACGATATTGAATTGAGATCAGCATATGAAAACAGCTATGAAATCACAAACTTACCCTTTTTTCCATATACTATTTTGAAAACTTCATTAAGTAAATTTTATATGAGTTTTATATAATCTGAGAGAACATATATAAAAGTTTTAACTTTCAGTGTGGAGCATTATCAATAATGTATACCACATCTGCTTTCATCACTTTAATAGAGGTAATGTTAGTCTTCAGTGGCTGAGTTAGGAGGAAGATAGAGAGGTATTCTTTTCATTGACTTATTTGCATTTATCTGAGTTTTATGAGATTTCTGTATGGGGAGGTCTAGTAGAATTTGGCTATCCAGAATTATTTATTTGCAAAAGAGTGCTCTGAAAAGTCGTGACCATCTTTGTGAGAGGCATTTCACACTTAAAAAATGTATTTTAGAACCATTTGGATGACACCTACTATTAATTCTACGAATCAATGTGATCACAGTGTGGCATATTTCCAATGTTTCCATAATCCTGGGGCTTCAAAATTAACAATGTTCAAGTGTGAGAATTGTGAACTGGTGCATAGTTCTCATTATTATTTCTTGTGTTCTTCAAGTCACAAAGCCTGGTTTTTATATTTGCTTTCTTTTCAGTTAGAACCTGACAATGATTATATAGACTCACATTAAAACTCTCCTTCAACGTAGGATATGTTTCTATAAAGAATGCAACTTTTCTTAAAAAGGTTATTTATTTATGGCTGGATGCGGTGGCTCACGCCTGTAATCCCAGCACTTTGGGAGGCCGAGGCGGGCAGATCATGGGGTCAGGAGATTGAGACCAACTTGGCTCACACGGTGAAATCCCGTTTCTACTAAAAAATACTAAAACTTAGCCGGGCGTGGTGGCAGGTGCCTGTGGTCTGAGGCAGGAGAATGGCGTGAACCCGGGAGGCGGAGCTTGCAGTGAGCCAAGATCGCGCCACTGCACTCCAGCCTGGGCGACAGAGCGAGACTCCGTCCCCCCAAAAAAAAGAAAAGAAAAAAAAAAGAAAAAAAATTATTTATTTTTGAGACAGGGTCTTGCTCTGTCATCTTGTCTGGAGTGCACTGGCACAATCACGTTCACTGCAACCCCGACTTCCCCTGCTCAAGCGATTCTCCCATCTCAGCCTCTCAAGTAGCTGGAACTACAGGTGCGTGCCACCACGCCCAGGTAATTCTGAAATTTTTTGTAGAGATAGGGGTCTCGCCACATTGCCCTGATTATTCTGGAATTCCTGGACTTAAGTGATCCTCCCGCCTTGGCCTCCCAAAGTGCTGAGATTATAGACATGAACCACCGCGTCCAGCCTTTGCATTTTAATTTTAAATTCATATTAAATGGTTGCTTATTGAGGACATTTAACGTAAAATGCAAATATGTTTGAGATAATTAGGACTTTCAAAAATTTGTAATATCTCATCCATTGTGGAAATTAGAAATACATACACGGAGGACATGTATCAAACAAAAATAAACCCTTTACCTTGTATCCATTTTCACATTCAATTAAGATGTCAAAACTTTTACACACATAATAAATGTAACACAGGCTTTAAAAATTCGATTATATTTATGTTTTTCATCTTCCTGTATGCTATCCCGCATTTGATTATTTCACAGTCCACTAGTTTATTCAACTCCGCCAGAAGACGGACAAGGCAAATGAGAGGAAGATAAAATGAGATAAGTAATTTTTGCTATTCTTAATGTGATGGGGTCGGGAGTGGAGATCCCAGCTTGTGCCTAAATGGACTTCACACGCCTTCACACACAATTATGCTGGGACCCATACCTGAATAATTAGTGGCACTGAAATTCCAGAAACCTATTGGCCCACAGCTGACAAACTGCCAGGGGAAAACCAAACAAACAGAAAAACCAAGGCAACAGTTTGACATACTAAGAAAGGCTTAGTTTTCAAGGGATGGGAAGATTTTGGGTACATTAAGGAAGGTGCTGGGGTTGGCAGCACCTGGTCAAGCAGGGCAGATGTCTAACAGGAAACCTTCGAGGATGGAAGGACACAGAACTAGGGTTCCACAGCAAAGCCCCACTGGGCACTGAGCAACACCTGTGAGGGCTCTTCATAGGAAAAAGGCTGATACTGGGTGTGTACAGGTTGAGCCAACTGCACTGTAATTGGAGTTATTATTATAAATGTGTAACTATTTTCACCTACAGATAAGTGAAATCCAAGGAGACAGTGAATGATTAGCACAGTATTTGGCATACAATTGATGCTCTATAATTGTTCATAGAAAGAATAAATTATGCTCCAATATAACATATGAAAGATGATTGGTGATCATAGACATAAAACACTGTACAAACAATGCTGGATGGTATAGGTGTGAAATTAGATAAACAACAATTTTTAATGAGAATGATCTGGTCAGTATATAAAAGACAGGGCTAACATAAAAGTATTTGCCATTAGACAGAAATATTTTATGACTTTTATGTATTAAGTCATTCCAGACACATAATTAAGCTGTGACTTCAGGTGACAGAAAATGCACTTGGGTATGGCAAACTTTAGTTTATAGAAAGAAAAAGAAAGTACTACCATGTTAATTATAGGATTCCATGAAACACACTACACACATGCACAGATACACAAAAATGTGGAAAAGAAAACGGCTCAATTCCAGAGTCAATGAAACAGGCGATGCAGACATTTTTGATAAGATAATATGTATTTAAATTGTGCTTTACAGTTTACAAAGTGCTTTCACAGATTAGCTCATTTAGACCTCACAGTAATCCCGCGAGGTAGACGTGATTGTGATTCTCATTTTTACAGAGAGGTGAAGTGACTAATGATTGCAGGCAGGTAATCTTTGCTTTATGCTGCTTTGCTCTACTGACAATGCTATGACCTTTTTTTTTTTTTTTTTTTTTTTTTTAAATCAGGTACTTGGTTTTCTCTTACCTGAGGCACATACTATATTTTATTTAATAGCTGTTAGAAAAACCTCAGAAGATATGCACATTCAAGCATTCTTCCCAGCCAACACTTTGTTTCAAGTGATGGAACTCTGTAAAGGCAGTATGCCTTTAATAATAGTACAGCACATTTTGTCATAAGCGGTCTGTTCCTTCAAAAATTATCATGAAACAGATTGAGAGCTAAATATGAAATGCTGAGCTCTCCGGTTGAAGCAGAGACCTCATTTCATTCAGATCAACTCTAGACAGATAAGACAAGAAGTGGCTAGAAAATTATTCCATTTCTTTCAGTCATGGCAGTACATTTCCCAGCTCAAGGTTGAGACAATTTACAGAGGAGGGGGTATGGCATAGCCTGCTTGACTAATAACTTTCTCTGTGGGGGTATATACTAAAGAGAAAATAGGCAAATTCTGGGGTCTTCCTTTTGTAGAAGCATCACCACCTTATAACTTTCATATGCAAAGTTTAATATCTCATGGACAAACTAAAAAATAAAAAAAGGAAAAATAACATATCCTTGGGCAAAAGAATTAAGCTCCTTAATTTTGTATTAAGAGTTCATGTTGTTCTTCCACTTTTTTTTTGCAGATACTCGAATAAATTAAATAAAAAGAAAAGAAAAACAAACAAAACCCTTATCTTAAGGTATGCTTTTTCTTTGCAAAACTAATTTCACTGAACAGTCAGATATGTAATAATGGGCCTCCTGGGGCTGTAATTTTTTATGCAATTTGACATGCAAGTCATGAGTAATTAATTATGTCTTCTATTTACACTTTGTCAGATAAGAGTATTAAACAGAAGAGCTGAGAGGAACACAGAACACTACTATTAATCTGTTTAATTTGCAAATCTAATGTAATCAAAAGGAAGACATTAGTGTTAAAATTGTTGTTGTCTGGTGGTATCTTTCTTGGAGGGAAAGGCCAATCTGAGGTGTAAACGTCTCATAAAGCCAGCAAGTCACAAAATCTCATGTAGGCTTCTAAAGCCAGGGCATGAGTCTGCCATGGTGCTTCTATAGTTGACCATAAAATCTCCGGATTTAAAAGAATTTAAAACACCAGTTCTCCCCATCAGCACATAGCATTACATTCAGCTCTGTGTAATTATCTTACAAAGTACAGAAGCATCAAATCTATTACACTGAAGAAGATAAAAAAACAAAAGAATAAATCTGACATTTATGAATATATAGGAATCCCCTGATAGCAGGTTTTTTTTCTGGGAACATGTGCCTGACAGATTGACGGACAGAAAAAAGAAACTGCAAGAATGATTTTGGATGGGCAGGAATCAGCTGTCTCCAGGAGTAATCCCTACCCCATTTCTGTCCAAAAGGCAGTCCCAACCAAGGACTGATTCAGTTCACCTGTGTCTTGAGATATTTCTATAGTAAGAGGAAGAGGAAGAAGTAGTAAACCAATAAATGGGGCAATACAAGCCATGTCAGAGTTTTCACACAAAGAAGTACGGTATGTTGGCCGGGCGCGGTGGCTCACGCCTGTAATCCCAGCACTTTGGGAGGCTGAGGCGGGCAGATCACGAGGTCAGGAGATCGAGACCATCCTGGCTAACATGGTGAAACCCCATCTCTACTAAAAATACAAAAAATTAGCCGGGCGTGGTGGCGGGTGCCTACAGGCCCTCCCAGTCCCAGCTACTCGGAGGCTGAGGCAGGAGAATGGCGTGAACCCGGGAGGCGGAGCTTGCAGTGAGCCAAGATCGCACCACTGCACTCCAGCCTGGACGACAGAGCAAGACTCCGTCTCAAAAAAAAAAAAAAAAAAAGAAGTATGGTATGTTACAGTGTGTGTAGAGTTCTGTGGTCAAAAGGATCAAGGTTTCACTCCTAACTCCTTTAGTTTCTCTCTGAAACTCAGTTTCCCCATTACTGAAATGATTATAATATATAGGAGTATGTAAAGATTTGATGAGATAATGTACATAAAGCTCCTAGGAGTGTCCCCGATAAACGGCAGTCACTCAATTGATGGTAGTGATCATCAGTATCATCTCCATCATTATCAGTAAGGCAGTGAAGCTTGGAAGAACTAAATCATTTAATTTCTGCTTGAGTTACCTGTATTGATTAGTTCCTTTGGGACATATCTTATATACAAGCACAGATAGAACCTCGATTGTTGAGTTAGTGGTATGGTTATGTACATAATAGTGAGGTTTAGATTCTCTACTTAGCTTTGGCTAGCAACATGTAGCTTTAAATAAAATATAAACATGTAGAAGAAATTCTACAAGTATGGGGGCATATATATATGAATTGTAATTACTACAGTAAACAATGGCAAATTTTTAGTCACATGCAGAGGATAAAAATTTGAAAGTATGTTGACAGTTACAACTTGTCTCTGAAAAAATCCATTTATTTTTCATTTATCTCTAAGAGTGCATACCGATTAATGCATAAACAACATGATCCAGGGGAGTTTAAGTCTAGGGACTAATTTGCTGAACTACCCAAGCAACAGAGGATTATTTTATCTAATTAAGACAGAGCACACGTATTTAGAATTAAGCATTTGCATTTAACGGCAAATTCAGAATTATAAAAGCAATTAAAGCTAAAATGAGGTATGATAATTTTTTTCCTGCACACCACTGCTGAACTAAAGCTCATTTTAATGTTTCCCTTTGTAGCATGATTGAGTAGATTATTATGGATAGAAGTTCATGGCTGGGCAAAACCACCTTTTCAACCTCATTTCCAACTACTCATCCTCCTCAGGACCTGAATCTATCCCCACTGTTTTATTCAAGCCTCTTAAACGTAACTTACATTTTCTCGTGTTTCTACTTCTGTTCTTCTGTTTCTCCAATGTGAAATGTTTTTCTTAACGTACTCTTAACTATTTAAACTCTATTGGACTTATATTACATTTTGTCTTCCTTCATGAAATCAGTGCTCCCCCTCCAGATCAAGAGCTTTTTCCTTTATCTGAATGCAAGGACAGTTATTTGAATACAGTTCTCTTTCCCATTCATTTACAAATTAATAGGTTAATACTTCAAAGCTTCTATTATAGTATTAACGCATATATTGCCCTTTAGCTTCTTACATGTTTATGTTATTACATTTATATCACAGATTTCTTAGGAAAATAACTTCGTTTTATACTCTTAAAAATGAGGAACACAGTGCCTTCCTCACATGTGTACCTTAATGTACGTCTGATGATTGACTGGTGGAAATATCTGAACATCTATTCATCTTCACATTAATACTTCATCCATCCTTTTCCTCTACTCTGCTCCGATTTTACTCAAACCTTGTAAACTTATCTTATACTTTCTATTTTGTTCAAACTTATTTATACCATTTCCAGATATGCTACTTAATAATTACTAAAAGAATGGAAGAATATTACTTCATCAATTAATATTTTGCCCTTACCTCCTACAATGATAATTTCCATTTTTATCTGATTCTCTGAAGAGTCTTTAAAATGTTGCTTTTAACAATGTTGTGGGAATTATGAAGGGGAATACCTTAACACTTGGTCCCTTCAAGAACTTTCTGGATAAACCTTGTAAGAATACAGTCCAATATACAACCTGCTTCATAATAAATTTGAGTTTAAAGCTGATGGTGTTTTATTGAGGTCCTTGTGTATTTTGTGTATGTTCCTAAATTGCTTCACATTTGTTTCAATAACTTATTTTCCCTGCAATTGTAGTTATTGTTTTTCTGAGACAGTCCCTATAGGACAAAGACTATATCTATCCACTATTAAAATATGTGGCAGAGTGCCACACACAAAAAACAAAGCAGCAAGCTTTGAAAAACCTAATGAAGTTTTAAAAAACATTTTCTTGGAGATAACTACAGATTTACAGGAAGTTGCAAAGAAATATACAGGAAAGTTCCATGTACCCTTGATCCTGCCTCCCCCAATGTTGATATCTTACATATTAAAACAAGAAAAATCCAAACTGTGAAATTGACGTTAGTACATGTCATAGAGTATATACAGATTTCACCAGTTACATATGTGCTCATTTGTGAGTGTATGTCTAGATCTTACAATTTCCATATGCATAACTTTATGTAATTACCACCACAATCAAGGTATATAACTGTTTCATTATTTCAAGGCTTCCTCATGTCACCCCCTTTTAGCCACATGCAGCTATTCCCCATTCCCCTAATCCCTAGTCTTTGGCAACCATGAAGCTTTCCTTCATAATAATGTTCTATAATGAAATCATACAGAATGAGACCTTTTTAGATGGACTTTTTCCACTCAGCATAATTTTCCTGAAGTTCACTTAAGTGGCTCTGTGTATCAATGGTTCATTGATACACAGTGAACCACTTAAGTGGTTTCATTGCTTTTCATTGCTGAGTAATATTCTATGGCATGGATGCACCACAGTTTTAAACCTTTTACTTATTGAAGGACATTTTGGTTATTCTCAGTTTGGGACCAGTATGAAGTTTCTAGGAATATGTGTGTACAGGTTTTAGTTTTTGATTAAGACAATTGCAATTTCTCTTCTATGGTTAGTTCATCTTACTTAGAGCAGAGATTTTCATGGATGAGTGAGACGGGCGAGGAACTAGTGACTGCATACTGCACAAAACGTGTTGCTTTTTTGTGTTTTCAGGAAGAGGTAACCATCCATCATGGTTTTCCCAGAACAGGCTGATTTGTGTCTTCTGTCCTGGCGTAAGGATCCCTTCACTCCCGGAAGCGTTCTGGTTGGTATGATAAATTACATAATCACTCTGATTCAGTTTACATAAGGATCCCAAGTATCACTATTAGGCCTGCTTGGTTATGATGGAATTGAATTTTAGTAAATTTGTAATTTTTCTAAGTACCTGTGGAGTGACTCACTGGAGTCTGAGGAATGAGATCATCTTCCTGCAATGAATGATAGTCTTGCTGGAGTCTCTCTACTGTTCCTGCTGGCTTCTTTTCTGCTACAAAATATTTCTTCCTACAAAATGTTTCTTCCTAAGTCAGTTTTATGGCTGAGGATACTGTCCAAGCTCATGCCTTAGCTCCACAACTGGAAAGGAAAATATTCTTTCACCTCCCCTGCCATTGCTGGTTTGAAAACAATTGTAGGACTAGGTTCTGATTGTTCTGGCTTAGATCACATGCCAATTCCAAAGACAGTGGTCAGCGAGGTGCAGTCCCCACATGGACTTAGGTCAGGTGTTCACCTCTTGGCTGTTTGCTCTGCCCAGAGCAGTGAGGTCAAGTAGGAGAATGGTATCCCCACTTCAGACAATGTGGATAAAAGAGGAGAAGAAATTTTCCTCCAAGATTAGCAAGATATTAGCAAGGCTGAGCATCGGCTGACCTGGTGAGATGGCAGACTGGGCTGCTAGAGGATTAGTGATCTGGGCAGCCACTGTGATTTGTCTTCTGTGAAGAGATCAGTACACTGCCAAATGCCATAGTTAGTAAAGAATACAACCAGAATTCAATCCTATATCTTTTTTATTTTTTACCAGCATGCCTTTATACTTAAGTTTCTTATGCACAGTATTTAGTTGTGAAAAAAATAGAAAATAAATGCCTGTCAATATAGCATCTGAAGTTTTGTTGTGTGTGTAATTCTTAAGTATCTCTTAAACACTAATGGTGGGCACACACATAGACAACAATCTCTTTGCTCAACAAATTCCTTTTCCCCACTTCATGGTTACAGTCTGTATCTATGATCATCTACGTCTTTAACAATGCAAATACACTTGGGAATTGTATGCAATTTGACCAGGACATATGGGTTAATGTCCTAAATTGCAGAAGAGTGAAAATGTTCAGGTCTTGAAAAAATTATCACAACACCTTTAAGAGAAGAAAGCATGTATAGTAGGGAAGTTTTATACCTTTTTTTAAACATACACCCTCAAATGCACAGACATAGGAAAAGATTTGGAAATATATGTCTCCAGATGGTAGCTATTTTGGAATGCAGTGTTTGGGAATGATGATATTCTTTTTCTGCCTGTTGTATTTTATATATCTTCCACTGTGAACATCTGTCAGTTTTCCAGTTCTTTGTGTGTTATTATAGAATTGTCATGCATGATGATGCACACCTGATTCAGGCTTAAAGATATCAAATTAAGAATGCCTTACTTAAGAACCATAAGCAGCTGTATAGTAAAGAGGCTAATTGAAGGCCTCAGTGTAGCAACAAGAATTTCTTTTTTTTTTTTTTTTTTTTTTTTGAGACGGAGTCTCGCTCTGTCGCCCGGGCTGGAGTGCAGTGGCCGGATCTCAGCTCACTGCAAGCTCCGCCCCCCCGGGTTTACGCCATTCTCCTGCCTCAGCCTCCCGAGTAGCTGGGACTACAGGCGCCCGCCGCCTCGCCCGGCTAGTTTTTTGTATTTTTTTAGTAGAGACGGGGTTTCACCGTGTTCGCCAGGATGGTCTCGATCTCCTGACCTCGTGATCCACCTGTCTCGGCCTCCCAAAGTGCTGGGATTACAGAGCAACAAGAATTTCAATGGAAAGATTCTCATTAGTTTCTCAATTATCCTTCAGAAAAGAAAGATGTTGCATCAATCTAGCAGTGGAAATGAACCAAGGTAATAGCACAAAGATGCAACTGTATTTTATTTGTTGCAAATAAACAAAATGTAAATCCAAGGAAGCAATCTGAGACACATTGTAAGGGTGGCTCAGTTTTAGCAAATTTTGTTAATTAAAAAAATTAACAAAACTTCATAAACTAAGTTTTTAGAATGAATTCCAAAGTATTTAGTTCTAAGTCCTTACAATTATTTTAGCAAAGCTTTGTCAATACCACAATTTCCATATTAAAAATCTCAAGTATCTAACCACTTTGAATAAGGCCTATCATCAGTTCTGAAAGGCTTATTAAAAAGTATAATTTAGTTAGGGAAAATTGCAGAGGAAATTCCCCCATGACAATACAGAATACACTTGGCCACATCTCATCACTATGTTTATATGTAAATAAGGCAATTACACCAATGCATTTCATAATAACCTTTTTTTCCCTATAATCCTTTAAAAGATGACCATATGACTCAATGTTTAATAATATATGCAGACAATATACCATTCCCTTGATCTATTACTATTTATCTTGTTAATCAACTTAACATTCAAGAACTTTAGAAGCTAATTTTTTTCCTAGATAAAGATCTAAGAATTTTAAGTACATCCAAATGAGAAGATATTTCTTAAGGTGATGGTGTCAGTATTTATTATTATAAGTGTGATGTTTATATTTTGTGGTATTTGGCAGTAACAACACTTCAATTTTTATAATTACACTTTAGTTATCAGCACAATATCAAAGTAAGTAGAAAGCTCATAGTAATTTTACTAGAATATCTATTTTATGGATCACCAACTTGACTTAAATTGGAAATTCCTGGCTTCTCTGAGAGACAGGGTAATGTGTGACAATTAGCCTAATTCTAGTGTAGCCACTGCAGAGGCAGAAAAAGACTTGTGCGAATGTGTTCTCAAATGTTTCCAGAAATTTTGATTTGATGTTAAGTAAAGAAGATTATTAATTTTAAGGAAAATAATTCATTAATCAAAGAATTATTAATGTTATTTTTGTACTCTCCAGAAGTGAGTCTCCTGATCATAAATTTACAAAGGGAGGAGCAAAAACTCCTTTCAGTCATGTATGTGAGAGTGTAAATAATTTGATCACAATTTTCCTTCTATAAAGATATATATTGATTTGCCAACAAATGAAAACAAAATTAAAGTTGTAGAATAAAAAATACAGCTAACCCAAACTTCAGTACTTTTTCAGCACAGTTAATAGACTATGGATATAGATCAGTGCGTTACAAGATTATGTAATACCTTTCAACTTACCAGAGAAATACTGAATTATTTAAGTAATAGCAATTGTCTTAAGCATATATTTTGTATGTTAGTCACTTGAAAATCTTGACAATCTAGGTTTTTGGTCTATATATACTAACACTTTAATGTATGTAGCACTCATGAATCAGCATGTTTAACTCACTGTCTGTGTTGCATTATAAAATATTTATCACCTAGTATTTCAACCGAGTATAAAAATTACCAGTTGTTTCTGTAAGAAGTTACCCGATGGAATTTTATCCAAGTAAAGACAATCATTTTGAAAAGGTCATTTTTAAAATTTCCATGAGGTATCTATATGCATTTAAAAAAATAAAAATGAAATTTTCAAAAGTAAAGGAAATCATAAAAGTTTTAAGTTTTGAAGAAAAACAATAATTTATCATCTGAGCTTCAGTTAGTTGTGTGACTTTCCAGAAATGCCTTTTGAGGTCTAGAGACAATCTGGTTATATTGACATGCATGGAGAGAGAAAAAAAGATTTACACATTAATTTTCAATTTGATATTTTCAAACTGTAGAGCCAAAACAGAAACAAATTTTTGCATTTTAAAAACTCAGAAAACTTCTTTTTATAAGTAAATTACAGGCACAGTCAATGAATAAGATGGAGAATAAATCATCAGAAACGCTATGTTTTTGCTTCATTACACAAGGGAACCTATTTATGACTTGGGCACCCATCATTTGTCTTCAGTGGTTTACTCTAACCTGATAAAATAAAGAGAAGAAAAAAGTGTCAGGAACATTATCTTGAAGTCTAAACAAGTTCATTTTCACCTGTGGTAATAAAACCTCTATTCCCTCCACCAGAGCAAAATGGCATCTTCAGGCCATCCTCCACCCTGATGCCACTGCCTTGCCAGCCTGAGTCAGCGGTGCCTGCCTGATAGACCCTCCTTCCTAGCTCATCTGACTGTGCAGCTTCTCTACTCCCTGTGCTTGCATGCCTGCATCCTGCTCTTCCTCTGGATCGAGTCTGTCCCATACCTTCCGTTTGACCTCCCTCACTCCACTTATTTATTCAACACTCATTCGTTCACTCATTCAACAAATGTTCCCTAGACATTACCATAGGCCAGCACTCTTCCAGGTGCTAAGGATACAACAATGAACACAATGGACAAAGTCCTTGCTCTCATGAAACCTATAAATATTCCAGTAGAGGAGCTAAGTTATCATAAAAATACAATGTAATGTCATGTACTGAATGATACATTCTCTGAAGAAAAAGAACTTAGGTAAGAGTGGTAAAATGTTAGAGTGATAGGGATGATTTTAGGTAGGCTGTTCAGAAAGACATGCTGAATAAAAACGTTTTTTGAGCAGAGACTGGAATAATATAAAATCTGCATATATAGAATGCTTACTACATGCCATGCATTTTTCTCACACTAGCATCCCCAACTCCTTACCACGGTTCATCATGGAACTCCCTTGGGAAGAATAAAAACTGTCTTCCACTCAATTTGTTATTGTGACTATAAAAAAGAAAAAAATGGCAATAGGTAGAAAATTTGGGCTGGTGTAAAAAGCTTAAAGTGGTGTGATGGAGGATAAGGACAGAATGGTGAGATGACAAGCTTCTCACATTTTATCTTTATAAGCCATCAGGTCTGTTGGCAAAGCAGTTATTCATAACATGCATGAGAGCGAGAACACTCACTATATAGTGCTCTACTAAAGTCAAGCAGAGATGGAAGTAACATGTAGCATGTGAATGCTACAACCAGAAATAGTTAATCTCAAGACCAAACCAAATCAAACCAAAACACAGCAACAACAAAGCAACAAAACTGTTGTCTAAAGGTGGAACAGCTACTTTACAGCTGTTGGTAATGTCACCATTTATGATTAATTGGCAGTGATATTAGAGACAATATCTAAGTATCAGCTTACATTTTGAACTAGATGGTCTTTGAAAAAATATGGCTTTATGATTCAACGACATATACTGAACAAAATTGATTGGTCTGTGAGGTTATATATTAAGATAATCACAACGGAAAATGATGTTAAAATGTATGTTTCATTTTTTGATTCAAAACTCAAAGAAACATTTTACATGTACAATTACTGAAGCCAGAGTTAGTACAATACATAAAATAAGAGGATATCTACATATTTTCCTCCAAAAACATTTTCCTGAACATCATTGTTTTATAAGAAAGTTGGGATGATTGCTTTCCAAGCAAATTCTCCTGATCCTGAGATTTAAGTTACAGTTGATCTTGCTGCTATATTTTCTTTATCCTTAAGGTTACATTTATCATTTTTTAAGCAAAAGAAAGATAAACAAAGCATCTAGTGTATAAGGATAAATATTGTTTCTTAGAGCATATTCATTATTCTCCTGAGGTCAGAAGTTCAAGACTATCCTGGCCAACATCTTGAAACTCCGACTCTACTAAAAATACAAAAATTAGCTGAGCATGCTGGTACATGCCTGTAATCCCAGCCACTTGGGAGGCTGAGGCCGGAGAATCGCTTGAACCTGGAAGGCAGAGGTTGCGGTGAGCCTAGATCATGTCACTGCATACCAGCCTTGGTGGCAGAGCAAGACTCCGTCTCAAAAAAAAAAAAAAAAAGGAAAAGGATACTATAATCAAACAAGTTTGAAAATGTTATATAGTGTATTTCTCCTGTGGATGACACAATACGTGTTAACATATTAAAAGTTCTAAGAAATTCTGGCACACAAAAACAAGTTAATACTAGTTTAAACACAGTTAAACTAATAATTTCCAAAATTCATGCTACCACAAAGGTATTCATTTTTAATAACATTCAATACAAGAGTATTGCCAGCTTCTCCAATGTACTGTGGAGCATATTTTGGGAAATGCTGCTCTGTACACATTTTTATTGCCCTACCTCTTTGACTTTGCTTTGCCTGTTTTTACTATTTTTGTCTTCAGTTTATTGTTGTACATAACACTAATTGAGTGCTTACTGTAT